>NC_079906.1:19924235-20263100 GCF_024868665.1 Triplophysa rosa
TTTATAAAAACTTAAAGCTGCAATCCGTAGCTTTTGCTTCCTTATAGACATTTCTGTTTGAAACATAAAATGGGTTACTTTATATAGCTACATCTATACATAGGTCAGGGTAAAAATGAAGTCAAACTGCAATTTCCTGCAAAATCCAATCTAAAATTATTATAACTTTACCGTTGTGAATCAGGGTTAAGGTAAGGAACCACTTATTTTTTATTTACTTGCTCAATAGGGAGCCGCAGAGATGACGTATTTTTGTATGCAAACCCCGGTAGCGAGTTAGCATTTTAGGACTTCCGGTTCCATCGCCCCGAATCTATGGTTTTTTTTAATAAGTTTTTGGTAAATCGCCCGAAATAAGGTCTCTAAATATTTTCACGTTTTATTCTGACATAAAACACACCAATTATAACCCGCTCACGTTTTTTTAAAGCCTTATTGTGTCTTAAAAACGGCGGTTGCTAACAAGTTGCTAAAAAGCAACTACTTCCTTTGACGGGGGACGTTAGACGTCATCGCGCATATAAATCTTATAAATAATGCAACATGGACACACATCTCTAAAAACTCTTGTGTGCAAAAGGTCAGATTAACTTGCATCCACTGAAGCACACAAGATGTTCTCTGAAACATTCTCAAATCACGCCGGATAACATGGATCATCAGGTTTTGCAGTCCATGCCAGCTTGACTGAATGATGTCTTTAAAGCCTAAGGCGAACATTCAAGTGTACACTGAGAATACTATGAATACCAAATACTAAACAATTCTGAAATCAATAATCATTTGACAATTTTGCAATCTGATAATGCATGTCTCAACAACAACAAAAAAAGACGTTTTAAACCATTGTACATTAGGAAAATGCTAAATCATAAATGGACTATATTATCATATGATATTATTCCGAATTTCGAATCGCGAGTCATTTTTGCAGCATAGATTCAGTAAATGGTCTGGCAACCTGAATATTATAGTATGACTACACAGAACATCCAACTCGGCAAGAAAACACTGTTTTCCATAATGTGTCCCCTTTAAGGTTGCTTAAGGGAAAATGTCCACCGCCAGCGTCCGAGAGGAACAGCTCGCTGACTCATAACAAACAGAGGACAATTAAGTGCGTGTAAATGTTCCCCTCTCAATGTTTCCTCTCTCATCACCTGACAACCAAACCCCTTTATCTAATAAAACCTAACTTGTAGGAACAGATGCATGTCAAAACGGCGAGCGAGAGAGATGGAGCGACAGATAGAGAGAGGCAGATATAAAGGACAAAGAAATGAGCAAGGAGAGATATCAAAGGACGCCTCAGACATCGAGAGGACACGCACACAGAACATCAGATGAGAAGATTCACACCTCAAAAGAATATTAATGAATGACAGAATACGACCAGTTCAGATCATATTCTGCAATTTTAACAAAAAAAAAAATGATTAGCATACAGCCTACAAGGACGTGCTACCCATGACTTCTGAAGTGAAGTTTATTTTGGGGGCAGATTGTATGGTTTTCTGTAGAGCCTGTAACTAAAGTGACATGGAGGTGAAAACAGTCAGAGATTAAAGGTTAATCAACGATAAATCAATTACGTTACTTAATAATCAATTACTGTACACCTAATATACTGACAACCAGTGCATTACACATTTATTTTGGCCTTTAACTCTTTTTTCGCTGGTGACAAGATTTTTTATCTTTTGACATAGCGCTTCCCTGCCATTGCCGAATTTTTCTGGTTTTCCATGTGTTCGCTGTTACATGATAGGGGGCGCTGTTGTGTGTCATCTGAAAGAAGAATGCAAAAACAAATACTTTGTTTTGACCTTCATTCTGAATCTGATCTAAAACAAAATCTTAGATAAAAACTATTTTTCATCCTTTTGTTCAAATGTTTTTTTATGAAACGCACCAACATTGAAGTGTTGATTAAAAAATGAAAAAACCTAGAAAAAAAATGTTTTGGCTTTATTCTTTCTTTTGATTTATGTTTGAATATTCATAAAACAAATTATTCTGGGGGACAAGAAAGTTTTGTGAATGTAATAAAAAATGCTGGCCCTCCATAACACAACACAACTGAGATGACCTCCATAAGAACCATCACAACTGCGTCCTTGATCAAAGCACTTAACCCAAGTTGCTTTGAATAAAATCATCAGATTAATGACGATTTTGACATAGAAGCACATGGGCATTTCTCAAAGTGTGACCGTGTCTTCTGACACTACAGTACCTGGTAGGTGTCCCACAGTCTAATGGTACATCGCAAGGGCAGTTCTCTCATCAGTAGATTATTCATCCAGCGGAAAGCAAACTGCAGATACTCCACCTCACACTTCTGAAAGTGCACATGGACATCCTCTGTGGACACAGAAAAACAAAACAAGTGGGATTATAGCCATCGGGTGGTCGTTTCTACAAAGCGCAGTACTGGGAATAGCCTATTGTAACCCGCCAATGACCCTCATTGTTCACAGAAGCACTCCGGCCCGGAACTTAAACCCTTCGGCTATAGTTGTATTCTCTCCACACCTGTTTCGCTGAATTAACATTATAGACCCCCAACATGTGTGCAATTATATTCGATTGAATTGGGAGAGAAAGAGAGTTGGAGTTCATTGAGAGAGGGATTTCTGATAAGCTCTCGTTCGGTCTTTGAATAGAATAAGAATGGCTTTCCAAAGCCGGTGCCTTGACTAGACTACAGATAGGGAAAAATGTGACAGTTCTCCAAAAGTACAGACAACTGAAGTTGGGCATAACAAAAAAAAAAGATTTAATAATGAATTATTCTTTTTTGACTGGGATGCAGATTAAACAGAAGAAAATTCAGATTCGCTTATATATAAAGGGTTAACATTTCACAATAAGGTTAACAAATTGCTTGTTTATGTTAGCTAATGTATTTACTAATGTTAACAAACACAACGCCAATACAACTGGATTCTGTTTAAAATGATGTCTAAATGTTAAAAAATATGAAAAATGTATCAATAAATGCAGACATTACGATGAACTAAGATGAATAAATGCTGTAGTAGTATTGCAGGATAGCTAATGCATTAACTAACACAACCTTTTCGCAATGCAATTTCAATATAATGAATAAAAGCCCAGTTTGTACCAAATCTCATGCCATTAAATTAATATAAATAAAGTCAAATTAAAATCACGTCAACTTAAATGTACAAATAAATATACATTTAAAAAGTAATTTTGCCAACTTGTTGTCCCCCTTGAACGATACTTGAAAACACTTTTAGCATCCAGCATCCAGACAAAAAAAGAAAAATAACAAATCATTATAACTGTATCTGAGACTTGGGATTAAGTAAAATACCGATGCTGAATCTTCAGAATTAAAGCATTAATGGCGCATTCATAAAAAAGTAAACCAGCGCAAAACAATCCTTGTGCATGAATCTATTTAAATACATACATTAAAATAGCTAACGTGCTGTCAAGCACATTCAAGGCGAGCACATTAAGAGTTGCTAAATATACTGACTAATGTGTGATAAATGACAAGTTGGATACCGTGAAAAACTGTCATATTAATTATAGTCATACGAGTAGTTATCTGAACAACATCAGACTTCATTTATCAAGAGGAATTACGTAAATTTCCTCTTTCTAAAAGAAGATTAAAGTGTCCAGAAAAAACAAACACATTTGGAAGAGCTTGTTTTGGTGCTCTCCCTCGCCAGTGTACATCTATCACTCTCTTGCCCTCTGAAACCGCAATTTGTTTCCCCCGGGCACCAGCCACTTCATTCCTCTTTCCTCTCCGCTCGCTTCCATTCGCCTTCACACCCTAATCGCAGGGGCTTATGGGGAATAGATTTCTCTCCAGTGCTGCCCGGTGAGACTGTGGGGTCCGCTATTGCTCACGTTGTTAGCGGATGCTGATGGATGGAAAAGAGGCGCTCGGCGGCTTTTTCCGAGAGGCTCGGTGTGGGCTGTTCAGCTTATCACACCAAACACTCCGAACAGGGGAGGAGACGTACAGATGGCACTATAACACTCTCACGGAAATACAGGAGGACTAGTGGCATAACGTGTGATTCCAGGAAAGAGAAACGGCCAAAAAAAGGCATTTGTTTTTCAAAGTGATAAGCAAGATGTTCGCTGGAAAACAATTCCTCTGAGTTTTTGTGTTTTAAGATACCATTAACAGTTTGGAACAGCTAGTTTACCCGTTTTTTTTTTTTGTTCAAGGCTAAGCGTAAAACAAATGGGATAATTTAACACTATACTAATTTTGTTGTTTGCTCCGTCCGTCAGTCTGGACGTGTTTGTGTCGAAGCGTCTGAGGATGTGAACAAAACGGACCTGTTGCAAAACGTAGAAAAGTAGCACACGGTCGGGCCCGGAGTAGTTGACGCCTGCTTGTGAGCTGTTTATAGAAACATGTCAAAAGTTTTGTGCTGCTCAGTGTAACGGCGATGACAACAAAAATAAATAAAAAAAGACTAAGTTGCTATGGCTTTGTTAAAACGCTAAAAGTGCAAATTTAACTTAACCAAACAGTACCAGAAAATAAATAAAGTTCACCCAAAACTTGAACTACCATCATTTATCCCTCTTTGTGTTTCTGATAACCTGTATGATTTACTAATCTAGGACCGCAAAAGAATCATTCTAAATATTCATGCTGTGACATGAGCTTTTTATTTTGGGATGAACGGCTCCTTTAACTCCCCCCCGTGTGAGCAAAAGAAATTGATGAATGATGGTGTTTGCGAACATGATCGTCCTCACCATCTATTCTGCTGACAAGCTCCTCCAGCGCCTTCACTTTAATCTGAATGCCGGGCTGGGCGAACGTGTAGTTGTCCTGATTGAGAAAAAAGAAAGGTGATATTTAGATCACAGAACAATTCTTCTGTCACTCTTTAATGCCCCGACACGTGACCGCCCGGCATCAGGACTTTAACGCTTCACTCAACATGAGCATTTTAACACGCCGCTTTGACCTCCACGTGAAAAAGTGTAGCAGTTAGAGTCACGCTACAGTGATTTTATAAGGTTGCTAGGTAGCAAGAATAAGCCAAGCGTACAGAATGCACATAAACAAACAAACAAAATACATATGTATAGAGAGCGATAAAGACATAAAAGGAGATCTAGAGATAGATATACACTGTAAAACTTTGCTGTAATTTCGCAGCAGGTTTGCCAGTAACTTACTGTAGATTTCATGTACAATTTTGTTTTAAGCATAAACTTAACTAGTTTATATATTTTTCTTTCATAAAACAAGACTAAATATCTTGGGTCACTTTTCTTGTTATGTAAATGTATCGTAATTTAAGAAGTTTTTAATATTTTTACAGAAAACAAGAGAAAAAAGCTTAGGAAGAATGTCATTTTTTCAGGGTTGCTGTGCTAATGCCAGTCTCTTCTTGCTCATTATGAATCTCAAAAGTCAAAGTGTTTTAATTTTGATTAAAGTAATTAAAAACAGTACTAATTGGAAAGTATATTAAGTAGTAATTAAATCTACAGTAAGTACTGGCAAACCTGCTGCAAAAACTACAGCAAAGTTTTACAGTATAAATCAAGCATATGAAGAGTTTATTTGCAAAAACAGACAACTCTGTTTTAATTAAAAGAACATGTTTTTTATTATGCTATCATGTTTTTATTGCATTTTATTGTGTTAGTTAGCTTTTTGAGTTACTATTACAACCCAACTGCAGTTTGATCGAAATTACTTGGAATGCACAAAAAAAACAATAACAGTTATCTGTATTTACAAATAAACTCTATATATTTTTATTACATGGCTCTTATAAATGTTACTTATATAAATAAATTTAAATAATAAATATGATTTAAGAATTATTGTATAATTATTTTTATTTATAAAATAAATGACTTATTTACAAATAGACATGTAATTTATTGATTTTATTATGTAGGTATGTGCAGTATGCGGGGTTTTTTTTACCGGCACCACCCACATAATACACAACCCTTGGAGATTTGGTCACCTAATACCAGCTGAATTACCGGGGGCGCTGCAGCGTCACATTTATGGCTATTTCATAATAATGTATAATTCTGTCCCGCTTCCGCTGTGGGTCATTAAGGGCCACTGGCCGTGTGCTGTGCTGTGATTTGTGTTTTTGCCCCGGGGGACGAGCGCACGCAAAGACACATTCTGTGTTCTGATCCGTACGTGCGTTCTGCCCTTCAGCCCGGTTCCGCTCAGCCAATAGGAACGACACAGCATGGCCCACGGGACAACCTGATGCCGGCCTGCATCTGACCTTTGTTCCCGCCTGCAGATGAATGCCTCGACACGCTTGTCTCAATCTAACAGGGGGCCGTCCTCGAGGGAACGCCAGCTGAAGATCTGCATCCCCTAGCATAAACGTCCCATCTCTCTCCCTGGAGCAGGCAAATGTCTTATTCTCAAGGGTTTAGGTGCGTGAAAGCCAACGTGTGTTTATATATATATTCTGCATTGTACTTAACTCTGTGACTCTGTGCAAAAGGACATAATGACCATCACAGCGTTTACTTTGACTCAAAGAGAGATACTGGCTCTGTTTTTGTTGCGGCACTACTTTCGTATGAAGGTACCTCCCTCCAAGATAACTTGTTTTAGATCAAGGCCACAATGATTATAATGTCACGTTCAATGATTTAGGACCAATTCATGATGGCTTTGGAGATGACCAAGCGAATATTGAATAACTGCAATGTTTATTTCACGGTGGAAATGAAACCTTAGGTGGCACAATTAATAATGAATTCATTTCATTCTGTCAACCGCTCCACAAGATTGCATTTTTTATTTTATTCTTTCCACCAAGCAAATACACAAGAATTATAGGCTGGATGAAGGATACATTTATTCTACGAAAACAAAACTTTAGGCATCTTAGTGTGAATGAGATGAGCTTTTCAAACAGTACAGAAGGAACATCTATACTGGACTATTTTTGCCTGCTTTTTTCATTATTTGGTCCTGGTAATCCATTTCAAAAATTTTGCTTTTAAATAAAACTGTGGTTTTCTAATGAAAGAAACGAATGTGTTGGCACAACTATTTTTCGTAAAAAGGCAATTTCGAACGTTGAAACTTACACCTTTAGATGAAAAGATTTTGTCAAGTGATCCTAAACATGTGACCGGTAGTGTATGTACTGTTAAGTCACCTTGGATAAAGGGCATATACAGCCACAGAAAAAATTAAGAGACTATTCCAAATGTTTATTTAATCAGCATTTCTAGATGTATTGTGTCTAGTGTCTGTTGAATTTCAACAAAATCAAACCTCAGGAGTGACAAAGTCATCCAACAGCAATGTGAAAGACTGACAGCATGACAAGACACATGAAAACTGATCAAAATCAAAGTTATCACATAAAAACTATTTGTTTTGTATCAAAAACAAATATTACTGTTGTATTGCTTAAAAGTGAATATGAAGTTGCTTTCTTCGCAGTATTTCAGGTCTGAATAAATACTGAGCATCTTTTCTGTTATTTTGACCCGTTTCTGCAGTTTTCATTTTCAGCACATAAAGGCAAATAGAAACAATATTTGTATTTGAAATTTGGGAGAAATCTTGTTAGTAGTTCAGATAATGAAACAAAAATGACCATTTTATTTAAACACATACCTATAAATAGTAAATTAAGAAAAACTGAAAAATGATCTCTTAATTTTTTCGCAGCTGTATACACACATCCATATCAAGCGTTTGGCATCTTAGTCGACAGGATGGCTTTGGAAACAGCACATCAAGCATATCGCATTAGTTCTGGCAGGTCACGTGAGTCAAGCCCGCATCAGCTGATCCTCATCTTCCTACAGAAATATGACGCAATCACAGCTTCCGTTAAATTACATTTCATTCAGCTGACAGCAGCTTATCGCGTTGCTCAGGAGCAAATTACCCTCCTGCGTCCCCAGCTCCACTTAGCATTTTCAATTGGGATTCGACTGTCATCCCTTTTCACAGTCTCGATTACTTTACATTATGTGTTACACTTTAATGTCATTAAGAACTAATGACATCTGCTTGTTCTGTCCGTTTACCCTACGGGGGGTTATCGCTGTTGCCCAGAACAGAACCATACAGCCAATCTAAAATGTATGCTAATTGTCAATCATTTTTGACGGTAGTGAAGCTGACAGAACAGTGTTTAAGGAAACCGTGGTTAAAGACAAACACACACCTGAATCCCATCCAGCAATTTGCTCATGCACCAAAAGCTGTCTGCTTCGATGTTTCGTTGCGTATCCAGGGGTAAGCTCGCCATTTCGAAATTTTCAACATCCTCCTCTAAGAAAAAGAACACACACAAAAACACAAAACAGTACGTGGTTAGTCAATTCATGTAAACACCAACACAGGGTTAAAAACATACAGTGTAAAACTTTGCTGTAATTTTGCTGTAACTTACTGCAGATTTGATAGCTACTTAATGCTTTCCCATTATTACTGTTTTTAATTTGAGTTCAACTTTATTTTAATCAAAATTAAAACACTTTGACTTTTGAGATTCAAAATGAGCAATAAGAGACTGGTCTCATTACTGGCATTACACTGCAAAAAATGACATTTTCCAAAGCATTTTTGTTTTGTTTTCTAGTAAAAATATTTAAAACGTCTTAAGTTACGATACATGTACATAACAAGAAAAGTGACCTGAGATATTTAGTCTTGTTTTATGAAAGAAAATATAAGAACTAGGTAAATTTATGTTTAAAACAAAATTGTAAATTAAATCTACAGTAAATTACTGGCAAACCTGCTACAAAATTACAGCAAAGTTTTACAGTGTAGAAGCAAAACCTAACTCACTGAACCGCAACTTATTACTTCTGTCATGTTATGGTTCCCACTTCTACGCACATGCTGCTTGTGCACTCAGCAGTCTGCGTTTTCTTGGCTTGCGCTGCCGTTGTGACCTGCATCGTATGCACGGACGCCACCAAGCAATTAGATCATTAGCCAGCAAACTGCGTTCTTTATTCAACACATTCATCAACTCCGTCCCCCGGTTCTGTCTCCCTCTGCATGCTTTCCCCTCGCAGCTATGACCTTTCGCCACTCTTTAAGCAGTATGTGCTAAATGACGCTGATACACATATTATGCCCCAGAGAGCCGGACCTGGCAGCAAAAGACTTGCGTGTGCCACTCGCCACACGACTAATGTACTGCTCGCCCACTCTCTCCATCTCTCTCTCCCTCTTTTCGTAATAAGGATGGAGCGAGGTTTGAAGGGGAGACAAGGAGCTATTTTGAAGAAGCATTGAGGAAAGCGAGAGAGAGAGAGAGAGAGAGAGAGAGAGAGAGAGAGAGAGAGAGAGAGAGAGAGAGAGAGAGAGAGAGGCATGTTTGCATTCAGCTTGCGTGCTGCTGAAGCAATTCAGTCAATCACGCAACTGTTATTGCAGAACATGAGAGCTTGAACAGAAGATAAGAAGAAGGTCACGTGCAAGGTTGAAGATGCAATGAAGAAAACATGCTCGAGATCAACCGTAGATACTCAACTAAAGCTGCCAATCTCAGATTTTTGGAAGGGCAGATTTGGGCTGCATTACAAACAACGAAATAAAAATCCCTCCTGTGTTTAACTGGCAAATCTTGATCTTAGCAATAAAATTGTAATTCTTTGAATTTAGATAAACCTATCACGTTAAAAATGTTACTTTGTCACTTTAACCATAGATAACATAATGGCATTTTAATATAAAATTATTCATTTGTGTTCATATTGTGAATTAAACCGTTATTTTAAAGGGATAGTTCACCCAAAAATAAATTAATCGCATCCAGAATAAAAGTTTGTGTTTACATAATATATATCTGTGTACAGTGCATATTAATTTTGTATTTATTAACACAAAACATACACATACTTGACTATATGTTTAGGAAATATTTAAATGTATTAATTTATATTTACCAATAATTTAAATTCTAAATAAACGTTTATTTCTTGTTATATTTTATATTTTTCTAAAATAAATGCATTTATGTGTATGTGTTCATAAATACAAAATGAATTAGCACAGTATACCGACATAAATTAGGTAAACACAAACTTTTATTCTGGATGCGATTAATGACGATTAATCGTTTGACAGCCCTAGTAATTTCATATTCCATATAATGGAAGTCAATGGGGGCCAGTGTTGTTTGGTTACCAACGTAAAATATTTTCATTTTTGGGTGAACTGTCCCTTTAATGTGGAAAGTATGCAAATAGGGATATAGCATATAAAACGATTGTTGTTGTCAATTTTGAGATATGGTAGAATTTGATATTTCACGAGAGGCCGGTGGACTCAGAGGGCAGTGGGCAGAGGAACGGCTGGGCACCTTTCTGCTCAAATTCTCTGAGAGCAAACTGTCAGTAACCCTCTGCATTGCAGCAGGAGGAACAGCTGAAGTGGGCCGGGTGAGAGCCAGGCTGGGATTCAAGGGGAAAAAAGGGATTGAGAACGACAGGAAAGGGCTGGCAGAAAGAAAAACTGGAAAATCGAAGTAAATAGACCTCTTTGACCACAAATGAAGCGAGCGGTGCCCTGCCGGTCATGGGCCGGGCCATATGTCACTGGCCACAGCGCTGGAGACTTTCCTGATCCATTTAGCTCTACACATTTCCACATCACTCTAAAGCTTTAGACACACACACACACACACACGACTGCGGTGTAAAGCTGCTTTAGAGTATGCAGGGACAATCCTGTTTGTGCCACCAAAAGAGGCTTTGGTGCCCTGTTTTCTCACCCGTTGGGTAAAGGTGTTATTGTGGCATGGCGACGAGAGCCTTGTACTTGATTTCTGAATGATATCTCAGGCCGTTTCTCGGTCACCATCTATTGAGCATTTAATGAACTGTATTGTACAGCTTTTTATTCATCCAGGACCAGACACTTTAATTTCAAACTCTCATGTTATGTCTGAACCTGTGTGGATTACTTTCTTTTGTGAAACACAAAAGGAGAAACTCTGAAGGATGCACTGGTTGATATTTCCGATGCAATTAACACATGGGAATAAGGACATAGCGACTTGATTCAATGCGACTTGAACTGTCAAAAAATCCTTTCAAGTGTGATATTTTAATGAATCTGATGAATATTGTCTGATATGATGATATGTACAGTGCTTAACAAATGTATTATACCATCTACTTGTCATAATAAAGAGAAAACAAAAATGTTTTAGGAATCTGTCAAAAACTTATTGTCATTTATTAGGAAAATAACAAACTGAAACGACTAAATAGTCTATTCACGTTGTTCTACCCAAATTTGAACCGGCACATTCAAATTCTCTCAGAAGTCAGAAATTAATCAAGCATAAAATTCAACCATTAACACTTATTTTTCTATTAAGAACTGCAAGTAAATAACCGCAAATTTCTGCCTTGTAAAACAGTACATTCTTATAACAGTCATTTTTGCATTGTAAATACTACAGTCTAATTAATTTGTTAAGCACTGTATAGATTAAAATATATATTTTTAAATATTCTGTATTTCTATTCTAGTCTAGTCTAGTCTAGTCTAGTCAAGTCTAGTCTAGACAAGTCAATGAAAAACAGCAAACGGCAGAGTGAAAGTTGGCGAAAATGGCGACCTTTAGAGCAAATGAGACGGCTCACTATTCCATTCTAGTCTAGTCTAGTCTAGTCTAGTCTAGTCAATGAAAAATAGCAAACGGCAGAGTGAAAGTTGGCGAAAATGGCGACCTTTAGAGCAAATGAGACGGCTCACTATTCCATTCTATTCTAGTCTAGTCTAGTCTAGTCTAGTCTAGTCTAGTCTAGTCTAGTCTAGTCTAGTCTAGTCTATGAAAAACAGCAAATAGCAGAGTGAAAGTTGGCGAAAACGGCGACCTTTAGAGCAACTGAGACAGCTCACTATTCTATTCTATTCTATTCTATTCTATTCTATTCTCAACACCAGTCTGGACTTAATTACTTATGAATCAGTCTAATCCAGTTGCCCAGTTTAAAACTCAATCTGGTCGCAATGTCTTGGCTTAAAGCACACAAGTCATATGGATCACTTTGATTCAACTTTTATGGTGCTTTTGTGTCGTTTTTTACGCCTGAATTTTGCACGGAAAAAACGACCAGCACAGAATTTCTCCTGCGTTATTTGGATTAAAGGAATTTCACTTTTGGGTGACCTATTCTTTTGATAAGACAAGTTTCTTGGCAACGGTAAGCAGCCTACAGTTACTTGGTGGAAAATCTATTACGACAACAATAAATTCAAATCATCTACTGAACATTGTAGCTTTTTACAGGAATATGATAAAACGCATTAAACCACAAGCCACCGCGCGTGACTGATTTTACCCCCTAACGGTTATAAAAAACAAAGGTAACAGTTGATATGTGGCCCACTGCTCAAATTGAACAACACTATCCACCAACAACAAACTTGTCCCAGAAAAACAATCAATCTAACACTAAAACCCCAACCTAACTGCGCAAATAACGGCCCGTAACCGAGGGAGGCAATAAATAAAAAGGTGAGAATATCGCACATCCTCTGCAGCCATAAAAACGGATGTATGTGTGTGTGACAGAGAGAGAGTGAGAAAGAGCGAAAGAGAAAGAAAGAGAGCGGGCATTGATGCTTTACAGAGCAGATTTCCCCGCTGTCCTCTTTGCTGTCAGGGTAAATGTGATGATTTACCCTTTGAGAATACCCTCTCTCTCGCCCAGTCTCTCTCTCCACTTCAAATCCTTCGGTGCATCAATACCAACACTTTAAACCGAAGGGCGCTGTGACTCTCCTACCTGCTGGCTACTCTTTAAAACACTACTCGCTGATATTGAGCTAAGTGTGAAGCGCCAATACTCTCGTCCACGCTCTCGCTCTATCTCTCTCTATCTCTCTCTCTCTCTCTCTCTGAGGACGTCTCTGCAGAAAGCTAAAAAACGTGCAGAGGAGCCCTAGAAAACCACCGAGGCGTGCCGTCCAAGAAAAACAGCGAAGGGCGGAGTGGAAGTTGGCGAAAACGGCGACTTTTAAGATCAACCGAGGCCGCCTAAGGTGCGCGTCCGACGGCGGGCATGAAACGGGCGGCTGGGAGGGCGCCTCGCGGGTGTCGACCTCCCTCTTTTATCTCCTGTTGACAGCGTATTGGGATCATGAGGTTCGTTCAGACGCATCGATTGGCGGGTCGAGCCCCCCACCGTGAGCTCGGCACCCTCGCAGGCTTCTGTAAACACTCAAATCCAGAGGATCAATGCGGCTCATTCAACCTGCGCCACTGACTCGCGCACACGCGGCAAATCCCGAACGCGCGCGCATTCACAAATAAATTAGAAACAGAACGGGCCGACCGAACAAGCCGAGTGCTCGGGTATGAAAAATCTGCTTTTCGGTAAATGAGCTTTGTGAAGAAAAGAGGGATGAGGGGAAGAGAGAGAACTGTGGGCGAGCGAGAAATCGATTGGTGATCCAGGTAATCTGTGGGTATGTCCTGGTGTCATTGCGGTAGCAGCACGGCGGAGAGATCAATGAGCCTGCTGTTGTTCTTCTGTAATCCTTAACTATCCATAAGTAATTAACCTTCAGATGAGACGACAGGAAATAAATACGGAAGGGAGGGGCAGAGTGCTGCTGGAGAGAGAATAACAATGAGAAGCACACAGTCTATTTTCTCCCTGACTATCTGTCTGTCAACTTGTCTGCCTCTCTTTCTCTCCCTTTCTGTCCTTCTCGATCTCCATCTTTTCTCTCTCCCTGTCTGCCTTTCCCAAACTGTCTTACTCTTCGTGTACATCATCTCTTTCTGTCTGTCTCTCTCTCTCCCCAGTTATCTGCTTCTGCCCGCCATCCCTCTCATTCTGTCTCTCTCTCCTTCTATCCATCTGTCTGTCATCGCTCTCTATCTCTCCACAACTCTCTTTCTCTCCCTCTCTATGCCTATGTCTGTCTTTCCCCAACTGTCTTTTTCATATCCATCTTTTCTTCTGTATGCATCTGTCTGTCTGTCTCTCCCACAGTTATTTTTTTGTCCGTCTCTGCCAGTGTTGGGCAAGTTACTCTGAAAAAGTAATGAATTACTAGTTAATAATTACATATTCAATAGTGTAATTAGATTACTGTACAAATTACTCTCTCCAAAAAGTATTTAATTACTGATTACTAATAACTTTCTGAATCCTATATCAACCTTGATGAGTTAAGTGATTCAAGGGATAGACATGACAGGGCTCTTTTAATTCACTCAAATAAATAATATTAAACTACATAAAGTACTCTTATTAACTGACCAAAGTATTACAAATGTGAGAATTATACATTAAAGCACAGATTTTAAAATTAGACTTTGAATTTTGATGTCAATTCCACTATTGCACACACATATATTACACACAGTATTTAGTTGAATTACATCAGAAGTAACTGTAATTCAATTACAGTAACTAATTACTTAGTAACTAGTTACACCGAACACTGGTCTCTGCCCACCATCCCTCTCATTCTGTCTCTCTCTCTTTCTATTTCCCACTCTGTCTGTCTCTCCCCAAGTGTCTTTCTCTCCCTCCCTCCCTGTCTATCTGTCTGTCATCCCTCTCTGTCTGTTTCACACCAAACTCTTTTCTCCTGTCTACCCCTGTCTGTCTTTCTTTTTCTGTCCATCATCTCTTTCTTTCTGTCTGTCTCTCTCCCCCAATTATCTATTTTTCTGTCTGTCTCTGCCCACACATCCCTCTCAAAATAAGGTGCTAAGTAAAGGATAAATATAGAGTAAAGTATAAAATCAAGTATATGTAACTAAACAAATTGACCAAAATATAAACAATTAACATCTATATAAAATGTAGTGTATGTGTGCATTGATTGTAACAAATGAAGGCGGTAGTTTGTTTCTGAGGGTGTGCAGCTGATAGATGAATGCAGCAGCAGCATGTGGCTGTTCTCTCTCCTCTTTAAATGCATCACAATGAAGGAGAAAGTGTGTCTCTGTCTCGACCTCACCAGTGTCACAGTGTGCACAGACTCGTTCTTCCTTTGGAAGCCACGTTCGACTGTGTCTGCCTTTCTCAATGGCCAGACTGTGATCACGGAGTCTGTATTTGGTCAGGATGCGTCTCTGTTTCACATCTCCAACAGCGTAGAGATCATATGCCACATTGTATTTTCTGTTTAGGGTCCGATAACGTTCTAGTTCTAGTTTACTTTGGTTTTTACTTTCCTTTTAAATCAACAAAAAATGCATAAATCTTGCCTTTGTTTTTATGATGGGATGTGCTGATTGACTAATGTCTAGTGTGTAGATGTGGTCGGTGGTGCGGTGGTTTGGTAGAAATCCAATCTGACTTTTACTTAAGACATCGTGTTTGGTAAGGAAGGTCTGAATTCGAGTTTTCAGGATACTACAGAAAGTAGTCTACCCCAGATTACTGTTCACACAAATGCCTCGGTAGTTATTGGGGTCTAATTTATCTTCACTTTTGTACAGTGGCTGTATTCCAGGTTTCAGGGAAGTGACCAGATTGTAAAACCAGATTAAAGAGTTTTAGGAGAGCCTTCTGCATTGCTGTAGGACTGTGCATTTCTGAACATTTCTGTTCTGATGTTGTCTAAAGAGAGTTGACTCTCCACAACTCTCTTTCTCTCCCTCTCTATCTTTCCCCAACTGTCTTTTTCATATCCATCTTTTCTTCTGTACGCATCTGTCGGTCTGTCTGTCGTCATCTCTTTCTGTCTGTCTCTCCCCCAGTTATCTTTTTTCTGTCTGCCTCTGCCCGCCATCCCTCTCATTCTGTCTCTCTCCTTCTCTCCTTCTGTCTGTCATCGCTCTCTGTCTCTCTACAACTCTCTTACTGTCCCTGTCTATACTGTCTGTCTTTCCCTTACTGTCTTTCTCTTCATGCCCATCTTTTCTTCTAAATGCATTTGTCTGCCATCTCTTTCTGTCTGTCTGTCTCTCCCCTAATTATCTTTTCTTTTGTCTGTCTATGCCTGTCATCCCTCTGATTCAGTCTCTCTGTCTTTTCATTTTGCTCTACCTGTCTGCTCTTCGGTCTCTCTGCCCAACTGTCTTTCTCTCCATGCCTGTGTCTCACAGACGCTCTTCTACATGTATATTGCTTTCACGGTCTCTTTTATTGTCTGTCTCTTTCCCCATCTGTCTTTCTCTCCCTGTCTATCTTCCCTCCTTTCTGCCTTTCCCTAACTGTCTTTCAATTCATCTCTAAAAAGATGTTGAAAAGTTGATTGAACTCGTGCTACATCATTTTTTAAGTAAAGAAGGTCAAGTGAACTCATATATTTTTGCAAACGCAACAAAGATTTTCTTATTATTTGTCTGCCTGTCTGTCTCTCTTTCTATATTGCTCTACCTGTCTCCCCTTCTGTCTGTCTCTCTCTCTCCCCAACTGTTTTTCTCTCCCCGTCTCTTTCCTTCTTTCTCCCTGTTTATAACCCAACTGTCTTTCTCTCCCTGTCTATCTTTCCTCCTGTCTGTTTTTTGCCAACTGTCTTACTTTTCCATCTGTCTGCCATCCCTCTAATTCCGTCTCTCTCTTCTCCTATATTACCTTCGCTGTCTCTCTCCCCAACTGTCTCTCTCTCTCTCTGTCATCCTTCTCTTTCTGTCTCTCATTCATCTGTCTTTCTTTTCTTCTGCGTGCATCTGTCTGTCTCTCCCTTTCCACAACTGTCTTTCTCTTTCCTTCTTTCTCCCTGTTTATACACCAACTGTCTTTCTCTCCCTGTCTATCTTTCCTCCTGTCTGTCTCTGTAGATCTGTCCTCCCTCTCTGTCTGCCCAATAGTCTTTCTCTCTTATCTATCTAATCCTTCTGTCTGCCTGTCATGCCTCTCTGTCTTTCTCTTTCCCAACTGTCTTTCTCTCCGGCCTATCTATATGTCTGTCCATCTCGCTTGCTTTTTTTCTGCCTATGGTCTCTCTCTGCCTGATCTCTTTTTTCATTTTGTCTGTCACTCTGTCTGCGTTCTACCTTTCCTTCCGTTTGCCATACCATTTTCTTCTTTTAGGTCTCTGTCATCACGCCAGTTTCTCTTTGTCCATCTGGTCTTCACAGTTTCGTTTTAAGCATAATGAACGTTCTCACATTTGTGCATCTGTCATCTAAAGGTTAATTTCACCTGACAGAATATTGTCAAGTTTGTTAACATTCATCCAACCATTTACCACCCCTGTCTGTCAGTCAAACGCCTGTCTGTCTACACATCTCAGACTTTGACAAATCACAGGCATCAAAGCAATATTAACAAAGCAAACGATCAGCATCAAGTGGGCAGACAGAGTCACGTCTGCGGCACAGACGACAGGCGGGACACTTACTTACCGACAAATTCAGAAAGGAAAACCACAAAAAAGGGTGTAACCAGGTCATTAATGCCCTGCACGTATCCGCTAGCCGGGTGACGGATGGCCCAGATGAACAGAATCCTTTCAAACACCTGAAAAACAAAGAACAATCCTGCTTAAAAACACGAAATGATTCATTTCTGGTAAGAATGTAATTATCGTCAAGCCTTGTAGAAGTTCATCGTTGCATAATTTACACGCTTGACAAAGCAACAGGTCCACTCAATCATCTGCATCTTCAAACCCAGCTGCATTTGAAGTGCTCCCCTCTTTCCAGGGTTGTGCATCACTCTCAACCTAATTGAGAATGACTTGTAAATTCCCAGTTCAATACCTGAACTGGAGTTGAATTGAGGATTTATACAAGATCATAATGCAAATTTGAATTTAAGGAATTAGAACGAAAACTAAATGAATTTCCTTAAAAAAAAAAAAATGGCCGATAACAATAACCGATACTTCTTTAACATTGAAATCCGATAACCGATAAATTGGCCGATACACAGTATCTAAATATTAATATAAAATTCCCTAAGACAAAAAAGTGGACAACTGCTTTTATTTAAAAACATTCACTGCAAAAAAACAAGGATACCATTAGTTCTCTTTTTACCCTGAAAATCAACCAGTACACTGGTTAACGATTCTGGTATATTTTATATTTAATAAACAAATAATAGATGTTATTCCAGAGCGACTCAGAATTTTTTTCTTAATAGACACATGTCTAACAGGTCTCAAGGACATATTTATAATAATATAAACATTCAAACAATATTCTTTTGTTCCTATTATTTAGACATTCATAAATACTGTATCTACATACTGTACCAACATCAACATTTTTTTTGCTAATAGCAGTAAATGAATGATCACAACAGAAAGACAGTGCTGTACTGTATTTTAACTGTGAGCAGCGTGCAGCTGAAGACGTTTAACCAGAGGAAATGATTTACGATTTATCCGCTATAATATATCGGCCTAAATTTCATTATCGGCCGATACCGATATGGCCAATAATTTATCGTGCATCCCTATTCATAACCAGCCTGACAGTCATGTGTGCCCGGCTTCAGAGAAAAATGAGTTGAGAAATCAGTTTGGAAAAAAGATTATTCGTTTCAAAAACGAAAAGGCATAAGTCAAAATTATGTAATGTACAGTATATTTTACGTTTTGTCACAAAACTAATTTAATTTCTCTGTTGCGTGACTCGGTTTTCTTCTAAATTAAATAAATTCCTCTTTCCGTCATTCAGATTCAAATCCATTAAGACAAACAACTCTAGCTTTTTGTTTAAACATAAAATCTGGTTCTTTGCTTTCTACCCTGGTTACAAGCATCTGCTTCTTAAAAACACCACAGCACCCCCTGCTGGTTTGCATGCCATGACACAAAGCTCAATTCCACCGACACGAATGAAAAATCTATCAACAATAGGAAAGTCAGCTTTGTGAGCGCATGAGGCGTGCGTTGCTTGTTGCCTGAGATCAGCCCTTTTGTGTGCCGCTTTTTGTGGGCGTCTGATATAGACTCGGGTGTTGATGCAGAAGAAGATTATCACCCACCTCCTGCACCAGAGGCTGCTGGAACAAAGGAACCAAAGGGTTTGTCCTCGGGATATCGATGTGAATCTGCAATAAAAACACACACACACACACACACACACACACACAAACAGGTAAACTCCAACACACACCCAAACAAACCAGTTACCGATTTGGTGTGTCAGAAACACAAGTGACCCGGCTGAAAATAAGAAAGTAAAATCAATATACCCCAAAGCACAAAATTGAATTACACATGCCTTTTCCCTCCCAGTAAATGGAAGAAAATCATCAGGGTCCAAACTGCACGCGGCATCGATCCGGTTCGTAACGAGCTACGCGCGAAACCTGACTGAACTCTTTATGAAAATGCGCAATGCCACGTTCGGCTGGCGACCATCTGGCTCTTCGCATTTTCTCTCCGGTTACTCGGCAGTAATGCAGGTCACCGGACGGCCACCCGAGTGCACTTCACTTGTATTCACCGCTGTTCTCTGGCCTCTCCTGACTGTGACCACACTAAAAGGTCATTTAATGTTTCTCTCCAGACAGCCAGGGGCCAGTCCAACAGCTCCGTACGACCATATAAATCCTTTTAAAGGTCTGTGTCCGATTTGTATTGCAGTAGATGAAACGAGAGGCTTGGAGCCAGCGGGCCCTGAGAGGAGAGGAAGCTGAGAATAGCAATCGACTACCAGTCCTGCACCATTAACCTGAGTTTTACAGCCTATAAGCATATTAATCTCAACTCACAACATCTGGATGTGTTATCACGGCTCTCTGTAGCTTTCTGGCAGGTGTAACTCAAAGATGGTGGATTGTGGGATTGAGTGGGGTGTTGCCTAGTCCTGTGGTTCTCAACCTGCCAGCCCCAAGGTGGATCTAGGGGGCCACAGATTTTGTGGCATTTTATGAAATAGAGAAATTGATCATAAATTTGATGCAGTCAAACATCAGAAAAATAAGACCACCAACCAAAAGAACTGATGCTCCAGCATTGTATATCTGAATATTTATTCAATTAAAATGATGAGTTTAAGATTATAAATCTTTATTTGGGGGGCCTTGCAACGAAAAAGTTTGAGAACCACAGGCCTAGTCAGCCTTTGGGGACTGATGTACATGGACAAAAGTATTGGAACGCCCCCTTCGAAAGAACGGTCATTTCTGTGAGCACACATCTTAAAGGGATAGTTCTCCCAAAAATAAAAATTCTGTCAACATTTACTCACCCTCTTGTCATTTCAAACCTGTATGATTTTCTTTCTTCTGCAGAACTCCAAAGAAGATATTTTGAAGAATGTTGTTAACTGGCACCCATTCACTTGCGTTGGTTTTGTGTCCATACAATAGAAGTGAATGGGTGCCGACGCAGTTCAGTTACCAACTTTCTTCAAAATATTTTCTTTTGTGAATAACGACAGGACTTTCATTTTTTGGGTGAACTATCCCTTTAATGCTACGGCACATAATGATATTCTAGAGAATCGTGAGTTTTTTATTTTAATAGCAACAGTTTTGGCAGAGCCCTTTTCTATTCCAACATGACTATGCCCCTGTGCACAAAGCAAGATTCAAAAAGAATGTAAATCTAAAAGTGCAGAATCAAATACTGGATTTGACAACTTTTTAAATGAAAAGCTTCTCGATTAAACTGATAGCCTTGAGAATAATAAAGAGCCATTGTCATGCATGGAAGTAGGCACTCGTATAACTGTCATCAAGGCTTAATAACTTATCAAAATAATCATTTTATTGTAAGGCATTCAAACAGAAGCTATCTATAGAAAAACTGGTTAAGGATGTTGTGCTTTTGGAAGACTCTTCTCATCGCATTACACGGGAAGTGTGTGTTTTAATCACAGCGAGGTTTTCTCTGCTCATGATCATTTCAGCTCCCTAAGGCCATCTGTTTGGAAACCTGTTAGAAATTGCAGGAATCATTCTGAGAATATATAAACACACTTTTAGTCAAAATAAAGATCTGCGACGTACACTTCATTCTGACAAATATATGATGGCCGGGTAGGATAAATGACAGGCCCTGATGGACATGTTCGGTTGTATAGTGGGCTATAGAAATATCCTGTCAACTGTCAGAATAGGCCGGATGATTAAGTACTGTATATCGCCAACAACTTTACAATACGATACGCATCCAGATACAAGGCCACGACGCGATACGTATCCCGATACGGGTCAATTTTTTATTACATTTATCATACGACAGATTTACAGCAAAATATACTTGCAGAAAACTGCCATTCATAACTACTTATCAATTAATCTGACAAATCGATGCATAAAGTAGCTTTGAGAATGAGTATAAAGTTGCAAAAGATCAAGTCCTTATACAGACACCCTTGTTTCTAAAACAGGGTTTCTAGGCTACATCATATGTGTGCATGTGTTTTACAAATAGACTATATGTCTAACGAATAAATATGAACATATGCATTGACGTGCAGTCAGAGTAAATAGATTTAATTAAATAAGAAAGTGTTGAATTGAAATAGATGGAGTATTTCTTTCTAGATGTCAGATTTCTAGATATAATATTATTAATGTATGGGTGCTGTACGATTTAAGCAGGTCTTTGCTCTTCACTTTCTATTACACGCACATTTACTGTCGCTCTTCCACGTCTAATTTTCATGTATTATGAGCGAGCGCGTCACTGCATCCCTCCAGCGGCGAGAATTTCATTGATTTTAAACGCGTGCAATAGTTTTATAGTGGACGAGGCAGAAGCAGTGCCGCGTCACGTGTGTGTTGAATGAGCGCCTACACGACACTCACTTTACACTTCGCCTTAAACGCAACCATTTAAGTGAATGATACTAGAATGCGCTTTCATGTTTAACTTACTGCGCTCACGGATGCAGAGAGAAGGTGAGAGATAAAAATGATATCTAAAAGTAAATTTTTATGTGAAAGACACCACGGTTTGTTCAAATGCGTGTAGGGGAGGGGCTTCTAATCTGACAATTGTTGAACTTGTGGGTGACAGAAGCCACATCAAGTGAAAAATCAAGTAATGTGGTAATATGAAAGGAATGTTTATTAGATCTGTGATTGTAACAGAGGAAGTCCAGGCACTGTTTTGACTGCATTGAACAATTCAATGTCTTTGCGAGTTACCGGCTTGCTAAAATACCATCATATGCGCAGGCACACATTGAGCTCGTTAACCCAGCACCCAGCATTGTTTTGGACGTCCCGTAAGTTTTGTATCAAAACATAAGTCATAAAAGCCGTCCAATCACGTAGCGACTTTATACTTATGCTGTTAGGTTCAATATCTTTAGGTTCGCTGTTAAAACGCCAGTGTGAACGCTAAGCAAACCAGGACTAAAATGTCTTTTTTTCTTTATTGGTCCGGACCAAAACAACCAAGAGAACTACAGATGTAAACACACCCTTACACAATAAACGCAACAACACAGCAATGACACAAGTTTATTTTATCATACTAAACCTGCCAAGTGTGAACACACCCTGGAGTTTTGAAGAGAGAGGGTGTGTGTGTGATTGATGTCACAAACTCCCTTTACAATACTGTATCCATATCTTTAGAACTAAACGATACATATTTTTACTCGAGTACAAAGCTGCATTACCAGTCAAAGCGATCATCATCAATAATGCATTAAGGTAACCTGTTTAAATGCACCGAGTTTAAGTATAGCGGTGTATTAGCAGCTTGTTTGTCCACTAAATTTCCCATCTAGGATCAATAGTGCGTATCTAGCTATCTATCTACAAGACAGCCGGATACCCAGTGTTTGCCTTTAGCCATCATGAATTAGACTCATTTAATTAAAAGCGGGTGATAAATACTACTTTTAAATATAACCAAGTAAGAATCAACTAACACAAATCTATAGTCTTGCTTTGGCTCCCCATCATTTATTTATGTGCTAACTCAGGGTTGCCTGGGGCCGTGTCTTACTGCGGTTACTCAGGAACTAGTCTTAAATAGATGGCTTAGCTAATGCCATTAAATCTGGTCCGCTTTGTTGCTTATTCTGGTCTAAGAGCCACCAATTTACACAGAACAAGGTCATCCAACTAGCATCTAAAATCCAATCCAAGTTAACTTTCCAGTTAACCATGCTCTCCCTGTTATAGAAACAGTATACAGACACTTTTCAAAAGATCTGACTGAACCTAACGAACATCAAATGCGGCGAAAAGTTTTTCATCAAAGGCACTCACTGTAACACCCCTCGCCAAGGTGACTTTCACATACATTTTGCGAAACAGTCAATCAAAACGGATCTCCATTCTGATTGCTCTCGGCAAGTGCCATTATGTTACGCAACATGCATCAGACGGCCTGGGTTGAGCCTTTACCTGTCGATACGTGTCTCTGTGGTTATCGTCTGTTCTGGAGTGGTAATACTGCTCGATAAAGCCAAAATACTCCTCCCTCTTCCTCTGGAGAACCAGATCCCTGCGTTCCTTATTGGCCGGAAGGTAGCCCTGAGAAAAAGAACAGAGAAGGAGGAAATAAGTATGCCCACTTTCACCATGTTTTCCAATCTTGCCCTGTAACCAAAACATCGCTTACAAATAATGCAAACCGAAAGATATTAAAGCATTATGTAAATTCTGTCTAATAGTGAAATATGCACCCTTGGATAAAAGAAAAGCTATACGGTGGGTAATTACCTCACGTGAGGATATTGTTCTTTTGTGTCTTGTGTTGTGATGCTTATACAATGAAAAATGTAAAAAGCTTCTAACAAGAGATGTTAAAAATACAATACATTTCTGCAATTTTGTTAGAAGATGCTCTCTCGCATGATGAATTCCAAACTACATTACCGGCAACTAGATTTTTACATATCTAGAGATTTGTGAAGCACAAACACAGTTCGACACCAAACTCTTCAAATCCCAAACTCTTCAATTTGATCAACAGTAATATTGATGATTTCCTCAGGCCTCATTCACTAGCAAAACTTCATTAAACCACGACAGAAATATTAAACCTCTAATCATGTGGCTAGTAAACTAACACAAATGAAATTGTGTAAATGCATAGTTAATATCTACAGAAGAGTCTCTTAAGAGAAGGCAACAAGTGTTTTTGTTGAGCAGACGTGGGGAAGGCATCCGTTAGACCAGTGGTTCTCAAACTGGGGGCCGTGGCCCCCAAGATGGTTCCAGGGGGGCCACAGATTTTGTGGCATTTTAGAAATATAGATATTTATCATACATTTTGTGCAATCAAACATCAGAAAAACAACACCACCAACCAAAAGAATTGATGTTTTAGCATTGTTTAACTGAATATTTTCTTGGTTTAATTAAAATTTGAAGTTTAAGATTATAAGTCTTTATTTGGGGGGCCGCAAAGCAATGCACTCTACACAAAGGGGGCCTTACAACGAAAAAGTTTGAGAACCACTGCATTAGACGCTTGTCAGGACTCTCCATCATGTTTCCAAAAAACTGTTTTTAAAGCGTCTGCCCCCTATTGTTTTTCAACTCGTTTTAATGAGCACACACAGAGTCGCCAACTGCAGAAATACATAAATAATAACGTATATTCAGAATCAGACTCTCAAGCACCTCTGTTGCTTCAGGCGAGTAATAAATGCGTAAGCTCTCAGTCCATCCGCTCTTTCGGATCTGTCGCATCAGCAGCCCTCCGAACTATTATAACGCAATTAAATTTTACACTGGGAATCGAAATGATCTTCATACGAGTTTCAAGAGTTCGTATTCATTACAACAATATATTTTTGCATTAGGTTTGCATCTACGGCCAGCTCATATTATATTACTGTATGCAATATTGCGTCATATGCAAACACAAATGTGCGGTTCCACACACATGACAATAAAAAAACGTGAGCTTTTCAGAACTCTATGCCCCACAAAAATAAATAATATAACAGATGCGTGCTCAGAAACGCTTCACATTAGGATTATTTCAGCACGCATCTACCTCGGTAACTTTATACATAAAGAATGATTCTGTTTAATCCTCGGCAAACATCGCATGAAGCAGGAAATGCTTGAAGGAGCCGGGTTGAGGTGGGGATCTGCTAGTACAGCTTAGCCTGGAGGTGTGTGTTATTGACTGTGTAAGCATGAGCCAGAAAGTCAAATGAGTCTTGTAAAGCACTCTCCGAGCATCCTCGCGCAAGCAGTCATAACGCGGCGACCCACTCGAGCCCTTCTATGATGGTGTTGGCAATTCTGCTGACATAAATTGCTCGCCAAGGGAAATAATGCAATACAAATCAATACTGCACATTAAACTGAGAATGCCAAAGAAGTTTTATACTCTCTGATAGTCTATGCAGAATGAAAACGAACGGTTATAGCAGACGTCTTGTGCTGCATGTAAACAGTAAATGTGCAATACAATGTGTTTTTGTAAGTAGAATTGTTGGTTATCAAATAACAACAGCTAGTTTAAATCACTACAAAGAACAGAAAAATGTATTTAGTTGAATTTCAAAAGAATTCTATTTAGCATTTGAGAATGCCGAAGGTGCTAGCATTTAGCTCATACATTAATGAGGGCTGCGGTCTCCATATTTGTTTTGCGGAGGAGGTCCAGACAATACTTTTTTAAATACATAATGTTTAAAATCAATCAATCTAATGTTTTATCAGGCCATTTACTTTATATTCTGATAGCCACAATCTGTATGAAGCATAGACGGTCTGGTAACTGAGAAAATATGTTGTAGGATCTGGTGCTGAAGCGAAGTCCCAGTGGTCTATTTTAATATTTTAAAAAACTACTGACAACAACATGTAACAACTGAAATAAATATATCATGAGCAGGAGTACTTACAACGTTACTAACAGCCTTTCCATGCCATTCATACTAGAACTGATTCTAAATATTCTTTCCAATTAAAACACGATTCACAATGAAATGCTCTTAACATGCTGGTTATATATGCTATTAATATCATAAATGCTATATGTAGATACAAGACGTTATGTTTTATAATCTGTCACAAACCTATATAGCAAACAGTAAACTGACTGACAGCTAAAAATACTTTATTACTGCTGCATTTTACTTTACTTAAGCGTTACAGAAAAAGTGTCCATTTATTCACCTACACTTGGTGTCTGCAGGTCTTTATATGCGACGTCACATGACCTCAGAAAATAAGTCTTGTTTTAAGACAAAAAATATGAAATTTCTGTGAATATTTGCTTAGAACAAGCAAAAAAATCTGCCAAGAATTTTTTGTTGCTGGATTCAACACTGGAAACTTCATCCCAAAATAAAAATGATGTCTTCATTTACTCGACCTCATGTCATTCAAAACCTGTACATGACTCTTTCTTTTCTAGAGCACAAAAGAAGATATTTTGAGAATTGTCGCAGTGGTTTTGAGTCCATACGTTGCACATCAATGGGGACCAATTTTGCTTAAGAATTGGGGTGGAGTAAATGATGAATAAATTTTCATTTTTGGGTGAACTATTCCTTTAATTCTCCATTCATCTCACTTTTCTTTGCTGTATTTTCATTTCTGTCCGTTTGATTCAAAGTGGCAATTGTAAAAATTAAAAGTACAGGTATCTACTTACAGATAACAGTCTCCATGTGACTGGCCGAACTTCACGTGGGATACCTGACCAACTATGCTTTCGTAACTCTTCTGTACAAATAAATAAAAAAACAGACATACACATTACTAAAGCATTAACAATACACATAACACATTCAATCAATTAGGGTTTAAATTACATTAACACTTAAAAGCATCAACAATTTATCTGTATGCCGTGATAGATCATCACGTGAGATGCACATCGAATAAACAGTCAATCTTTCATCGCAGGACAGGCGACACTCATATAGTCAATAAACAATTATTTTTAATTAACAAACGCAATCACACGTTCACCGCTATGCCACTGTGATCTCCGCTAACTCCAATTCGACAGTTACGCTTGGTACTTGACCCGGGCATCGATTTGAAAAATTATTGCTAAAGAGTACAAGTGATCGAAGAATGCCTTGGGACTTGCATTTTACAATACGTGGCAAATAGTTGCCATTACAACTAGTGAATTTACGACAAATTCTCTCCATCTTACTTTTGAGTTTTTATTAAAGGTAAAGTTCACCCAAACATTTAAATTCTGTCATGAATTACTAAACCTCAAGTTGTTCCAAACCTATATACATTTCTTTGTTCTGTTCAACACAAATATAGATATTTAGAAAAATGTCAGCAACTGAGGTTTCAGGGGCACCATTGACTACCATAGGAGAAAAAAATAAAATGGTTGTCAAAGGTACCATAGAACTGTTTTTCTAAATTCTTCAAAATATCTTTGTTTGTGTTCAACAGAACAAACTTCGTTTTCCTAAATTCGTAAAAATATCTTCTTTTGTGTTCGACAGAACAAAAATAATATACAATATTTTTTTCTACTATGGTAGTCAATGGTGCCCCAGAAATTTCAGTTGCTAGCATTCTTCCAAATATCTTTCTCAAACAAAGAAAGAAAAAAAACCAAACAAAGAAATTGACACAGGTTTGGAACAACTTGAGAGTGAGTAATTCATGACAGAATTCTCATTTTTAGGTGAACTATCCCTTTAACTGGTTTGTTTTTACTTTGTTGTTGTTGTTATAAAGACAATAACCTGCATAAATAACAACGCAGGTGGACGATATTGAACAATACATTCGCGACCTGCACAGGTGCTGAAATTTACAGTCCCGTTGGGGTCATCGCGATCAATGAGCGTTAAAACCACATCTACGAAAACTCAAAGGCTGATAAACATCTGGCGAGATTGCTCCAGGGTCATTTTGAGTTACAACAAACACGAATGCGATATGAAAACGCGTCTGAAATACTAATGGTTTTGGACACCTGCCAAGCATAATACGATAGCGAAATGATGAAAGATCCCAGAAGCCATTATGAACCCTGGATTCTGTGTGAGGAACCCCCTCCAACTATATCACCAGAACATTTTTCATAACGCTCTGAGAAAGAAGTGCATAAGCATGATTTTTCTCCAATGACTGATGATCTTCATTCCCCTGTGATTTGGGCCTGTCACTCAGGATGCTCGGGGCGTGCGGAGGCTGAAACTTCGTTAAAAAGCACGGAAGACTGAGTTTCTTTGCTGCCATCATTATGGTAACTGCGGCACAAATGAGCAAAGGCACTTGTTTTTTCGCTCCGTCGGCTCGCAGGTGCGCTCGAAGATACGACCGGTTGGAGGGCGTGAAGCGAACAGAAGGGCCTCTCAGCGTGAATTCAGGAAGACTGGGATAACACCACGGACGAGACTCATCTATCCTGCCATCCGACACCCTTCTACCTGGCAAAGAGATTCGGCTGGAGGCGGGGAAACAGGCGGGAAAACGATGGTATAACAAATGAAGGACTTTTATATCTTACAAACAACCAGGGGATTAGAAACGACCTGAAAAGTGGGGAGAGAGACTTTTCTAATCCCTACCAGTTTCACATTTTCTATTTCTACATTTCGGTTTCCAAAAAGGAGTCACAATGGCCAATCTAAACAAGAAATTTCCAAGTGTCTAGTTTGAAAGACACGCCATCATGTTTTAATTTTAATGCTAAAACAAATTAAGCAGAAATTATCGTTTTTATTAACCTACCCAGGTCAGTGTTGGGGCTGGCAAGCAGCTGTTTAAATTTATCCAATCGAGTTTTCTCCCTCACTGTCATGGGCGGAGCTCCTGAGGAATTTTGGTCCGAAATGCGGGCAACCAGCGGTATAAGGGGCCGTAAGGGAAGTGACTGCTGTTTCTGTAGGGTACTACGTGCTGTGTGGGATAAAGAACAAAACAAAAAGGCACAAATACCGAGCGTTATATATTTTAATTGATTCCCCTCTGAACACATTTGACCTTTATGATTTTGCATGCATGATAAAATGATGGCTTTTAAACAGCAGCTACTTGCAAACCTGCATTAACATTCAGCTGAGCATCACTACAGGACTTCACCACCCTGCCATTGGCCGTACCGCTCTCAACATCAAGTTGAACTGCATCAGGCTTTGTGCTGATTGGCTCCTGTGTGTCCAGTGGGCGGGGCTGTGTGTCTTTGTCCTCCAGGGCTTTGGAGAGTTTGAGGCTGGGAGTTTGAGGTGTGGATCGTGATTGGACAGGTGAGGATGAGGTCTGTTGGAGACCGAATGTACCATCATCCTCTTCATCATCAATGTCCCACGCGTCATTGGTACTGCGTGCAAATTCATGGAACGATGACGCCTTTTTGGATTTGGTGTTGACGGTGCTTGCTTTTGGAGTGTCTTTAAATCTGAAAAAAAAAATGTTGCAAGATTCTTGAACAGTGACAGCAGAAAATAAATCTCGCTACATTACTACAAGACAAACACAAAAATAAACCTCTACAATAAAAGTGGCAATTTTGAGTTATCGTAAGGTGTCCTGCATAATGTTGCAAGACAAACAACTTGAAAACAGATGTACTGCACAGAAAGACTCAATTCAAAGGCTGCATCCTCAGGAGGTTTATTATTTCAGAAAAGCAACCGCTACAATTCAAGATAAGAATGAAACTACAATGATTACATCTTAAGAGAAAAACATTTTTATAATGTTTTTTTAGTTGAAATGAGACGACCACGATGACGTTTGGGGTCAACAAATGCGACCTCCGAAAGCCGCAGCCTTCAAATTTAGACGCAGCTATACAGTTCATGAAAATAACAAAAAGAACACACACATATATGATACGATATATGATAAAAAGATGATGCACATCTTGCACGCAAACACATGTTTGTTTATAGATCCGTGAAAGTAAAAATGAAGAAAATGACCGGAGGAAAAACTAAAGGGGGGATGCTTGACGTTACAGTTAGCAGGACTTACTGACGGTGTCTCCGTGGATCCAAAGGGGGGTGCTGTGCTCCATATACTGGCTGTAAGCTAAGAGAAATAAAATCTTACATGGACTATAAACAGAGTGAATAACACAGAGCTGGGTGACAGACACCGTGTATTTGATTTTATTCTATTTATTTATCTATTACTTTTTTTATTATAATGTGTGTGAAGCTGCTTTGCAACAATGAAATTGTGAAAAGCGCTATATAAATAAAATTGACTTGACTTGACACCTGTAACTTTTTTATTATGAGTGTTTTATGACTAGCGTCATCAAAATGAATATGTTTCACAAATGCAATATCTACAAATATCAACAAAACATTTATTTCATACATTTTAGCTTCTTTAAACTAACCTACATTTACAGTTCTGCAATACTCTTTTAAATCAACAAACTTCATGAGGTGCATCATGGAATGGTTTTAAATTAAATTAAAGGAATTCCCATGTTTCCTGGCCACTTGTTGGTTGATTTTTTGGATTTGGACCAACAAATCAATAAATAATCAATGCAAATCTGTAAAGTAATTAAAAGCATAAATATTTTTTGACAACGCAATCTGGTGACATTCAAAGCACAACAATGAGTTTAAAACTGCGCTTAACGTCTCAAATCAAAAATCACGAAAAGGATATGAAATTGATTGAATGACAAAAGCATTTCAAACTCAGTGCGACGCGAACAATGCGGCTTAATTTTAAAATGTCAAAATGATTAGGAACAAAGTAGATTGTGATTGTCGGATGCGTCACCCAGCTCCAATCAGAAACACAGGGAAAGCAAAGAGGACTAGAGACACACACACAGTTTAAGGCAATTCTTGAACAGTGACAGCAGAAAATAAATCTCGCTACATTACTACAAGACAAACACAAAAATAAACCTCTACAATAATAGTGGCAATTCTGAGTTATCGTACGGTGTCCTGTCCTGCATAATCATAAAGTAAGTCCAAACATTCCCGTGCTAAGCAGAATCTTCAAGGTAACACGGACCAGTTGGTACGTTGTTTGGTTTTTACAAGGCCATTTTTCTGTTGATAACCGCTGAAACCATCACAATAGTAAATGTATTATGTGCAAATGGAGCTGCAAGATAATTGGCAAAAGAATGCACAATGCATTTCAAACACGCCTCATCAATTTACATGCAGCAAGGTTGAATAAAAGGTAAATTACTTCCAGATATGTAAGCAAGCAGAATGCATTTGCATTAAATATTGGGTTGTGAGCGAGGAGCATATTTGAGTAAGTGAGGAGTTTCCCAGAGGGCACTGTTATCTTAAACACGTAGTGTTCCTTCCCCTAGTCTACACACACACACTGGGCTTTATCACACTACACATATAAATGTTAAAACGGTAAAAACAAAACGCAGACAGAATACAAAAATGAACTTCCCTTCAAAACATTATAGTAAAGACACGCTCTATTGTGACTCACATAGTTGTGGCAGAGCACAAGCTACAGTTTCTGAGAGGCATCTAGTAACAATTTTGCATGCTCTGTCCTTTCTGTAGACTGAGATAAGTAGGAGGGAAGTGGCCACACCTCTTATGCACTCATGCTATGCCCACTGTGTCATCCAACAAGTGCAACGGATCCAGCCGAACAACAATTCAAATGCTGAATTCACAACCACGCCCTAACAAGGCCGCTTCTGCTCGGCCTGCTTATCTTCCTTCATCTCCAAGGGGAATTCCATCGGTTTTCCAACATAATCACTCTCGTTGCGCTCCATTCATAATAGCTGTCCAGACATCATGAGGAGTACAGTGAAACTGATTGTGATGTAGTGATCATGAAACCAAATCATTAGTTTAAAAGTACACTCATGAGAACAAATATTTACTGTTTTGGTTTACATTTTTTTTATTTTGGAGCCACTGCAGTGTGTGGGACTTAATCTCTCCTTCCTACAACAAATGAATAAACAAAAACATTCAAATATTGGTGACACTCTGGAGGCGTATTTAAGCATATTTTGAATAATTTGAGAACCATATGTGCCCCGGGATAAGATTAGTATGATAAAGCGCATCCAAAAACTGACAATACAACAATTCTATTTAATAAAAATCTTGCTTTGGCCGTACACATGGATACAGTCGACAAGAGACTTACTAGTAGTACATGTATGTAAATCCTTTCATCAAACGCCAAACTGTATCTACAACTCAAAACAAGACCTTGATCGCGAATGACTAATGTCAAGGTCAAATGAATAAGATAATCAGAAGCTATTGAAATAACATATGATCAGGAAGTTTCTGTACTTAACTTTAATACCTGACACCATAAAATTGCTATCTTTTAGCTATATAAACAGACTGAACCCAGACTCAGTGCTAAAATACCACTAAAATAAGGTGGAAATGACCCCTACGTATTTATATATAGTTAAAAAAGTGCCATCATGAAAGAAAATCCACTTAAAATATATTCCACTGTTTTATGTGTTAATGTTTTTTTTTTTTAAGTTACTTTACTGCTGTACACATGTGGATGCGGTAATGATAGCAAAAACTGATTGCATGCAAGTTCCTCTTTATGACAATTATGCAACCGCCAATGTAATATTTAAACTGTCAAGTCAACACAAGCGCTTTGATACAAATCCTCGTCTCTCACTCATACAGAGAATCAGTTGAACAGATTCTCATAAAAATCCAAAGATCTGCAAAGTCGACGACTCTGTCCAGTCAAAACAAAAGGTCCTTCAGCACACAGTAGTGACACATAATAATTTAAACTTGCAAATAAAGCAAAACTACAAGCCTATGAGTTGAGTGTTTTGACAATAACACTGCAAACAACAATTCATAACCACAATTCATGCCACAGTTTTACTTCAGTAACAACTATTATTGTTAGTTGTGATGGTGAAGTTTACCATGGTAAATTTAGCAATAGTTAACATAAACCACGATTACTTGTAGGCATTACATGGCAACATGTTAAAGACATAATAACATATTTCCCTTATGCCCCAAATCATCGGACTTTTGTGCATTAAAGGCGCACAGACTCAAAAATAATGCGGTCTAGTTAGTCAGATCACTAGATTTTGAGACACAGCCACAGGGTTCAGTAAACAAAGCAGGTTGTCAGGGCTAAAACTAAAGATGTAGTCACATATAAGCATTAAAGTATGAAGTTACGCGACTGTGGAGAGGGAAAAGATAATTAAATTCACCTTCCGGGAACCTTTGCGTTCCTTCTCCAGAAATGAATCCTGTTGTCGGTGGCCATGACAGTAAGACGCCCGATTCCCCTCTCTCTCAAACGGCCATAAAACCCGACAACACGCCGATCGCCCACATGTGCGAATGTACAGCAGCGAAAACGGCGCTATTTGTTTTGTCCACGAATGTGTAACTTTGTTTTCGATTAGTTATTGCTCGTATTTTGTCAACATAGAACAAGCTTACAGCTGTTCTGGATGGACGCCGCCATCTTGGTGGCGCTTGAGGTCGCGCTGTGATTGGCTGAGATGAACAGGTGCATTGAAGCGAACCAATGGGATTAAAGCTTTATTGAAAGGCGTCGTGTAATTTAGTTGTGACAATACTCACGAGTATTTCCTGAGTTTTATTTTCACAACCTATTTTATTTATAGCTGTTTTGAGAAGAACTGATAATTACTGTAGTTAACCACGCTCCATTTGTGTAACTTTGTTGTTTATGTACATGTGTACATATGTCTAAATGTAAATGTACAGTAAACTGTGGTTATTCGTTGCTGAAAGAAAGAAAGAAAGATACAGGACAAGGGCACGCTGAAGTATTATGTGTTACCATTAATATGAACACAAATATGACACTTCATGTCACAACACATGTATATGCTTATTATTTCACAACTGGTGTTGTGCATGATATGAGGGGTTTTGTTATAGGATGATCGTCACTGCCAGCTAAAAAAAGTTAATAAATGTACTATTGTTATTAAAATTAAAAGACACCATAAAGACGCTTCATAATATTGCTTTAAACATTGATACATTGCGTTAAACTGGGGACACTGGTATTTCTTCACTTTTTACTGCAGGCTATTCCTCAATTGCAACACTAGATGGCAGTAGCCACAAATAAAATCAGAGACCCTCCACATTAGATGGTGAGGCATTTGTGAAAACAATAAGAGACGTAAAAGTAACTGCTACCTAAATATATTAGCTTGTATTGTTGACTTAAATATTTATTTTTATTTTCAACCCTTCTGTATTGTTAAAATGTATTGTACTTTTTTATGTTTGAGGTCGCAGAGACCCCAATGCTGTACAAGTAAAAAGTAGGTTGAGTTAAACACCAGTTTCAAATTCCTTCAATATGAACCTATGGACTAAATAAAACCCAGAACACAGACCGAAGCTTTATCTTTATATGACAATTATTTGTTTTATACACAAACAGAAGTAATGTAATATTTATAACATTAATATATTAAACATAGATGAGTGACGCATGCAATAGTAACAAAACTTTACATGATACAAATGAATATAAATATACTTGGAAAAAAACAATACATGAACAAATCAACACAGATGCCTAGGGCAATATAGGCTAAATATCCTCAGTGGAAAGTTGGAAATAAGTCTGGAAATAAAGCACTTATGATTCCTAGAACATGTTGACTCAAATAGCTTCGCTATTGTTACTCTACAAGGGCCTTTAATAGGGAAGAGCTTTCTCGACATTCATATTGTAACACTACCCCTCTCATCAGAGTTCATAGGAGTGCATTGCATATTGCCACTAATGTGATGTTGACCTTCAACAATCAGCAAGTTTTTCCATTTACAATGTCTTAAAGAGCTGATATGGAAACTTTGAGGTTTGTGTCAATAGTGCACGTGGGAATGAGTGTTGTGGGTGTGAATGACTTCGCTCCGCTCCTGTGTTTGTGTTTGTAAGACCCTCCTGGCTGAAGAGTCGCCCCTCATTACCAAACTCCCCCTTCCGACTTGAAACACACATGAAACAAACAGATGAAAGGTCACGCTGCCTGCGTCCTTCAGGAAGGTCTGGCATCTCTGGAATTCTGCTTTCTTTTCCTAGTAATTCCCTGTTTTTCTTTTTTCTTTTGTGGAGTGTGTGTGCGTGTGTGTGGAGGGGTTATCAAGTACATGCACCGGTCAGGTCTCTGTATGTGGTCAGCAGCTCGCATGAAAGACAATATCCTGCAACAACAACATGAATGTCATGCTACTCCAAAGGGGAAAAACTGCATTAGCACTTTAAAGGCCACACAAAGGAAATGTATTGCTCGGAGAGCTCAGACTACACTGAGTTCTTAATTGTGTTTAATTGAGATCACTTTGTAAAACATCTCTCAGATCATTTGGTCTTGGAAATATTTGATGAGCTCAGACTCTCAAAATGTAATAAGCGACTGTTAAAATCTCTTCTGAATGTTATGTGACATTACTGGGCTTTTTGTGTCAAGAGGAAAACCTAAAATTGCTCCACATTTCATCTCATTGCTGCATAGGAAAAATGAGACTGGCAAAACATAACATTATCATTTTTTCCTATATTTATATTCACACTGGGAAACAGTGGAAAATAACTGCAGACAAAATGAAATTCTTGAGTCACAGTATGCTCTTTTACTCAGTTCCTGATATTCACAAAGAACTGAGGAACGGAGTGTATAAAATCTGTGGTGCTATCTCAATGTAAATATCGGAACTCCAGCAGATTCTTTCACTTTAATGACCGCCTTAAAGTCTGACACATCACCGTCCATAAAGAGTGTGAACTTAATAGCTCCTCGCCAACAACAGTTTCTGTCTAAACCACCCAGAGAGTGTTAGTCACCGACTCCGTCCGGCTCAAAGTCTGTGTGTGTGTAAGAGAGAGACACACAGATTTAAGACTGAATGGCAGAGAGTTATACAACAAGCCCGGTTGAGCCTGGCACCGCCGGCGGATGGTAGGTCAGTGGTGAAGCGCAGGAAATGGGTCATGAAAGAAAGGAAGAAGGTCACAGTGCAGTAACTGGAAGAGCTGAGGAACTGAAAAAAAAACAATTCGCCATCCAGGGGCGTAGCCAGAACTTTTTTTTAGAGGTGACCAGGTAAGACCCAGTGATTTTATTAGGGTGACCAAAAAATCCTTACAGACAGAAATCCTTTAACTTCTACTGTAATTTACACCAATTCTTCATTACACATAGTTTGCTGGTCAAAAACATACACAAAGAACGTAAAGTAAACAATTTATTTGCAATGCTTTCATGTGCCAACATTTTTTAAAATAATTTGCTAGCTATCATTTGCAGTAAGTTAGCATTTTTTATAGAAAATAAACATTGCAGTACCCCAAATTAAACTTTCGCGAAAATGTAATTAATGAATGAAATCCAGTTAAACAAGACTGATTTTACTGACCTGCTCCTTCTGCTCGCGATGGACTTCAATGGTTCACAGACAGTACACTGTCATGAAGCGGTTAGCAGCTGTTCAGCTACAGCGCTCAGACTGTTTGCATCAGTGCGTCAGCGTATGACATCATATTAACGCGAGAGTAATGTTCTCGCGTTACTTTCAGTGCATACGCTAAATGATCTGCACAGCACTCCGTAAACTCAGACACACATCTTAAAACTTCTTCGCACAACAGAGGGGGCCAGATAGGTGGCCATCAATCATTCAGGGGTAGCCGTGGCCACCCATGGCCACCATGTAGCTACGCCCCTGTCGCCATCCTTGACCTCCTCAAAGATGTTCTGTATTTAGAGCAGCAGGGATGTGCACAGACATTTTGAGGGGCAGGGGCTCAAGTGGAAAAAAGGGCACTTCTCATATTTGTTTTCATTTTTGCCAAACAAAATGTTAAATATATTAAAACAACTTTTTTTTTAATCCCTCACACTCACCCAATTGTTTCATGTTTCATTTTCCAACAATGGTCTTCTGTAGACTTCACAAATGTTATCACAACATTTCAAATTTCGATCAAATGTTACCCCCCCCCTGCACGTGCCTGTAGAGCAGTCATATGAGCGATAGATTATTTCAATACACCGGTCTTTAGACAGTAAGGAGATTAAATGGAGACTTTTGCATAAATCTCCTGCTTTGAAAAAAAGGTAATCAGGTAATCAGGCCAGGGGTGGGTGGAAGTTCGGGAAGCAAAAAGCATATTTTGCTGTGTATGGCTGTTTTACAAGTACAAAGAAAATCTGTCCAACATGTGCTTTAAATATCATGAAATATGAATACAGTTCATTCTTTAAATATGATTAAATTAAATAATATTTTTAAAACATTTGTCGCGTGTCATGACATGTACTCAGTTGCTTCATCCAACTTTGAATGTTTTAACACAATAGGAGGATTTTGCGACTGACGTCTATAAAATAACAGAGAAGTGCCCCGACTACTGAACGTGGGACGCACCTTCATTTAGAATTCAGATCTTGTTTTTGTGCTTGAGTCATGTGCCAGTTGAGAAACTTCCAGAAACGTCAGAAAATTTAAAGGTCCAGTGTATGCAATTTAGCGGCATCTAGCGGTGATGTTCCAAATTGCAACCAACGGCTCACTCCACCCCTCACCCCTGCCTTTCAAAGCACTACGGTGGCTGACACAGGAATAAGATGTAATTATGTTTTCGCTTCTTTGCTGAAGGAGATAACGTATTTACGAAACGCGCTCTGTGCAGTTTGTCCCTTTAGGGCCACTGTAGAAACAGCATGGCGAATTCCATGTAAGGAGACCCGCGGTGTATGTAGATAGACCTAGCTCATTCTAAGGTAAAAAAACACAACGCTTCATTATGGAAGGTCTTTATACACCTCTGAAGACATAGTTATGTATATTATATTGCATTTGTGTCAAAAATTGGACCTTTGACATCAACTTAAACATTTGTTCCATCGGTTGCACTAAATATTAACAAGGTCAAAGTCTATACCTCATGCGGAAGGCCTGTCACCGTGACCAAAGGTCTCAGTTATAGCCCCACTGTTTACTTTTATGGACGATGACATTTTATTGTGCTGTTTAATAACATAATTATCACAACCGCTTCCTCTCACTTGCTGTCCACGTGTTCTGTGTTCAGTTGAAGAGTGACCACCATTCAGTGACACACGGTTTCCTCATGTGATGTGACACAATGGGTCAAGAAGCAGAATGCAATGAGGAGGAACAGGAACCTCCCCCCAACAATGTGTTCTCTATGGTTAATGCAAGTAAAGGAAATGTGGTGTTCTCATGGCAAGATATGACAGATTTTAGATGTTACGAAATCAGCGGTATCTTAAAGTTCATGACATTTCATCACGTGCCGTTCAGATCTGAGTGTTTAGAAAAGGATTTTGTCATCCGGAAAACCCACATGGCCCTAGAAAGTACGCTAGGTTGCCACACATGTAAGATTGACATTGCAATAGAAATGAAGCATGTGGTAACTGCAAACACATAACACTAGAACTTTTAGAAGAACTAGTTTTAATTTAAAAAGAGTCTTTTTGTGCCATTACGTTGAACCAACATGTGCCAGGTGAGTTTTGTGGATTTACACAGGTGTCCTGGCAGAATAACCACAGGTGTAGTTTATCACATTAACTATGTGCATGTTTCTAAAAATTCTGACAGCCAGCCACAATGAGGGTTATTGAGCATTATACACGTTGTTTTATTTGAACCCTAACAAAAGCCTGTACTTCCGTACTCTGATAATGTATTAAATAGTGTTCATTATTTTCTTTAATAAAACACGCTTTGATCTGATTTAGTGCAAAGTCATTGTGTGCAGTTACTCTTTCAATCATTGGAACTCTCTCACCTGCAGTTTTACTTTCATGCACCACTATTCATTCAGTACATGAACCGCAAAAACATAAAACGTCTTTCCAAGAAATGTTTGTGTCATCTTGTACCCACAACAGTGAATAGCCGCTCATGCATCATAAAGCAGAAATTAAACCCATCTTCTCTGAAAAGGGAACGATGAATGTATTTTGTTGAATTTATGTTTTTGGTGTATAATTTGTGTAAAAGAGGCCACCTATCACGCAGGAGCACAGGAAAGAGGAAGAGGGTGCAAGTATTCACTTGTCCATATCTGAAGATAGGCTGGGGAATGAGGAAGTGATGCACGGCTTTACGGGAAACTTGTTAGGAGGGGCTGATGGGAAGGCACGGTATGTAGGAGGTCTAACGACAGATGTGTAAAGAGATCCGTTCTGTTTGTAAACTCCTGTTGTGAAACCTTTGTTGAACATTTTTGACATGTTTGAAATTCTAAAGCCCTTCAGGAAAAAGTTTCACTTTTAGGGCATTTCTAAATTCACATGCACTGAACTGACAATTATGTCTGATAATTAGTTGAGCAACAAATATGTTTGAGTATTTAAGGATGAGCAATCTCGCAAGACAGAACGATTCTTAATCTCTTAAATATTGCAATTATTTTTTCTAGATATCAGTTTGTTGCTTAAGTCTCCCGTCTCTCAGATATTTCTCCTGAGAAAGAGACCGAAATCTCACAAATGTCTCCTTTAGAGTTTCAGAAGAGATCTCAACAATGTCACAAACTGAGCTCAGATTTGCCAAGGCTGCGATCAAAACTCAATATTATTGAGAACCAAATATGAACTCGAACATTTCTCATCAAATTGAGAAATTTTACCTTTACAATCCACATTAATTTTACACCTGCAAAATCACGTGTTTAACAATGGTCTCATTTGTTTCTATTTTTATTTCTCCCAATTCACTTTAAGAGAAACTTCTTACATAATCAACTTCATCAAATCGCCTGAGCTAGACAAACTGAGCAATGACATTTTCCTCCACCATTAATAAGCATACATAGTTTAAGAAAACAAATGTAAAGAACCATCCAAGAGCATACTTATGTTGAAATCTATTTCCCATTCATTTCAATGCACTCATGAACATATCTTCGCTTAACACCCATTCCACCCACCGCAAGTCATTCTCCACCATGGGAACTGACTCCAGTGGAGTTCTCAAGTCACTCAAACTCCCGTAAGTAATTCTGTTTGGGAAGAGGACACACAGGACGGTGCGCAAAACTCAAGCTTGTCCCATCCCCTCATATTTGTCCGAACTTGACTTAGCTATTTACCGAAGCATGAATCACAAGAGTTTCGTCAACAGCGCGTGTTTGCCGTGGCAGGTCGGGATATCAATTCCTTTGATTGTGCAGCAGGAATGTTGCGGAGGCGGGCACGCCCTCTGCCCTTGCAAAACTGTGTATGCTCTCGACCCGTGACCTTTAGCCTGAATGACTGATCTGTGATCAGTGCTCTGAGCACTTCATGGCTGAGAGCGAGTCGCGGTGAAAAGAATGCTGGGTAGCAAAAGAAGGCAGAGGCATGGGAGAAAGAGTTTTAACAGGTACCAACAGACTGTGATTAGGAAAAGAACCAGTTTCACTCCTAGCAACGCATTCCACACCGAGCAGCTCCGAAGAGTCCTGGAAACACAGGAAGAACAGCCTGGAAGCAAACACTGATCTCACTCCCACAGTCCTTTTCATTCAAAGACACACTGTGCATGTTAATGTGTTCCCAGAGGAAACTTTTATTTCTCAATGGTTGCTCTTTCATAATAACTCATGAGATTTTGTAGAGCTCTCAGATTTGTTTCATTCAAGTCGCTTCTCATAAAATTGCTTAGGAGAAATAGAAACAGAAACAAACGAGACCATTTTTGAAATACACGAAGATGGAGGTGCAAAATAAATGTAGATTGTAGGGATAAAATCATGTGGATTTGGGTCAATTTGATTAGAAATGTTTGAGTTATCTTTAATAATATTGAATTTCGATTGCCGACTTGACAAATCTGAGCTCACTTTGTGACATTGTTGAGACCTCTTCTGAAACTATAACGGAGACATTTGTGAGACACAGGAGGCTTAAGCAAGTTTCCATTTGCTCTCCATTTTATCTCATTTACTGTATGCAAATAGAGATCAACACCTGTGACTTTTCTTTCTTATGGGTTGTTAAAATTTCTCACCATAAAACAGAACATAACAGCTTTTAAAAAAAGCCTATTCATGTTTCACCGTCATATACAGTATCATGTCAAAGTGAAAAATGGGAAATTGTTTAACTTTCATGTGAGCAATAATAAATACAGCGGAGTATGTTGCTTTACTTTTGTGCACACAATAATGCATGATGATTGTTCAGTTGAATATTGGATTTACAGATGCAGCTGGGCATGTGAGAGAGCAGCCAATCACACGCAACCACACACACAAGCACACACATGCATGTGAAGCGCACAGGATATAATCAGTGCGAGGCCACAGTGACCTTGCCCAAATCATCGTGCCCGTGTGTGGCAGAAACTCAATGGCACTAATTATACAGGTGTACCCAACAGACACACCTGCAGCTGAGAGCGAGACTGAAAACTCTATGACAATTTAATTCTCTCACTCTCAGTTTCCCTAGCAGGAGAGTTTCAATTTTGTTCAAACTGTCCATCTGTGTGTGTGTGTGTGTGTGGGTGGGTGGGAAGGGTAAACCCTACGGTATGGGGACAAAATGTATAAAGACACACTGTGCTTGTTTATAAGCTTGTTTCCTCATGGGGACAAAAAAATGTCCCCACAAGGACAAGGATTTTGGATATTGCCATCTTTTTGGGGACATTTTTTTGTCCCCATGAGGAAACAAGCTTATAAATCATACAGAATTTACTTTTTTGAAAATCTAAAAGAGCAGACAGTTGTGTGTGATTGTTAGGGTTAGGGGGAGGGTTAGGGAATATGATATACAGTTTGTACAGTATAAAAACCATTGCGTCTATGCAATGTCCCCATAAAACATGGAAACCCAACATGTGTGTGTGTGTGATTACTTAACATATCCGGTTCTTTAAGAGGTAGGCGAGTGCACATTGAGCCAGCTTACCATTTCCCAGCAGTGTGAAAGAAGAGAGAGAGAGAGAGAGAGAGAGAGAGAATGGAATAGCAACTAGAACTCTTAACCCAAGCAGAGGAAATTCAGGGTCAGTTGAGTTAATGTTAGATCACGCGGGTAGCTGATTTTTCCATTTGTTATGCAATGAATGATATTTACGCTTGGGATGCTAATTTTATGTCTCCATTTAGTGCAATTAATATGCAATAAATAACGTATATGTTCAATCACGCGCACGGTCTGACAAATGTGCACCAACAATTAGAAACCAGTGTAGTGATTGTCTGGATTGCTGTGAACTTTTGGCTCATGCAAACAAATTGACGTCTATTAAAGGGATACTCCACCCAAAATGAAATGAAAATCCTGTCATCATTTAATCACCCTCAAGTTGTTCTGAACCTGTATAATTTCTTTGTTCTGAACTCAAAGAAAGACATTTGGAAAAATGTTAACAACTGACATTTCTGGGGCACCATTGACTACCATTAAAAAAATCTTCTATAGTAGTCAATGGTGTCCCAGAAATGTCCGTTGCTAACATTTTTCCAAATATCTTTCTTTGTGTTCAACAGAACAAATAAATTGATACAGGTTTGGTAGGGAGTAATTCATGACAGAATTTTCGTTTTTGGGGGGCGCGTATCCCTTTAAATGCTTTCATTCAATGCCACCCATCCATGACAACATTGATTCTTTTTTGAACAAGGACTCTGTTAAAGCGACAGTTCACCCAAAAATTAAAGTTCTGTCATAATTTACTCAACCTAAAGTTATTCAGCAGAAAAAATAAATGTATACAGGTTTGGAATAACTTAAGGTCGAGTAATTCATGACAGAATGTTCATTTTTGGGTGGAGTATCCCTTTAAATCTCATCACCTAACATAATAATGTTATTGTGAAAGCACAAAACACACCGTTTAATAATAGGACAAAGGTCGCAAAGTACAGCTCAAGCAACGCTATAAATAGTACACTACGGGTCAACCAGAAACACGGGTAATGGCCACGCCGACATCACCGATATCACATCATGTGTGATCTTATAGTGACATGCACTGAGAATGCTTTTCTGTGTGTACAGCTTCAACACGGCTTGCATTTGTAAACAGTCGGAACATGTGTTCGGAAACTTGCGCGTGTTTGAACTGTTTTGTGGTGATTATGCAACAGGGGCCAAAGTGATTCAGCAGCCAAATGTTCTCTATAGCTGGAGAGAATCACTCATATATTCCAAACATGCAAATACCAGCTATTTGACTCTCATTTTAAAACCAGTTTGCATGATGCTTCGCTTTGCATTGTGGGAGAGATGGCGTCCATTGACTAGTCTTTCCATTGATCGAACTTCCAAACTAGGAAGCTGGGATTTGTTACTCAAATAAGGTGTTGCTGTAGCTCAGTGTTAACAGTGCATGGGTGGTAGGTTTGATTTCCAGAAAAAAACATATATTGTTAAAAATGGCTTTGGATAAAAATCTTTTGCCAAATGAGTAAACGTGTTAACAAGCCATGGAAGCCCAAACTTTTCGCAGTCAACACGAAAACAAAACAGACCCTGTTTACTTTCTTCAAGAAAACATGTTCATAATCCTGTGATCAATTCATTATGAAAATAAATGTTTTTGGCTGTTGCTTAGGCATTACAGAAAATCACTGAAGAACTTTTATTTTTAGTGCACGGCCCACACATGCGTTGCATCGACTGATCCTAAGACTCTGCCAGTTTATTTCTCAAAGCTCAAAACAGGATGTGAAAATAAATCAGATTGTGTTTCAAACACCTCTTGACAAGCTTAGTTACAAACCCCGTGAATGCCAGTCAGATCCAAACCAACAATCGCCCTCTGATACTTAGGACCTGAGGTCATATGCATTGTAATTCATTTAGAAAATAAATGCTGTGAAGGTTTTGTGAGAGGATTAATGAAAGGCTTAACAGGAACGTTCCCTGCCGGCGTTGTGTTTGTCCTTATAGAGAGGGCAGCAGTTTTGGGTCTGGTGGGGGATCAGGTCAGGACGCCCCATGCTGAGGCCGTGCTGTCCTGGGTCATTCAATACATCGGAAGACTACCATTCTTACAAATGAGCAAAAAGCTTATTAATTTTCTCCACATAGACGGTGTAAACCTTTTAAATCAAACCTATCACAGACACTGAGATGCTTCTAGTGTGACTTAAATGTTTAATAGCCAAATCCCTGGTTAAAAACTACATTACCCATAATCATGCAATTTTCACAAATAAACAAATGCAGCAAAATATCATATTGTAACCATCGTAAAAGTCTGAATTGTAATTTCAACATTCAATGTTGTCTATGGCTGTGTCTCAATCAGCTCCCTAGCTCGTGAATCAGTATATCGTGTACACAGGTTTGGGCACTGGTAAGGACACTGTTCACTTATTGTTCTGCGATGTGACAGCTTAAGAACGTTGTGATAATTCATAGCTGGTAATTATCAACAACATGCAAAACCGACATCTCTCTGAATTAATTTTTTTTAAAAATGGTTGAAATACAGATGAGAAACACTTGAATTATTTTGTTACATGTCGCGTTTCATTAAGTTTATTGAGTTGGCTCATGCAATTTCGGTTAAAGGGCTTCCAAAAATGTCACGAGATTTCTGGGAAGGGAACATAGCGAGCATCGATGCTCCCTGTCGTTTTCAATGCATTGTGGGAATTTTTTGGGAACGAACGTAATCAGCGCACTGGAAGGATTTTGAGAATAAGACCTTAAAATGGCCAACTCCCTGACTGCTGAACATGGGAGCTGATTGAGACACACCCTATAAAACGCTGATAAAGTTAAAGGGGTTACCGGGCATTTCTGGTTCAGAGTCCACCTTCAAGAAACCTGGGACCCCTGTGGTCATAATAACCCCAGATTAAAGATACACTATATCAATATAAAACGATAAGAATGTTATAAAACTTAGTTTAACGGATTTACAGCTAATACCGATGCAATCTGTCTAATTCTGCAATGACATCTGTTTGTTGTCAGTTTAAGCCTTTTATAAGGGCCATAAATTGATTCTGCTGTGGTTGTGAATTGGGTGTGACTGTCAGTGATTCATACCAAGAACACCAGGGTGAACGTTAAAAAAATATTTATTGACAATTGTGTAAAAAAATAGCTTTCTAAACAATTGATATTGCTAAACCAAAAAGACAAAATCCAGGTTGCAGTCATGCCTACTAAAGGTGAAGGAAACACAAACCACTCGGTCCTCAAACATTCACGAGGTAATTTCCTCCAACATATGCACAGCAGACGGTCTAAATGAGGTGACGAACATGACAACACCAGACTGGTATCGTTTACCATCAGTAGACATTCAGTACACCATGCATCGAGAAACAGAAGTGCTTTCGAGGATTATTTACAACATATGTACATCTTTCTCAAAAAGAAAAGGCTTTAAATATAGTAAAAATACATTTAAATAATTTGTGGGCCCTTTAGTGGTGGAATGAGAAATTCTTTTGCAAAAAGTATCTATAAATAAATAAATAATTCCACTTCGATCTTGCATTTTAAGACACTGAAATAAATATAATTTACACAAGCCTTGTCTTTGAAATCGAGTCATCAGAACAAGCCGTAACATATTTACATTATAAACAAAAACTGAAAAAGCAGAAATTGTAGTCTTTCACGTTATAGTTGCATTGCTTTGTGCATCTGTGACAGCAAGTGGTAGTTGTTGACGGTTACTCAGTACAAAGAAAAGATACTCAAAGGGTTAACTGAAACCGTGAGGTAAGACTTTTCATTCTGCAGAGGTTTCGTGAGGTCGATTTGGTTACTCTTTACGTATCAGAGTAAGCCCAACAGTTACCTGCACGAAGCAAGTAAAGTGGAAGCAAGAAGGTAATAAAAAGACATCTGGTTAAGGAGTTGAGTGTTACAGTGGCTTTTACTCAATTCAAGTATTTCCACAAAACAAAACAAAACAAAACAAAAAACAACCCTTGATCTTGCACAGAAGGCACTAAAATTATTAAGCTCGGCTGATCTGCTTCTGTAGCCGCCCCCTCGCAGCAGATTGGCTAGCCCTCAAAACAAGCACGACTCATCTTGGTCCGCCCTGCTTCTCTGCACCGGTCGAGGTCAAACTACCCGTGTCTGTCATTTGGTTCCAACAAGACAGATTTTTGGGACCCTGAACCACGGGTTAGCAGCAGACAAGACCCAACAGATCACTCTAAAAGGTGGGCCTCTTCCTTTCATGGCCTAGCCTAGAACGGCCCCCTCCCGCCCAGCAGCAATGCTCAAAACAAAAAGAAAAACATGTTTTTTTGCACTGCTCGATCCAGAGATCCCCTGGGTGGCTTTCTATTGTAATGGAAAGTCTCTGCATGTGCGTTCAGAGTCATTTTCACACAGTGACGGTTGTGAAAGCAGCAGGCTGATGCTCATGGCTGATGCTGTGGAGCCTAATCTCCGTGCCATCCGTAGATGGCGCTGTGTTCTGCATCCATGGGTGGTTGATTATGTCCTCGAAGGACGGCCGCTCTGCAGGGCGGAGGGCCAAGCACCACTTGATAAGCTGCTGGCACTCTGTAAATGACAGGATGAGAGATTATGGCACTGCAATAAAGATATCAAATCCTTGAAAACGGATGTCATGTGACCAGCGGGTCTTACCTGTGGAGATTCTCCGCCTGAACAGAACCTGGCCACGTACAATCTCTTCGTCTTGCTCGAATGGGATGTCCCCACAGACCATGTCGTACAGCAGAATGCCCAGAGACCACACAGTGGCAGATCTACCGTGGTAGCGATGAAATTTAATCCACTCTGGTGGGCTGTAAACACGAGTACCTGAAAAAAATTAAGGAGAAAAATTAATAAATGTTTTTTTAAATCACAAAACTGAGGTAAATCCTCTTTATACTGTATATATATATATATATACACATATATAAATAGATATTCATTTAAAAGCCTGAGAGAAAGAACTACGAAAACAAACACTGTAGTAAAAAGGTGCGGCAGAAAAGGTGGGTCTGTTTGAACAGTAATACTACAGTCATGCGCGCAGAAGTGACAGTAGGCCTGCGCGTGTGTGGAAACTGGTTGCCATGTGACTTGTGTTTACAAACTTTGAGTTGTAGCAATTCCATTTCCCACCGGTGGGGGCGACAAAACCACAACTCATTAAATTAACACAGACAGATATATCTGGCGTTTTTAGCTTGACAAGTGTGACCAACGATGAAAAGGGTTTTAATAGTATATTTATCAGGCAACCAATGATCGGATAGCTTTGACATGTTCGTTTTAAAAACAAAATGCATATTTATCTTATAGACCGGGATTCAGTCTAACGTCATAATGTCTATCCAAGACGAAAAATATTGGTTATTCCCTAGAAAATGTCACGACTTTCACCGACATTAAAAAACGTTTTTAAAACGCATTACATGCGTTACACTGGATTTTTCCAAGAACGTGGGAACCCAAACGTCAAGGTCAAGCAAACGTCCCTTACCGTCGAAATCGGTGTAAACGGTGTCTTTGAGCAAAGCCCCGGATCCGAAGTCGATCAGCTTCAGATCGCCGGTCCGTAAATCGATCAGAATGTTCTCGTCTTTGATGTCGCGGTGCACGACGCCGCTGGCGTGGCAGTGACGCACCGCTTCCAAAACCTGGCGGAAAAAGTTCCTGGCCAGCTCCTCGGGTAACGCGCCCTTCTCCGTGATGAAGTCAAACAGGTCTTTGACGACCTCCGGTCTCTCCATGACGATAATGAAACTGTCTGATCGTTCATACCAGTCCAGCATCTTGATCACGCCGCGGAATCCGGTACCGACTTTTTTCAACAGGACGATCTCCATAGGGACACGGGCGCCATTGGGCTGAAAACGGGGAACATTGTTGTTTAATCGACAACGCCTTAGATATATAAAACACGACATTTTAAACACAAAACAGGTTAAATACTCACCAGTTCTCCCCATTCGGTCACGCGATCTTTTGCAACATGCTTAATGGCAACCTGAAAATTGTAAATAAAACATTAGTAAACGCCGAACCTATGTATTATTATACATTTTGCGTATAATGTCCAATAGAAATTACTAAAAATAAGCACTCCACATGCGGAAAAACATTTACCAAAGGGTCAATTCGGAAGAATCCATGCAAATTAGGTGGAAAAAGGACACCTACCGGCGCGCCATCAGCGACTCTCAACCCCGCGTACACGGTCCCGAAACCACCGCTTCCGAGCACAGAGCCGACCTGATAAACCTTCTCGAAGGGCTCTTTCTCCTTAACTGTAGATAAGATAGACGATAAATCCATAAGAACAAATATAATGTACATAATTGTATAATAATGTGGAAATCTGACGCACGACTGGTGCTATTCCCAGCAGTCCTGCTGACGCGAGACCATAACACACACACACGCGCACACACACACGAGCAAATGTCCTCTAACCTTGAAGCTGGATCTTCGCCGGCATGTCTACGGTGGAAATGTGGGCAAATGTGTTTAATTTCGACAGAAGCATCTTTTTATAATCCGAAATGCAAGTTCTTGGCGACTATTCCAATGTTGGCGGTCGAAATCCGTCGTGTGGAGAGATACAGGCAAGGTCTGTGTCAGGGATCCACGTTGCTGGGTCGGCTGTAGAAATCCTTTCTCATCGAGACTATGCGCTTTGATTTCTGAGACGAACCGCAAACGACCGCACGAGGTCTAGTCCAGTGCGGAATATACGATTCGCGTAAAAGCAAAATAAAAACAAACGATTTCGGTCGATTTTAATATAAATATTTACTACACGATAAGCGACGGACGCAACAACCCGGCTTTCTAAAACACGAAGGAGGGGCGAAAACGTTTATATACCAGTAGTAAAAAAGGCGGGGCTGCTCGTTGTACGTCAGTGACGGCCCCGCCCGTAAACATGAATCAGCCAATGAGTAATACGCCTGCCTCTGCAGAAAAAGGTCAATCAAATATGAAAATAAAGAAAAACGTAGCAGAGCTAGACGACGTGGCGGGAATCAAAACGCGCCAAATAGTCAAGGTTTTTTGAGGGTGTGGGGCAGGGAGACAGAATGAATCATATCGTTTAACAAAAGCCTCCACCACGGATATGGAGCATTACTTTATAGAAATATGAATATACAAAAAAAGTATTCATGCTCCATAAATGCAGCCTTTTGAACGGGTGTTTAATATCACGAATTCATTTGGCTGGTTTATTTGGATACACTTTAGCATGTTTTAAACCTGCTAACTTCAAATTATTGTTGCAGTAGCGCAGTGGTTTGCATGAAATACTTCCATTTTGTACATTTCACTGTTCTTCCCCCTGATCTTTTCCCATTCAAAATTCCCATTACTCCATGCAAAGAAGGTACTTCACATCATGGAGGGACAATAAACGTTAAAACGTTTGCATGAAATAATACAAGTATTTACAGGCAAAACTCACATTAAATGCATAAAAAAATTAAGATAAAAAGAAACATACTACATTAAATGAAATCTAGTGTTTTGCATTATGTTCTGCAAATGCAACCATTTGCTTTGTAGGCTACATGACGCATGCGTCAACTCTTCGGTTTGTTGTGTTCTGAAGTAGGTCGACAAACGTATAGCCTATGAACCGCGTGCACTCCATTACCTCATTAATCTCAAATTAGCGCGCAAAGTTTTTCTTCCTCACTGGCGGGCAGCAAATTTTATTTAGATAGAGAACAATGCCGGTCGCTATGGAAATGAGGCGCATACCAGGAATTCTTTCAAATTGGGTGGCCGGTTTGAAACTCGGCGGCAGGATGTGGGAAACTGGAGATAAAAGACTTTCAGAGCCACCCCCACCTCTCTTGTCCTCTCTTTCCCGCGCAGATTATTTGTCTCAAATTTGACACATGCTCTCCCTGTCCTGTGCGTTTTCCACGCCCTAGTTGTGCGTCCAAACATAAACAAAAACAACGTAAGAAGTTTCGTGTAATAGCCTGTTATTGTATCCTGATTTTGTAATCAAATCAATCGTAATAATGACTTACTTAAAACCCATTTTTGGAATAGCATACAAACATTTGACTAAGTCTAGCTAGATAAGCGTCAAAATAGAACACCTTGGTTGGACCTGTGCACCCCCAATGCAATCGGACTCTATTTTGAGTATAGTAATATTTACAACGATTTAATGTAGGATAGCCAGACAACATTCACTGAATTCACATTAATAATGCGACATGGCGAGGTCACATGACTGCAACGTAACATACTACTGTTAGAAACGTTGTGTATGTGTTTTGTTACACACACTTAAAAAAAAACATTAGATAGTATACAATAGCCTATATAGTATAGTGTGCAGTAAACCAAATGCTAATTGTATTCTGAAGATGGCCGGTGAGTCATGAGTGATTCATAAAATGCATTGTTTGGCTTTTGTGCCTGTGCGGTGTTTATTTTTTTATCCTGAATCCTATTTTTGTTCTGTTCAATCACAGCGTTCGCTTTACATTTTGATGACTCAGAACTCTTTTTAGCCGGAGCGCAGAAAGAAAACATTTTCAGAAACAAAAAAGTAACAAAAAAATCGTACAATTTTAACATTAACACAATGACAGGCAACCAAAAGGCTTTTGATAACCATCACTCAGCATTAAGCATTAAGTCTTGTGTGCATGTCATGATAATGTACATTTCTCCTCGTGTGCATTAAGTCGTGTACTGTACATTATCCTCTTACAATCCACCGGTAGCCCCCATCGGGACTCATTTTTTGGTTTAATGGAGGTTGTTTAACCGCTGCTACCCACTATAATGAGTCATCTTATGCACTTCAGTGCTGCGGACCGGGCTTTGGTAAGAGCGAGAGAAGCCCTGAAATAGAGACGCACTGGGGGTCTATGTAATATAAAGCTGTGGTACGACAGCACTGACGTCTATGGCTGCCTGCTCAGCAGAGGAGAGAGTGACAGCCGCCCGGTGCCCCGGCTCATCTGACACGCACTCTGCTCTTTTATTAGCCCGGGATGATAAAGACGACTCGGGTGCCAGTTTGAAACTTCAGACCGCATTCCACCCGTGTCATTAAGTTTGCGCGACCCCCTTCTCCACCACCCTGATTGGAAGGAGGGGAACCATGGGAAAACCCATGAGTGGACATCAAAGCCTGGGGTGATGTGGGAAAGGCTACTGAAGAGCAGGGGTGCATGGGGTCAACCTTAATGGCGGGGTCAGAGGTCACGGACATACCTGTTCGGCATTCCACGGCCCTCCTTCAGGAAATGACCCTCACTTGTCTCAATTTGTGGGGCCTCCAGCGAGTACGGCCTGGCTTAGAGCTCACAGCAAGTTAAAGGAGGAAATGTTTCCGTCTGTCAGGGCAGGACTGTCAGAGGGCAGGATGGGTAATTAAATAAGATGTCTCCGCTGTTTGTTTGATGGGTCCAGGTTTGATCCTGGGCAAATAACCCCAGTCACCAGCGGCTGATAATGAATATGATTGAGCACACATCAAAATAAACAGTATGAATCATTGGTTAGCTTTCATTTATAATACGTCAGTATAATTTGCCAGTGTTCCCAAAGAAAAATCAAATGTAATATCTCACCTGTTTTTTCAAGATGCACCAATGAGATTAAATGTGAGTGTTTGCTTATGGATTTTCAAATGGGCTTTTGCATATGTGTAGTTTCTCCAATAAAAAAAAAAGAGTCAGTAATCTCACATACTTTGGAGTTCCAGAAGAGAATATATATCACAAGAGAGGTCACGAACTGGACTCAGATATGCTTGTAAACATTATTGTTGTAGACTGTGCTTTTTGTCGGCCCTATAGACAAAATGACGAATGCTCCATTATTTCTTAGTTTTTCAAAGTTTTTCATGCCAAGGACCCCCAAATGTGATGAATGTTTTGCGAGAATACACAGCCTATCTATTTTTTGTCCCCAGACCCCAGTTTGACAACCTCTGCTCTGGATAAACGCATCTGCTAAATCAATAAATGTGAATATAAAATGTGCATGATTTACAGGATCACGATAATTGTGATATTAATAATTGTGATAACAGATATTGTGTGAATAATTTAGCACCAGTATCTGGTTGATACTCCATTATGGTTGAACCCAATGAACCCATTAACATTTGGTCTTAAGAGCCACAATGGTTACAAACTATCTCTCTCTCTCCCGACAGTCACATTTTGAGTTTGATTCATTGGTCAAAAAAAGAAAACAAAATAAAACATGAATTTGACTGATAGCATCATTTATTTAATTTCAATAGATATCGTGATATTAACGTTATCATAAATTCGTGTAGTGTAGAGTGATAATCGTGTAGTGTAAATCTGATACTGTGACAGCCCTAAACCAAACCATATAAGATACAGAAAAGCTGTTGTTGTTAAGGTCAGAAATGTCACTGCTTTGTGTCTCAGACGGTTTCCTATCAGCATTAACACACACACGATGGTCGGCTGGCTTTTCTGGCCTCCTTCCCGCTTCACAGCAGATCTGCTGATATCCATTCACTACTGTAATGCTTTTAGTGGTTGCAAAGCAGCAAATTGTCCTCTGGAATGCGAGCCAGTGCAGAACGGCCAAGAATTCGCCGAAGCAGGTGTCATTCGTCTTCTCAGACAGAAGAAAAATGTCTAAGTGTGTTTGTCTGTGTACATTAATAGCTGTTCACCATTAACACAGTGTTCTAATTCCTACCTATGATCCTTGAACAAAATAAATAAAGTATCCATCTGATGTATCATCATCATCACATGTGTTTTTCTACTCTGTTTTCAGTATGATTCATTACCTCATTCTGTTTGTCTCATTTTTAGACAAGGGGATTTTTCCAAGTCATTTCCTCGCGATGACTGCCGGACCACCGGATCAAAAGTTAAAAACAGAGACCGTCATAGTTTCTCAACCTCATGGTAAAACCCCACACGGGCCGGGGGAGCTCTGAGCACTTCCTGCTCATTTGCATCACGAATGAATCCAACTGTCTGACTGCCCTGCCAAGCGACGGCCAATCACGTTGTTTGGCAACAGGAAGCTTTCTGACCTCACCGTAGAGAATCACTGTTGACATTCAATTTCTGCTCCCAGATGGAAAACAGTTTGAGCCACATTCATGTTGTCTTCCTTTTACCCTCGTTCAATGGTTCCAATTGAGGTGTTTTGGAGTTTCTGATTGTTTTGACAAAGAGCTTTTAAATTGTTTAACATTTTGACCTTTCACTCTAAAAAATGCTGGGTTGTGTCAATCTATGGAAGGGTAAAATATATACAAACCCAACTGTTGGTTTAAATTAACCTAGAAAATTTTCATATTTGACCCAACCATGGTTTGAAACAACCAACATAGCTTCATTTAAACCCAACAGCTGGGTTTGTCCATATTTTTTTACAACCGTGAGCTGAAACAACAGCATTTTTGTGTAGTGTAGATTGTAATGTTCAATGCTACCTTTTAAAGCTGCAATCTGTACCTTCTGCCTCTATGTCACTATCTCTGTTTTCTGATCATAAAATTGCAGGTTACTTTACATACCTATCTTTATGTGAATTGAAGTTAAATTACACCAATTTTCCTTTGAAATCGTACTTGACAGCTCAAGTTATACATCAATTTAATACACTCTAAGTTGGGTTATTTCAACCCAGCGTTGGGTCCAAAACGGACCCAAAAAAATGGAACCAACAGTTGGGTTATAAATCATCCTATGCTGGGTTGTTTCTACCCAAAAGGCTGTTTTAACCCATTGTTGGGTCAAATATAAACATTTTCTGGATTAATTTAACTCAACAATTCTGTTTGTCCATTTTAGACCCAACACTGTAAAAATAACCCAACATTTTTTAGAGTGTAAAAATAAAGGGAGAACACTTTATTTACGTACTTGCTCAATAAGCGATTCCTGTTTATTTCCAACCAAAAAAGTTAGATTGCATCTTTAAGGAAACCCTGTGGTTTAGAAGAGACATTTCTGCATTCAACAGCTGCAAAGCTGCACAATGGTACGGCGCAGACGACAAGGGTCTCATGTCTGTGTCAAAGGCATTTGTTTAAATTTGTTTAAATTCAGTTCATTTAAGTTAAACGTGAGTGTAGTTGCGGTGCTGTAAAAGGGATTTGTTTAAAGACTTAAAAGAGAGTTTCACAGTGCAGGCTGTTTAAAAATGTTGGGTTATTTCAACCCATCGTTGGGTCAAAAATGGACAAACCCAACCGTTGGGTTATAAAATCACTTATGCTGGTAATGTTGGGTCAAACATAAACATTCTCTGGGTTTATTTAACCCAACTTTGGGTTTGTCCATTTTTGACCCAATGATGGGTTGAAATAACCTAACATTTTTTAGTGTGCACCCATAAAAACAACATCAAAAATACGTAAGAAAAACATGAGATAATCATCTCACTTATTCACTAGTCAGTTATAACTCTTTACAGAGTTTATTAAGGTCATTCAACTAACTGCAGCTTTACAGGGTATAATGGACATGTATCTATTAAAAAAATATATACATTTAATTTATTTTCGTTCACGTTTCGCCTGCTGCACACACGCACGTCATCATGCCTGCACAACTATTTTCCTAGCACACGGGAAGCTCCTGCATGACTGCTTACAGTCCCCCACATTCTACGCCTGATGGAGCGTTTGCAGTTCTTGCATGTTCCTTATAAGGAGGGTGTGAAATGTGTACACAGTCAAATGCGTATGGGACTGTGTACATCCATCAAAAGGCGTTTCCCTAACATGGCTAAAGTTCCTTGAAGTAAAATCACTGATGGGAAAGAAGTTACACCCACCAGTCAAATATACATCGGCTCAAGAGACGTCACTGTGGGAGCTGTGTATTTAAGGCTTAAGGAAACTCTACAAAGCATCATTATTGATCCAGGAGGGAAGATGCAGCCCTTGGTGCTGGAGAGACACACCATACAAATCTTTTATTCAAAGCTACGAGCCTTCATGATAGACGATTGATCCATCTTCACAGACGTGGGGTGGTTTGGAGCATTGGAGATGTTTGCAGTATTGATTTGCACCGGCGGGGGGTCATATGCTTCGGTTTTACTTTCCTTTGGGAATCTCATTTTGCTTGGAGCTGTGTTGACCTTGATGCTATTTCCTGTTGGATGTGAGTGAATTGAAAGGAAGGATATACCGCGGTTAATGAAGTGTAAAAACTTGAATGCTGCTGAGGGGTCAAAAGACTACAGGACTGTTGACACCAACAAACGAAAAAGCTAAATGAACAGCAGACAAAGGATTATTCGTATCAAGAGCAAAAAAAAAAACCCCACACATTCATCCACATGTTTTAACCCAAGATTAAATCAGCCCGACAAGACAGAAAGTACTTGCTTTTATAAAGGAATAAGGTCTTGTTTGATATATTTACTCTTGGTGAGAACAGGCCTTAAGACAAGAGTGCTAGCAGATGAACAGCAGTCAACAATAGTCACCATTGCCAAATTACTTTAATAGTATCAGGCGTGCACGTTTCAGATCTAGTCATGTGGTGATTTAGAGTAAGATGTGGTGTGACACAGATGCTAATACTCACAGTCGCGCTGAGGTTTATGACAGGGTCATTCAGATGAGCCCAGTCACGGGCCCACATGCGTCGCGCTCACATGTCTGCTCGACACGCTGCAGACTTGACACCGGAGAGATGAATTTCTAACTATGTGCCTCTGTTCCAAACTCGCCTATGAGAGAGTTTCAGCACATTAACAGATTAGTAGATGCACATTCTGAACGCTGAATATATGAATAACAGACTACAATTCTACAGACAAATATTTGAACGGTTATTATCACTAATGTCAACCTGATCTCACAGGAATTTGTAACTTTTACGTACGAAGAAAAGCAAATCGTACTAAAGTGTATGAATAAGATCGTACAAATTCATCCGAAATAGTCAAGTAAAATAGTTATTCCCATGAGATGTGTTGTATTGTACATCTTATTTAAGTATTCCATGCCAATTAATCCAACATTAACACTTAACTTTGAGAGTGTGGATTATACATACACTGTGAGAGTTAATTTGACCTTTTTTAACACAACCGATTTTGCTGTGATGCAATGTTTTCTATATATTTTATAATGTTTTCTCATTATTTTCTTACCTGAATTTGACTGTATTTATAATGTATTTCCAATAAAGATATTTTGCACTATTGTATTTATTTATGCCTTTGGCAGATGCTTTTATCCAAAGCAACTCATTGCATTATACTATACAGTTGTATCTGAGTTTTTGCAATACCTGGGATCGACCCACGCCCTTGGCGTTGCTAGCACCATGCTCTAACCACTGAGCTACAGGAAAAGCAAATGCAAAAATCTGAAAAGCCCTAAAGAAAAATAAATATGTATTGAATTGAATTTACTGGAGGTTTTGTTAATGTTTCATAGTTTCTCTCCTGAAACTGCAGTGGAGACGCATTGAAATGTATGTTATAAAATACAGCTATAAAAGATTGATGTTATAAAATCTTGAATATTTGTAGTTACACCCAGCTAAATAAAAATAAGATTGAATTTTTTTTTGTTGATAAAAAATGTGATGTTATGATCTTTCTCTCAGCAGACAAATCAGACAATCATGAGATGCAAACATTAATTTCCATTTCTTAAGCTCATTGTTGACCAGAAAGAGCATTTAAGACTTTTATCCCGTTTCTGTGTCTCAACATCGTTTCTAAATACCTGTCCATTTATAGCCGGTCTAAACACACACACTGATACAGATTTAGAAGTTCCCCTTTTTCCTGTTATCCGCCAACCTCCTTTCCTCCCGCCCACTCGTTTTCCTTCATAACAGATGCGCTCGGAACGGAACAAAGATGTAGGGGCGCTGGAAATTAAGCCTCGTCTGTGTTTACATTCATGATTGTGGACGTCACCAGCAGAACACATCAGCACACAGGAGATGTTCTGTTTACTTATTAGCCACATGGAGGATGCACATTAAACTAGAGGGAGGGTTAACTGTACTGGAAACAAACACATTGTTGACGGGACCTTGGCATTGACCGGGATGGAGATTGAGAAACTTGATCTGTCAGCAGACGTCACGGGCGATGACTGCCGGCTCCGTCTCTTCTCAACAAATCCGCCCGCAACATCACAGTCACCTTTGTTCTGCTGCTGACCTCATGGTTACAAAAACAAAACAAACAGCAGGTGATTAAAAATGGCTTCTCTTTTGTGATGTCATGAACATAAACCCCACCACCCGCATGTAACATGGAAGTGTCTGGTACCTGTGTAACATGGTTCTTCTACTGTTTTAAAGTCTCTAAACGAATCTTTATATTGTGTAATGTTTATATTTACATTTACGCATTTGACAGATGCTGTTATCCAAAGCATTCAAGGTATGCATCATATTGTGCGTTCTCTGGAAATCGGAAATGGAAACCTTTTCTCTGCTAACACAATGCTGTACCTTTTGAGCTGGAGGAACATTATTAATTGTGTAATGTCACATAAAATATCCATCTATTTATATAACATATAACAAAATATTCAATTCGCCACAGTACTCCACCTTCACACCCATAATTGATTGGTACACTTTGTGACTTTTTTGAATTGTTAATTGTTGAACCTGCAGAGTACATTGTAAAGCACTTTCTGAGAGGACAGGACGGTTCTAAGAGAAACGGTTATATGCTACTTTTACTCGTAATCAGTGTTGGGCGAGTTACTCTGAAAAAGTAATGAATTACTAGTTACTAATTACATATTCAATAGTGTAATTAGATTACTGTACACATTACTCTCTCCGAAAAGTATTTAGTTACTTATTACTAATTACTTTCTATATCCTATATCAACCTTGATGAGTTAAGTGATTCAAGGATAGACATGAAAGGGCTCTTTTAATTAATTCAAATAAATAATAAAAACTACATAAAGTACTCTTATTAACTGACCAAAGTATTACAAATGTGAGAATTATACATTAAAGCACAGATTTTAAAGTTAGACTTTGAATTTTGATGTCAATTCCACTATTGCACACACATATATTACACAAAGTATTTAGTTGAATTACATCAGAAGTAACTGTAATTCAATTACAGAAAAAATAAGAGTAATCCCTTACTTTACTTTTTCATGGGAAAAATAATTAAATTACAGTAACTAATTACTTAGTAACTAGTTACACCCAACACTGGTCATAATGCAGGTGAGAATTAGGGTAATGTGGCCCTCGCTCTGGGCTACGTTCCTCTTGTATGTGAACATTCCTTCTTCACACTGACAGCAAGTTTGATCAGATTTCACATTCCAACACTTCCCAACAGAGCAGAAGAGTACTCAGTTTGATAATTCATTCTCTTAATGCAACCAACCAAAGGTTTTTGGGTTCATTGAGATGTTCTTCTGTTGCATGTAACGTACTGTACATAACTCAATTCAATTCAACTTTTAAAGGGGTCATATGGCGCGATGACGTGTTTTTCTGTGTCTTTGGTGTGTTATAAGTTGCCCATGCATGTATTAGACACGTAAAATTGCAACAAAAGATGCATTCTATCTAAAAGTGAATGCTCACCCAGACCTGCCTGAAACGCCTCGTGTAGCCACACCTCCACGAATCTACATCATTTCATAGTATGACTTGACTAAGACCGCCCAAATGTATACGCAAGTGAGGTGGGCGTACTTGTAAATCTCATTGTATCGTCGCGGCCGCAGCCATGTCGTGGAGACGCTGTGCGTTTCGTTGCGAAAAGAAAGCCTCTTTTGTTTGCCCTTCCAAAAGATGAGAAAACTAAAAACGAATGGTTACATTTTATTTACAACACTGTTCCAGAACAGTACAATCCGAATATTCAAGATGTGTGCAGCGCATTTTCAGATGATTGCTTCATGAACCTGGGAAAGATCAAGGCCGGCTGTGCACGAAAGCTTTTGTTAAAAAGTGGGGCAATTCCAACCATTACAACTTCGCAAGGACAGTCTGGTGCTTCAGATTCGCAGCCTGTAAGTATATTTTCATTGTAAAAGGGTTTGTGTTTGTAGCGCATGTTGTTTTTTTGTGTGATCTGCAAATGCAGACACGCGCGCAATGTGAAAAAAGACAACATAAGTCCTAATAATCAGTAATTATGTTCCAACTAGAGGCAACAAATGTCGTGTTTATAATGGGGTTTATTGTCTTTGTTCAGTCAACACTGGTTGATCACTAACGGTAAATCTTTATAACGTCGTATATAAAAGGTAAAACAGTTAGCTAATATATTTTTTAAAAACCTTACCAATCCTTTACATCCTGCTCAAGTCGCGCTGGCAAAGTTGATGTATCAGCTTGATCATCTTCCTTTTTCCGGATCAGATTCGGGCTCGAATTGATAAGGAAATTACCGATGACATTTTATCACCTGTCAGTACAATTGCTTTGGAACCTGATGTTCCGAATATGGTAAGAGGCGTTACATTTCCGTCACACGCTTGTAGTATTCGACCAATCACTACGCACTGGTTAACTGGCCAATCATAGCACACCTCGCTTTTCAGAGCGATGAGCTTTGTAAAAAATCTGCACGTTTCAGAGAGGCGGAGCAAAGAGGAGATACAAACATGCACGGTATGTGGAAAATACAGCGTTTTTGAACCTTAAATCATGTATACACATTGCATTACATCTAAAACAAACCATAACATTCGTTTTAGCCGTGTCATAACACCCCTTTAACAGAAATATTTCAATTCTGTAACGTGTAGTTAGGGTTAGGTTAACTTTTGTGGTTTGTCTGTGGCTTAAAACCTAGCACCATCTAAACACTCTAAAAAAAATGTTGGGTTATTTTCAACCCAGTGTTGGGTCAAAAATGGACAGACCCAACAGTTGAGTTAAATCAACCCAGAAAATGTTTATATTTGACTCAACAATGGGTTAAAACAACCAAGCAACCCAGCATAGGATAATTCATAACCCAGTAATGCATTGAGTTTATACATTTTTTACCCAATGCTGGGTTGACATAATTTTGGTTTTTGAAGGTGCATATCATTACATTAAATGAATAAAACGGTTAAATGATTTTTATTGCTTTTGTAATAAAGTAGTCGTTTGGCTTTGTTATGTCGCCATAAACTTCTGTGAGTTCTGATTGATTCTAAGGGTCAGAAATGGAAAAATGAAAATGTAACTCTAATATAAAACAAGTCTGATTAACATAGTAAATGTCAATAACAACTCAAGTCAACATGAAACCAAATTAAAACCAAATAGTTTTTCTTTGCAGTCCTTTATCAAAATGTAAATACCTGCTCCGCCTCTGAAATGACATTGCTTTTCGGCTTAGGTCGCAGTCACGAATGCTTTTTATTTTGAAACCACTCCCCTCTAAACACCTGGATCTGTTCTGGTATGTCACGCCCACTTTTCACAAACCAATAAAATCTCGATGGCTAACCTAAACTTTTGTCTTGTGTTGAACTTAAAGTGAAACAAATCTGTTGACAGCATTTCATGTCAAGTGTTGCGAAACTGGAAGCATAAAACATGTTATGTAAAATAACTTTTGATAAAGAAATCCGCAGGTCATTCAACAACACACTGTTTACATGCTCCTATACAATCTTGAATTCAAGTATAAATATATTGAATGTGAAGTATAGATTGCTTGTGCAAGCATTGACAAAAAAGCACAATATTACGCACACCTACACATTACATGTGTGTGGACATACATCTGCATGCTTTGACACACAAATCTCTCTACAACATGCTATTATTGTGGCATGTTTAAAAGGTTATCTAATTCAAGTGTACAGTGTTTGGTGTACCGACAAGCAGGTGAGTAACTGCTCAGTCTCATAACCCGCGTGTCATGCCGCCCCCTCGACCCAGAAAAGAAACTGGATCTCAACACACTACAAAGAGTCTGTAAAATAAGAGGTCAGTTTGTACCACTGACTGTCTTATATGGTCTTACATTAGAGAACTGAAAGGTGCACTGAAGACGTCCAAGTATGGAGGGAACGGCATGTCCACTGAGCCGATATAGAAGGCCGGGGCATGCCATCAATTGTCCACTGTGTTCTGCACAAAATTTTGAGATATCAAGTGTGTGTGCTTGAGATATGAGTGTATGTGAGAGAGAAAGTGTGCTATTGCTGTAAATGCAAGTGGGAAAATGTGCATTTGCACACAACAAAAATGAATGTGAATTAGTTATACTAAGGGAATAGTGCATATTGTACATTGCAAAATTGCAATTAATTCACAAGGCAAAAACTCAAATTCCAGTTTCAATCGATAGCATTTCATAGTGCCATGCAATTTTTTTTATTATTTTTTTAGAATAACACGGACATGGACTTTATTCTTAAAGTATTATGAATTTAATGTCTCATTGCTAACTTTAATTTTCATAGTTTTGACATTAAAACAATTTTACAATGCTATGACTTTATTTTATTTTTTTATTTTAACTATATTTAAAAAAATATTAGGACTTTCATTTTGTACTGCTACAACTTTATTCTTCTAATTTTTACCTATTCTCAAAATATTATGACTTTAATGTTTTATTGCTAACTATTTTTTTCATAGTTTTGACATTAATTTTTTTCACAATGCTATGACTTTATATTTTTACTTTATATACTTTATATTTTATTTTAACTATATTCTCAAAATATTAGGATTTTAATTTTGTATTGCTACAACTTTATTCTTGTAATTTCGATTTGTTCTCAAAATATTATGACTTTAATGTCTTATCGCTATCTTTAATTTTCATAGTTTTGACATTACAACTTTATTTTTAAGTATATATAGTATATATATACTGTATATACACTCACCTAAAGGATTATTAGGAACACCATACTAATAATAAACAGTTGATGGAGATTTGTGGGATGCACATCCAGGGCACGAAGCTCCCGTTCCACCACATCCCAAAGATGTTCTATCGGGTTGAGATCTGGTGACTGTGGGGGCCATTCTAGTACAGTGAACTCATTGTCATGTTCAAGAAACCAATTTGAAATGATTCGAGCTTTGTGACATGGTGCATTATCCTGCTGGAAGTAGCCATTAGAGGATGGGTACATGGTGGTCATAAAGGGATGGACATGGTCAGAAACAATGCTCAGGTAGGCCGTGGCATTTAAACGATGCCCAATTGGCACTAAGGGGCCTAAAGTGTGCCAAGAAAACATCCCCCACACCATTACACCACCACCACCAGCCTGCACAGTGGTAACAAGGCATGATGGATCCATGTTCTCATTCTGTTTACGCCAAATTCTGACTCTACCATTTGAATGTCTCAACAGAAATCGAGACTCATCAGACCAGGCAACATTTTTCCAGTCTTCAACTGTCCAATTTTGGTGAGCTCGTGCAAATTGTAGCCTCTTTTTCCTATTTGTAGTGGAGATGAGTGGTACCCGGTGGGGTCTTCTGCTGTTGTAGCCCATCTGCCTCAAGGTTGTGCGTGTTGTGGCTTCACAAATGCTTTGCTGCATACCTCGGTTGTAACGAGTGGTTATTTCAGTCAAAGTTGCTCTTCTATCAGCTTGAATCAGTCGGCCCATTCTCCTCTGACCTCTAGCATCAACAAGGCATTTTCGCCCACAGGACTGCCGCATACTGGATGTTTTTCCCTTTTCACACCATTCTTTGTAAACCCTAGAAATGGTTGTGCGTGAAAATCCCAGTAACTGAGCAGATTGTGAAATACTCAGACCGGCCCGTCTGGCACCAACAACCATGCCACGCTCAAAATTGCTTAAATCACCTTTCTTTCCCATTCTGACATTCAGTTTGGAGTTCAGGAGATTGTCTTGACCAGGACCACACCCCTAAATGCATTGAAGCAACTGCCATGTGATTGGTTGATTAGATAATTGCATTAATGAGAAATTGAACAGGTGTTCCTAATAATCCTTTAGGTGAGTGTATATATATCCCCCCTAGGGAGGCTGAGTCCCTCTAATATTGAAAACCTAGAATCGCCGGTGTAGAAGTACCAATTCAAAGTCCTAATATTTTGTTACATATATATACAGTATATATAGATATATAGATATATATATATAGTTACGTCTCCTGACTGAAAGTTTTTTAGACAATAACGAGTGAAAATAGTTAGGTTAGATACATTTGAGTAGGCCTGTTTTGTTAAAAATCGATAGCTGTAATGCTTCGGTGCAGAAGGAAGCCCGTGAGCCACGAAGGTAAGTTTGCGAGCAGATTCGGCTAATTTCCGCCTATTAGACAGCCTAGTCAGCTCATCGTTTTTTGTATTACATCACTTATAGTTCTTAAACCTTTAAAATAGAGTTTAGGAAGATGTATGTAACCACAGTCGTTAGCTTTGGTTAACAATTGAAGCCTTTTCTCTTGTCAAGAGGCTCAACGTGACCGCCGACTTTATTTGCGTGCAGATTAATTTCCGCCTATATTAGACAGCCTGTTTAACATTTTATTTTGGTATTGAACACTCATAGCTCTAACGTTTAAAATAGAGTTTAGGAAGATGTATGTAACCACAATCATTAGCTTTCATTAGCTCTTAAAGCCTCGTCTCTTGTCAAAAGGCTCAACGCACCGCAGACTTTGATGAACACTGCTGGCAGCAGTAATCTCGTATATCCCTGCTCCCAAGTTATAAACCTTGTATATCCGATTAAACATGGTTTTGGGGAAATGTTGTGTTAATGTTGGTACACAACAGTATATGATAGCAATATAAGGTATAATACCAACTTTAACTATACAATGTTTAATAACTCAAAAACAATTTTTTTAACTTCCTGAAAAATAATGGTTTTGGAGATACGAGGATTCCGCCCGACAGCGATGATATATATATACAGTATATATCAGCCCTCACAACCAGTATTATGTCCTTCTGTTTATTTCTTAGGGTCACTTATCAATGTTGGGGTCATCAGCCTTTGATTCATTAAGAAAGGGCTGTATGTCTAAAAAGAAGGAAGTTTGGTTAAAGCTGACATCAAAAGAACAACAAAGATATCTCTGAAAGGAACCATTAGCTGATTCACAAAGCAATCATTTCCCTATCTAATCGTTCATCCTCCCTATAGCGTCTGAGAGGAATGCTTGCTAATGATACAGTGTCCAGAGAAAACCTCCTTTAGTCACTTACTCTTGCTCACTATTATGGGAAAAAAGTGTGTGTAATATGTGTAGGGATGCCAGTAAACAGACACCTTGCATTGCTATGCTATCCTTACTATGAGAAAATCAGTTAAACCACCAATTTCTGGAGAAATCTCCCAGTGCTTATCTTTGAAAGAATGTGTATTTATCCCTTCTCTGAGCCTGTACCGGCAGGCATGTCTTACATAAACTTTAAAGGGGTGTTATGACACGGCTAAAACGAATATTATGGTTTGTTTTAGATGTAATGCAATGTGTATACACGATTTAAGGTTCAAAAACGCTGTATTTTCCACATACCGTGCATGTTTGTATCTCCTCTTTGCTCCGCCTCTCTGAAACACGCAGATTTTTTACAAAGCTCATGGCTCTGAAAAGCGAGGTGTGCTATGATTGGCCAGTTAACCAGTGCGTAGTGATTGGTCGAATACTGCAAGCGTGTGACGGAAATGTAACGCCTCTTACCATATTTGGAACATCAGGTTCCTCTTCAATTGTACTGACAGGTACGCCCACCTTACTTGCGTATACATTTGGGCGGTCTTAGTCAAGTCATACCACAAACTGATGTAGATTTGTGGGGGTGTGGCTACACGAGGCGTTTCAGGCAGGTCTGGGTGAGCATTCGCTTTTAGATAGAATGCATCTTTTGTTGCGACACTTTAATTTTTGCAATTTTACGTGTCTAATACATGCATGGGCAACTTATAACACACCGAAGTCACAGAAAAACACGTATTTGCGCCATATGACCCCTTTAAATAAAAAATACACCTACATGTTATTTTAATAATTCAAGCGAAACTAGAAATGTGGTTTAAGCAATAAACTTAAATAAGTTGAGGCACAAAAACTGAACTAAAACTCCAATAATGAAAATGAAATCGATATTGAATTTAATATATCAATAAAACCACAATGAAACAAACAAACAAACAAAATCTAAAATAACGCAGATGACGCAATACTGTTGTGAATGGTCTGATGCCGGCGTTCACAGTGTCAGTGATGAAACCTGAAGTGACGTCAGCGAAATTCCTACAAAACCTACTAGGCTTCCACGAAAAATGCATTTGCATAGCGACCTTGCTGTTCTCATTGTTTGCATTTTTCTCAACATTCAATGCTAACTTTCGCCCTTGATTTTAAATGACAAACAATAACAAACAAGACTCCAGTGAATACAACACAGACATTCAAATGAAAGGCAGTGGTTCACTTTCTAGGATGAGATAAGTGTGCTGGAATCTAACACGGTGTCACAGTGACATCCTGACTGACTGCTGTTTCGTTATTCTTTATTATGGTCAGAAGCGTGTGTATGTGTGTGGGGGGGACGTCCCTAACTCACTTTGTAAATAGCAATGACTGTTAAACAGCTGCGAGGGGCACTTAGCTACAAACAAACGTTTCATCCTGCTCAAAGACGCACATGTTGCACAGGACTGTATTAAGAGGCCATTATGGTTTAAGATAGTAGGATGAGTCACCTGGGTCAATATGGATGGTAAACACACACTCACACATCTGTGTTTCATGGTGACGCACAACTCCCTGCGGTAGATACACCAAAACAAACAGAAGTGCAGGGTAAAGTTTCCAATCACAAAAGCATTCATCATTACATGACAGCACATGTGAACTCAAACACCGGCTAATTCACATTAAAACCGTCAAGCAATATAAGATTCATATCTCATTTGCATCTGAAAAATTAAGTCTTCAGAACCATTAAAATTGTAATTATTGTAATGACAATTAGGCACAACCGCAGCTCCCATTTTTCAGTAGCCCAATATAACGTACGAAATCTAATTCACATTACTCTTTATATACTGTACGTTATTGTGATTAAAATGTAATTACAAATTGCAATTAAATGGTCAGTAATTAAACTGAATGTTTTTCACGCTGAATGTATGACATTTGCATTTTTTCATTTAGCAGACACTTTTATACCAAGCAACATTTAACATTTTGCCTTAAGCCGCAATTCAAAACTTTTGTCTCTATGTCGCCATCTCTGTTAAAACATAAAATTGCAGGTTAAGTCAAATAATGTCAACCTGACATTTCCAGCAAAATCCTACTTGACAGCTCAACTTATAAATCATTATTATAAGCTTACCGTTATGAATCAGACCAAAGTTTTTTCAACCCTGATTTTTTATGTAATTGCTGTAACCAGAAAGTTTTTTGAGCCAACAATTAAAGTACAGGCTATACAGAAATTAGCTGGAAATGTGCTTAACTGTAATGAAGACACATTACGAAAAACGTATTTCTTTATGCAAAATATACAATATTAATAAAAATTCAATTTCTATTGTTTTGGGCTGAAATATGACCCATGCACTTCTCATAAGACACATCCCATTTTTGCATTATTTTATAAATTCTGTGTGTGTTTTACAAGAAAAAAAAGTATTGCATGGCTTACAAAGCTCCAGTAGCTGCAAACAGAATCCACCCTTGGGCACTACTCCACCCCAAACAAATATTTTACTACTGCCTCCTCATAAAAGAGAGACACTAGATAATCAGACAGGTGAAAAACTATGAGGCAACATCAAAAACACAGTCACATGCCGATGCATGTAAAAATCAAACGGCACAATGAATTTCCATACCTGAGAATGCACACATCGCAATTCATCTCTCATCACCTGCCTGCACGCTCATGAAAACATCATGAGCCAACAAGGTCTCACCATTGTTCCGAGTTTGTTTGGTTGTAATGCTTTTACAAAGAATCACCAGGAAATTTAAGGACATTGTTTATGGTTTATTCGATTGTTCTGAGATACCCAACCACAAAACAAAAGAAACAAAACCGCCGTTCGCACGGTTGCACGAGAGTGCAATATTCTGAGTCACACCTGAAGGTGGGGTCAGGTAAATAGATGTTTCAGGGCGTTTGTTCATCTTTCAGAGGGAAGATGTGCAAATCTTCCCAAACTGAATATTTGGTTAATGCTGGCACGGGTCCACAAGGGTGCGGTGAGAAATTGCACAGGTTGGGTCGTAAATTTTAAGCTCAACATAAACTGTCCGTGTTGCGCAATGCATTATTTACTAAACAGAGATTCTAGTGACAATACAAAGCTTTCGTTTGCTTATGATCAGTGGTGTAGTCGATGGTATACGCATACGCATACCCACTTCTTTATCAGTCGGCATTGTGTATGCCCATGTGTAGTGCAGGGTATGCACGGGAATACGGCGTACACTGTTAGACTTTTTAATGTCAAGATATCTTTAATTCTGTTTCTATATTCTTTAACTGTTACCTGTTTTAAATAATTAAAAAACAAGTATCTGCAACTTTTGCAATTTGATGACGATGTTATTTATAAATCAAAAAGTTAAAGGGATAGTTCACTCAAAACTGGTCATCACTCGTTTACCTTTATGTCATTTCAAACCCAAATGCTCTTTCATGAAACTTATATTATATAATATTTGTATAAAAATATTGACCATGAGTTTACTTTTTAACTGATGCTGATAATCATGAATAGACAGACGAGGTTGTAAACTATTGTTGTCTAATTTGCACTCTTAAAGTCTGAAAATGCACATATATAGATCAAGAAAGTCATATTTTTTGGGATTTTTGGATATTTCTAAAATCCTGCGTACTGCCCTGGTTGTGTCTTCATATAGCCTGTAGGCCAGGATTGATTGCAGAATCTGCACTTCTTCTGTGGCCATCACTCATTTCGGATACGAAACTTCAAAATGTGCATAAAACCAGTGTGGAAACCTGGCTACATTATAACACCATCATCCTTTGCTGGGCCGCTTTAAAAATCGGGGTATAAATTAACAGTATACCCACTTCACCACTACTTATGATGTACATAAGCAGTAAATTAACATAAGAACACATTACACTGGCCAGGACGCCTCTCAGATTGAGAAGTTTCAGCCATAACAGGTGTAGAAACACCAGTGATTTGAGCAGATAAAGGGATGCACACTGTGACCCACCCAGATGTTGCTCATTTTTAGTAAACTGTTGAATCAGCTCCTAAAATCACACAGATTCCTGCGCCGACATCCCGAAAAATAGATTCACGTATAAGCAACTGAAATCTTAAATCAGCAAACCTGCTACGGTAAAATGTATGACCATTCATTGCTAATGCGTGATAAAAATGTGTTGCATGCTATTTGTATATTTTATTATTATTATTCCCAGTTTTCTTTTTTATGCTCGTCTATAAATTCGCATTATTTAAAACAGGCATGTCGCAATAACTTATTTTATGAATATTTAAAAGAAGTATGCATCAAAGAGACTTATCATTTGTACGTGCTCCAGCAGGGCATTAATATTATCGCATGCTTGTCACACTGTGCTCTATTTTCTGTGTATACAATATCAACACACCGAATGCCAGTGTAAAACTTATGACCAACCCTTGGTGGCTGACACATAATAAAATGTTATGCATTGATATGATCAATCCGATTCACATAAATATTAAATTTATTCCATTTATTAATTTGTTTATTTTTTGTGTTAAGTGTGTTATATTGTTTTACACACACACACACACACACACACAGGCTTTGGTTGACTATCCCCGTGGGGACAGTCCATAGGCGTAATGTTTTTATACTGTACAAACTGTATATTCTATCCCCTATCCCTAACCCTATCCCTAAACCTAAAGATCATAGAACACTTTTTGCATTTTTAGATTTGTAAAAAATAGTGTTCTGTATAATTTATTAGCTTTTGTGCCCATGAGGACCTCAATTTTGGTCCCCACGGTGACACGAGTCCCCATGTGTTGGTGTGTATTCAGGTTTAGGTCCCCACCGGGATATACAAACATGAACACACACACACACACACACACACACACACCACGCACGCACGCACGCACGCACACACACACACACACACACACACACACACACGCACACACACGCGCACGCACGCACACACACGCGCACGCACGCACGCACACACACGCACGCACTAATGTAACTAATGTACATTAGTTAACTAATGTAAACAAATTCAACCTTATTGTAAAGTTTCATTGGATGCACGCACATTCAACAACAATTTATTTTATATTTAATGTAAATTTGTATTATTTATATGAATATTGATTATATATTAATTGTATTAAATTAAATCAAAAGTATACTCAATTCTTTCTTTGGGCCACATAACGTTTGTTTATGTTGTTGCCACTGAAACGTCTATACTGTACATTATATAGATGATTTTGGAAGCCGTAAACAACACTGGTCCAGAAGCACTTCCTGTTTTATGTTTATTTTAATTGTTAAAACAAGTTCAACCAAGAGAACGTAAGGAGTTAAATCAGCGAATTAAACATTTTAAGATTTATTTACATAAGTGAAATAAACACAAAAAATTTAAACAGAAAGTTATGTTATGTCTTGTATTGTATTGTATTGTATTGTATTATATATAAATATATAACCAATAAATATATTTACAAAACATTATTATTATTATAACTTTTTCATTTTAAAACAATGTATTTTTGTAAAATATGAGTTGAGAGATGAGTAGAAATATGAAATGACAACAAATGTGACCCTGTCTTTGAAAGTTTCAAAATCTAATTCTGATTTCAATATTTAACATGGTCTTACTCAGGCAATATTAAAGATATCAAGTTTATATATTTTTTTTACAAAATGTTCTTTACATTATGTAGGATGGTTTTAGCCTCACTAAATTACTTTAGCTTGGTTTTCACGACTAGTTCACAAACAGTTTACACACGGTCACAATGTTCAGAGCATCCTGGAAGAAAACAGCAACATCACTCAGTCCTGTAATGATTAACGCATGCTGTTTCAGTTCACCTGTACAATCACTTGTTTGTCACACGTCTCTATTTTCGGTATATGAAATGACAACACTGCCCTCTCTGCGACCTCTCGGCCTTTCTACTGGCGCATAGCCAATAAAGATTCTGCGTAACCAGACCAGCATATCAACACAAGCCATGGCTACGGCAACAAAGCGAGAGGGACGCACGCACCCGGAGCTTTGTTTACATCCCAGCACCTCTGGCGCTCACTCAACAGCAAAGCCAACACACAGAGAAATTCTGGGGAAGTTACGACCCTAGTGCTTATCTGTCAGTGTGTTTTTATTCGTTTTCTGTGTGTGTCGGCTTCCATGGAAGCAAGTGAACGTTATGAAATGAGAAAGGGGGCTGGGAGGAGGGAAGGTGTATTAAACACGTGCCGATCGGCTCCAGTTAACTGTCACCTGTTTCAATGGAAAGTCATGGGGCCTCGATTCTGTGCATAGTTATCATCTGTTGAAAGGATCAAACGCTCGCCGCAGCCACGTGAACCTGCGTCTGGTGCACATATCTTGTGTTTTCGTAGAAAAGAGCCTTAAAAAAATGCCCTGTCAATCAATAGTGCAAACGGTCAAGGTCACCCACAACATAGAGAAGCATTCCTGGAAAATGCCAAAACCATTACTACATACCCGTTTATTTACCCAGGTTAGACTAACACCCAACTTTAACCTCCACCTGTCCTTTCTTTTTATAAGCTCAAACAGGGACCGCGCCACTTTTTCAGTGGCCTTGAAGTATTTTTACCCATTCCGTTTTTCCACAAGGATATTGAAACATTCTTAAAAGAGGGGCTAAGCCATGAACTGCACAGCTTTAAGACGAAAACTTTACGAACTTGAAACAAATGGGAAAAAAAGACAGTTATGAGCACTTTATCCCATGATGCATTGCAAAACTATATAAACCTAGCATAATTTATTATAAAAAACAAGTTACTAGGTTGGAATGAGATAATAGAGGAGGATAATGTGTCATTATGTTTTAATTATGTACCTTTCTGCATTATCCATCAAAAAAAGAAATGCTTTTGAGAAATACGTTACTGCAAAAAAGTCAATATTTCTGTTGTGAAAATGAACAAGATTTTTACTTCTGAAACCCAACCGTGGCACCGCTCTCCAGTTTCGCACCTCTTCTCACACCCTGTTGACCTCAGAACAGAGACGCAGCGATGGCAGTCCGGAGTTCCCAGAAACCATAGCTAGGTGAGCTGGAACCGTGAGCATTCTTTCTATAAGAGATCACTTTCCTCACTCTTTTTCCTACACGCCCTCCCTCTCTCTCCCTCTCTCCAGGCCTTCTTCTGACCCCGCTGAGCTGTCTCCATGCACAACTAAACTCCAGATAAGCTGTTTTCTATGAAATATGCTCTCTGAGTCACTGTCTCTGAATTCCAAGGTTTGGTGGAGCAGCACACATTCTTAGTGATACTTTTGGGTGTCGCCCAAGAACATGAACGCAAGGAACCAATTACGGTCATTCCTGCTATGCGGTACATTCTCATGTGCACATCAAATAAAAACTTTTGTAAATATGCAAATTATATTACTTTATTTGATTCTTTTAGCTTGATACAATTAAGTTAGTATGTTCTCAATAAATCAATTCAATTAACCATCATTTTTTTCCATGTTTACATTTATGCCTTAATGCATTTAAGGTATACATTTTATGCATGACTTATGCGCCCTGGGGTTCAAACCCACAAACTTTGTGTACGGCTAATGCCATGCTCTACCAACTAGAAAAACTATATATTTAGTAATATGTAAAGCAACATTTTACTTTATTTAAGGAAAAATGTACAGGCAGTTAACAGCCGGCTGTCTGTACATTATCCTGCGTATTACACGGCGACTTCTCTCATAAGTAAGTTATTGAACACTGAAAATTGATTTGAAATATTTTATTAACCCATTTTTTACGAATGCAGACCTTCCGCGAGGAAAACCTGTTTACTTTAGGTTTTAAAGGTCCAGTGTATGAACTTTAGTGGCATCTAAGATCCATCACAACTTCTATAAATGGGCTCATCAACCATCACATCTTCCAGAACAGCCAGAAACCTGGGAGTGGTGATCATGATCAGCTAAACTTCACAGCTCACCCCTCCCTTTCAAGGACACTATGGTGGCTGACACATAACTAAGATGTTGTCACGTTTTCACTTGTTTGCTGAAGGAGATAACGTATTTACCTAACGCGTTCTGTAGAGCAGTTTGTCCGTTTAGGGCTACTGTAGAAACAACATGGAGAACTCCATGTAAAGGGACCCGCGGTGTATGTAGATAGAAATAGCTCGTTCTAAGGAAATAAAAACATAACGCTTCATTATGTAAGGTCTTTATACACCCCTGAAGACATAGTTATGTATATTATATTGCATTTCTGTCAATAGATCCTCTAAAAAAATTGCACATCGGACCTTTAAGGTAAGACACAACGTTCAATGCCACGATTTGGTTTGATTATGTGTAAATATAATGTCATATATGTGATTAAAAGACATTTATATTTAATGTCTGTGTAATATTAAACTGTGCCTCTCAAATGATTTGCAGCGTTCAGGTTACCATGTGTTATAGTCTTGAGCGGTTGTTATCTGGGAATATCCGACCTTGTAAAGTCGCGATTGGCCAATCAGAATCAAGTATTCCAGAGTGCAATAAAGTAATATAAAGAATTTACAGCATATGCATATTCATACATTTTTAAAAGCTGCTTTAATGACCTGTTTGAGTTTAAATATTTTGATAAATCAGTCAGATCGAGCAAATTACAATTTTCAGATTTGTATTTTAATCCGGTACGCAGAAATGATGTTATCATCACGATGAGTTTCTGTGTGCTTTTGTCAAGACAGACATAACAACTGACGCTCCCTGTGTCCAAAACAAAAGGACGTCTGTGTAAATAAGCCTAATAGAGCTAGAGTCACAAATACATGCAATTAAACAACTGTTAATGTGACTGCATTTGCACGTCAACATCCAATACACGGAACTGATATTTTGATGCATATCTGAATTTTGTCGCATTTGTTTACATTAATTTCGACATATAGTATATTCCCCAACTGGGTTTAGATGAAAGAGACAGTTGACCCAAAAATAAAAATCCACTCATTCCAAACCTGTATGACTCTTTCTTCTGTGGAACACAAAAGAAGATGTTTTGAGAAATGTCTCAGTGGTTTAGTGTCCATGCAATAGAAGTCAATGAGGGCCAGTGCTGTTCGGTTACTATTTTCAAAATATATTCATTTGTGTTCTGCAGTAGACAGAAAGTTGCAAACTAGTTTGCAATGACATTAGGGTGAGCAAATGAAAGAATTGTTCTTTTTGAAACCCGGCTGCGATTGTCAGCTTGATGTAGTTATCGTTCAGCCCTAGCGTACTACTTAGCGAGACACTGAAGACATACGCAGATGTTTCAAAACTGTGTCTTAGGGACAGGAAAGCAGCCAGCCTGCCTCAAGCTTTCCAGTCAAAGCGTCTTCACCTGAAATATATAGCTTATTATCAGCTTCGCTCAGCCTGTTTGGATCTCTCGCTGTCAAGTGCTCTCCCGAAAGATCCTGCCGGGCTTCTGCTTAGTGCTTAAGTGTCTCTCTCTCTTCCTCTCCCTCTTTTTCCTCTCTAAAACGCATTATAGACCCATCAACATTTCCATCCCTGCAAAGAAAGAGGTCAAATCAAAAGCAAAGGCTTTAAGAAGCCGTGTCCTCAGCTCGGGGTTATCGTGTCAATCAAAACCACAAAGCAGCACCCGACCTCATCCTGTTTCTCACACATTTGAAGAACCTCTCGCTGCAACTTTCATAGCTGCAAACATATTCAAAACAAAAACAACAGCGAGTTTCAGGTCGAAGCTTTAGCGAGTGTCTAGTCAAAGCATGAAAATGCTGCGATAAAAGAGACAAACAACCTATTTACAGAGAAGACACGACCTGATTTTTGCGAGCAAACGTTATATAAAGGATGAAGAATGTTAGCAAGTGTGCCATTTATCCCAATTTGATGTATCATTACACACAACACGTGCCAATATCAAATAACATTTCACTTCAGAGGATGCTAAATCATAACAGAGCTGTGGGAAACATTACTGATGAGCTTGTAAAAGCAGCGTGACCTGGAGGTAAGGTGAACTCAAACCAACTGCAGATTTTATTGGCAAACGCCCGGAATGTGCTCAGGGCGAGCGGCCAGGCCGCATTAACAGATGGACTGCTGACTTCCCAGAATACCACCACTCTGCAAGTCCATTCCGGAAACGGCTCTCGCTCTTTATCTGCACAGGGGATGAATTAAGTGCCGTGATGTGGTTTCCCCTTTATCACTCGCTCATCCTTCAAACGCTGAGACATCCAACCTTCTCCCCAGAGCTTGAGAGTTTTGATGCCAGATTTGTAGAGCAAGAGCATGTAAGAAGATGGGGGGAGGGAAGACTCACCGCTTCTCTAATGGGCCAGAGCGAACCACCAACATCCTCAAAGTCCAAACCTCATGTTGTCTCTGCCGCTGAAGAAATATCAAATTGCAGAATTAAATCGGCCAATGAGCTGATGTGAGATACAGCAGAATGAACTTTGATTCAATGAATCATCAAACTGAATATAACGATGACAGCGTTTTGTTGTGAAACTGAAGTTAATTACACATCAGAGAGAAAGAGGGAGATCCAATGTATATAATGTATAGTAAAGCATCTAATGTGACTTTTGCACATTGAGATGCCAGTAAGCTGATGTGATGATGCACATTGATTCAATGAATCATCAAACTAAATATACTGATGACAGTGTTTGGCCGTGAAGCTATAAGCGGAGGTCTTTTACACGTGGTTTATTGCTGTTTGATGTCATATAAAGAATAAACATGATCACTTTGGTGAAACATAATGTGTCCAAGACGTTTCACCAAAAATGCTTTTTAGGCCATGTTCACACTTTTGAAGCTGCTAGTGTCTGTTTTACATCATAATCCTATGGAGCAAACCGTGTTTTCAAAAAAAGTTCTGAGCGCTTTTTTAAACGCTCAGAGCGTCTTCTTGAGGTTGAAAAAAAGCTCAACTTTTCTGAAAAAAGCCTTACGTCAAGCGCCTTTTACACAGCTAACCAATGGCAGAGACCTGTCGTTTCCATAACAACATGAGAGGAACGTGATTGGTCGAGAAGGCTCAAGCTCGAAAAAATAAAATGGCGGCCGAAACGCCCGTTGGAGCATAGTTTTGTATAAATGTAAGTTTAATTTTCATTTCTAGTGAGAAAATAGTATTGTAGTTTTTAAAGGGGTCATATGGCGTGAACACGTGTTTTTCTGTGTCTTTGGTGTGTTATAAGTTGCCCATGCATGTATTAGACACGTAAAATTGCAAAAATTAAAGTGACGGAACAATAGATGCATTCTATCTAAAAGCGAATGCTCACCCAGACCTGCCTGAAACGCCTCGTGTAGCCACACCCCCACAAATCCACGTCAGTTCGTGGTATGACTTGACTAAGACCGCCCAAATGTATACGCAAGTCAGTACAATTGCTTTGGAACATGATGTTCCAAACATGGTAAGAGGCGTTACATTTCCCTCACAGGCTTGCAGTATTCCACCAATCACTACGCACTGGTTAACTGGCCAATCATAGCACACCTCGCTTTTTAGAGCGATGAGCTTTGCTAAAAATCTGCGCGTTTCAGAGAGGCATGGGGAAGAGGAGATACAAAAAAGCACGGTATGTGGAAAATACAGCGTTTTTGAACCTTAAATCATGTATACACATTGCATTACATCTAAAACAAACCATAATATTCGTTTTAGCCGTGTTATATGACTCCTTTAAATTAGGGATGTCAATTTAGACAAATTCCCATAATCGATTTTCATTTACATTAACGATCAAATAATCGATTACTCGTTAACATTAATACTGAAATATGCCTCTGCAGTGGCATATAGGCATGACAGCGTGCAAATGCCACGCAAAACGCCATCTTCCTCACCTGAATAAAAAGGTTTCTAGTAAAGAAGTGTAATTTTTAACTATTCCCACCCAGTTAATATATAAATATTTTCGTTATTAAAGTATTGTTTTCCATTGATTTGACCGACCCCAGGATTTAATCAACTTGTGAGAACATACACTACCGATACCCCATTATAAAAGAAAATATTTTTACATTTAGCATCTATAGTGCTTAGTTTGATCTGCAGCTTTAGAACTTTTTTCTTTGACTAAAACAAATGCTTAAAATGTTTCTTCATTATTATTCTTAACGAAAAACAATCATAAAATAGCCTAGTATCATACAAACGCACTTATGGTAAACTTTTACTAACAAAGGCGGATGGTATCCAAAGGAAAAACAACATTTTCTTTTGATACCAATAGTTATTCATTCATTATTTACTTTTAATTAAACAACAACAAAATAGTACACTGACAAACTTGCTTATATGAAACAGAATGTTTATTAACGAAACGAATAAGACTGATAACATTGTACCTGTTTTGTAACGTAAATAAATTCAAAGATCTTCGGATTTTACCCTTACTTCAACACAGTTTGTGGTTTATTATTATTTTAAAGGAAAATGCAACAATAAAACAAGGACAACGCTACTTATATTAAACAAAGAAATACAACTTTTATTAATAAAAGCTCTCCTCCGCCTTGACCTGTCAATCATCGCGCCTCACCACTGCAACGGCTGCAGCTCCCGCTGACAGACGTACGCCTCGCAAACTCTTGCGTCCATTGTTCAAATGAACTTTCTTTTCATTTCTATAAAAGAAAAATTCAAAACTAAGGTATGTCGGTAGCCAAGTAATGTAATAAGTGGATAGCCATTGCGTTTTTCCATGAGTCTGCTGTATGTGTTATGCGCATAAGCCGCACGCACGTGCATGACTTTGAACTCGATCATCATTAAGTTATTTCGAGTAAACTGTTATCAACAATTAATCAATCGTCGATTAATCATTAACATCCCTACTTTAAATACGTGATTGGTTATAGCAAAGACATTCTCTGTTTATAATTCAAATAGAATTCTGTTACGCTGCCTATGAAGCCTGTCTCTCTAAGCTGCCTTCGTGCACAAATGATATCTTTGAACAGGCTGCTATTTGTAACCATAACGCTGCGAGCATTTTAAGCTAAAAACGTGACATTGTCAACTTTTTCTTGTCAAAAAAGAAGTCAAGTGTGAACACGGCCTTAGATGTGTACTTACAGTATATCGTTTGCTGTAATGTGTCAGCGGGAAATATCCTTATGGATTTCCAGACATTAACTGTAGTAAGTGAGAGTCATACAACAGATGGTATATGGACCACACACAGATCTGATTTCACCATGAAGTCTTCCAGGGATTGCATGAAGAGATTCCAGAATTCCATAAGAACTGTGGCAACATCGCCAAGATGCTTCTGACACACTAAAGCTAAAAAATATATAATTCGAATATAAATAAATAATAATAGTTATTATTATTAACACAACTTTTTAAGAAATAGAAATAATCAAAATAAATAAAAAATATTTTGAGATACAGTATATAAACAACTGAAATAGAAATAAAGTAGTAGTAATTTAATAAATCATAAATAAAATAATATTATTTTTGTTTTAGTAAAAAATCAAGCAATAAATAAACAATTGGATACAATTAAAATATAAATAATTAATATAAAATATTAATAACAATAACCGTAGTGAATACAGAGATGGTTGGATAGATGGATGGCTTGGTTGGGAATGTTGATAATACAGTGAAGTTTGGGCCTTGAGGCAGTTACATTATCAGGAAGGTATGTGCAGGTGGCAGAGCTCTCAGTGATTCTCTCGCTCTGTCTGTCGTCTAGCAGGAGCGCCGTGTTCCACAACAGACAGCAGGAACAGAGTGTAAGAGATGATCTGTACAGGATCTGCCACAGACACCCACTTCACAGCCCTGTGGAGGAGCGCAGGAGTGAGACAGCGTCTCGTGCTTTCAGACAGCGTCCGCTCCTCATGACACAATCTGCAGGCGGGCGGGAAAAAGAGGAACAACAACCATGAGACAATGAATATAGAACAGGAAGGCCAGAGGCAGACAGTCTAAGACAGCCCTAAACCACACGCAGAGATTTGCTGCGTGTAGACGACAGACCACAAGCACACAAACCGTTGGCACAAACAGCTCGTAGGTGTCGACGATGAGAACTTAAATCCTGACCCAGACGTTAAACCTTATGCATTACACATCGCTCTCTCTCGCTCTGACTCACATCTCGGCAACATACAACCAAACACTCTTTAATTAAAAACATGTGGCGCTAAAGAAGGACTTATGCATATTTGGGAAAGAGACGGCAAGTTTGAGCTCGTCCAGAATTCATCCTGCTTTGGATACGGGCCCGGCGTAGCGGGAACTCGACATAACAATGTCTACGCTGGGCCAGGTAATTCCATTTCAACCCTCTCATGAACTCGGCGCCCCAGACTTGGGCGTCCGGGGGAGAACTGGCAGCTGTTTGAGAGTCGTCTGCCTTTGTGAAATGCTATGAAGCGCATTCCATCGCGTCTGTGGCCAGACATTGTTTTCATCAGTGTTTGGGGGATATAAAGTGGCGCATGGGGTTGTTTGGGTGACTGGATCGTTCCGATATGTAAATAGGGGAGAGTTGAGACATCAGGAACATCTTCCAACACACTTTAAAGCATGACGTCACAGCAGGCGCCACAGACAGCGAGGGTGGGGAAATACGGCGATATTAAAATAACCTACTTTCATTGCCCTCGCAAAACAAATATTTGTGGTGGGTTTGCGGCGATGTTACGACAGCCAGCTACCCTGTTTTTAATGCTCACTACACGCTGAATGACGTAACCAAGACGTTTTCACAACGTTATTTCAGGAATTTGATGCAATTCTGATGAAACTGATGTTAATTGTGATTGCGATTGCGAGTTTGTGGCGATGACAGCAAGTTACTTGTTAAATTTGTGTACACTTCACTCCAAATTGTGATATGGCAATGACCAAGACTCACTCTGTAAAAATTAAAGGGGATGTGCAACGGTTTTTCATGCATTGACTTCTTTACAATGTTAAACGTGCTGTCTTGTCATGCTTGACATGGTCAACTTGTCAAAAAACGAGCGGGACGTATGACGTAGTGTATCTGTGCTCGATAAACTCCCCCAGCATTCGTATAGGTTTCGGAAAGTTTTTTTTTTAATATGAAAATCCGTTTCGTAACAACTTTTCTTAGTCCCTTATTGGGCAATTCTCCCGGAAAAGCACGCCCACGGCAAGGCGAAAGAAATAGCCCGCACACGCGTCAACCGTCGAGTGATTGGAAGACCCGCTTACCGCCAAGATTGGCTGCGCTGTGGGCCTGCAGCTGCAGCTCGTTACTCTTGCGATAGTGAGTTTGAAACGAATAGATGGCGCGGTCCCAACGCTAAAAGATGCCGGACATGAACCGCACGCTGTAAGTGAAACTGAGTCATATGTCTGCGTTTTGCTGGCAATGGGTGCGCACGTGCTTTAGTTCGGCCCCCCATCCCCCCCGCACGCGTCGTAGATTTTCGGAAATAATCGTACAGCTGTATCTGTCTTTTATAAATGTGATCAAACTAAAGACTCTGCGCATATTTGAAGGCTGTGATACTATTCTGTACGTACTTAAGATTAACATGAGATATGCAGAAATGTCTGAGTTATGGCCACTTTAACATTTCATCGCACCTCAAACAAAAAAGAATGCAGTTATGATGGTTTTAGTAATGTATTTATGATTAAATTGATTAAAACATGTAAGCAAGCGCTCTAATCGCCTGTAACTTATAATAGCCTGTCTCTCTCCTAAGCCGAATTGTGACTTCAGTTACCTCAGAGGTAATGGCAACACCACAGGATTTAATGCGCTCCTATCCACTCAGAGTTCCAACCAAAATAGCACTCAAGCAAATGGGTATTGCTTACAACGTTAACCCTTACACCGACAATGTCAGAGCTCAAACCGGGGCAGACGAAACACGCTTGTCTCCTGTTCTCCAACAGCTAATTCTCCGTGTGTCGTCTTTCGATTGCAGGCTCTGGCAGGAGGCCACGCACCCGCCGCAGTCTTACAGTGACCCATTTTCTGATAACCTCAATTTCCTGCAGAAAATCCTGCAGACGCTCCTATCTCGAGGTCATTAAGCTCTGATTAAGACCAGAGCGCTTGGATGAAATGGCTTTGTTTTCTAATATCACTTAACATGGAATTAGCGTGACCTGTTAACCGATTAATGAAAGAATGAATTCATAATGACAATGAAACCAAACGGACTAATAACCCAGATGAGAAAGTGAGGAATGGCCTTTAAAGGGAAGGTTAATCCAAAAATGAAAATTCTTTCATCATTTATTCACCCGCATGTCATTCCAAACCTGCGTGACTTTCTTTCTTCTGCAAAACACAGAAGATATTTTGAGTGAAATGTGTCAAAACATCACAAGACAAACAACAATAAAGTTGTGACAGTCAAAAACAGAGAAGGTTACCTCTTTACTCAATCCTATTAACGTATAATTTATCATTTCTATCACTTTTTTCTAAAATGTCTAAAAACATTTTTGTGAGGAAAAAGAAATAAAAATTTAATAGTACAATATTTAATAAAAAATATGTCAAAATATTATTTATATATTTGATTTGTACATACATTTTATAATTATTTAATGAATAACTATTTAATTATTTACATGATATATTTGGCTAATAAAACTAAACATTTATATAGAGCTGTCAAACGATTAATCGCAATTAATCGCATCCAGAACAAAAGTTTATGTTTACATAATATTTATCCATGTACTGTGCATAAGAATTTTGTATTTATAAATACAAACACATACACATACACATGGATACATATTTAGGAAATATTTAAATATATTTATTTATATTTACCAATAATTGAAATTATATATACATGTTTATAAATTTTTATATTTTTCTTAAATATATGCATGTATGTGTATGTGTTAATAAATACAAAATTATTATGCACAGTACACAGACATATATTATGTAAACACAAACTTTTATTCTGGATGCGATTAATCGCGATTAATCGTTTGACAGCCCTAATATGATATAAAAAAATATATATTTTAGATAATTGTATATACATTTTTTATTATTTTAGTTGTATGTGAATTTCATAATCATTTCATTAATAATGATTTAATTTTTTGTATTAAATATTTGACTATATAAACTAAACATTACAATGATATAAAATATATCAAATACATATTTCTTTGAACACCTGCCATCGCCTGCATGTGTGAGCCGTGACTTCATAATGTCAAGATCTCACCAGTAAAACTCATTAGCATTGGCCCCTCCCCCAACATGCAATTAGCTACATATATCTCACCCACCCCCCGCCACATGCACACACGCGCATTCACGCAGCGCAGGCATTCCAGCATGAAATATGTATGGATGGTCACAGAATCCTGCCAGCTACCAGCTGCGTTGGCACCGCTAAACAAGTCTTACCCATTTCCCTTACATAAATTCTGTAAAATCTCAAACGCAGCATAAAGCTCGCTTTAGGAGCGCCGAGTGCGTTAAATTAATTGACGCCTGTCGTTTTGTGCCCTTTAACTTCTGCCAAATGAATGCAATGTCACCGAGCTGATTGTGACGCCCGCGGTCCCGGTACATATTCTCCATATCCTGACCTTTCAGCGCAAGTCGGCGTACTGCTAGCGAGCTCGCAACATACAGAAGCCTTCGGGCTCTTCTCAAGCAAGATTTTCTGGCCAAGAACAGAGCAGAGAAGGAAGAGGAGTGAGATACTGGCGGCTTCCCAGCCCCCATCTGAATCTCAGTCCGCAGGCCTCATATGGGCACCATTTGGCATGTGAATGTGCAGTTATTCAGCACAGCAGGTTCTCGTGAAACATTCTACCTGCTGTTGAGTTATTGTGCCCGACATTATGAGCTTGGTACTCTGCGCTCACATTGATTTTCTGCATTAAATTTCTCTTTCAATATAAAAATTGTGTTGTACATAAATGTTTTATGATCCCAACTTGCGTTTTATTGCACAAGCACAAACCAGCGGGGTCACATTAGGGCCGTACTGTAATATTATGAGTACATGTGATAATACATAAAAAATGATTTCATTATTTCTTTACGATGACTTTATATAATCCCTGGGTGGTATTTGACCTGAAACAACAGCTATCTTACAGCAAACATGAGATATTGTGGTCACACACGCATTATATGCTTGTATATTCCACATATACAGGGTATTTCTTACTAATATAAGATATCCACACATAAAGTGAAAAGGTTCCATGTTTTTTCTTCTTCTTATAAATACAGCCGCTACACCACTACAAAGTAGTATTTCTGAATTTGCTATTTATTTTGTAAACATTTTTTGACAAGGTTTCTCCCAAATTCAAAATGAAAATGTGCATTTTTATTTGCATTTATTTACAGAAAACGGAAAAGGGACAAACCGGTCAAAATAACAAAAAGATTAAATGTTTGCAGAAAAAACACAATCCTGATGTTTTTACATGTACTGTATTTTATGATTTCAAAAATAAATATAATGTAACAATCCTGTTTTTCACAGCTTTCATGCGTCTTTGCATTCTCTCGGTCTTCCTCTTTGCTGTTGCATGACTTCCTGTGGTTTATGCTTAAAGCTTTGAAATTATTTAGGTAAAAAAATATAACTGTGCTGGCATATTATTTTCTTTCATTAGAAAACAAACCAAAATGATTAAAAATAATAATGAATCAAAAGCATGCAATATGAGCTCACAGACATGAACCCTTCAGAACCGTTTAAAAAGCACGAGACCTCATAAAGCGGATTATTAAAATGCAATTTTTTGTTGCAAAAATTAGTCAAAAAATGCCAGACCATAGTTTTGATTCAGTTTGGATTTGGTTTTGATGAATTTACTATTATTCTACAAGTGATACAATGCAGCTTGCAAATAAAAAAATAAGTGAAATGCCACAGTATCACAGGCCAATAAGTAGCAACCCAAGAACGAACCACGCTAGCAACGCCATCCACATATCAACACACTAAAAGCCATTTTGGTGACAACGGGAGACCCTTGGCAACCACCTTCGACAACAGCAACCATCACCAGCTTTTTCATAGTGTCTTTCTAATAAATCTAGTTTCTAAGATAAACAGTAAGAACAAAACTGTTCTTACATCCAATGTATTGTGAACTATATCATTGGGTTAGTACAGAATAACACAACAAGACCAAATGCAAATAACTCCTCCACAATCATTTGCATACATTCCCATGTATGCATTTGGCAATCAACTTTCTTTATTCAAATGACAAAGTCAATCACTGTATACAGGAAAACTGCCCTTATATCATAGGCACGGAACAACTGATCCTTTCACCGTAAAAGACTGAATGTTGCACCCGGCGCCCGATCTATCCGACAGACATCCTCATCCCACGACAGTTCTGTTTCTGGCACAGCTCACCGCTAATCAGGGTTAAATTAAGCATCAGCTCTGCCGTGCCATACAGCAGCCACAGCGAGCATCCTCAGCTCCCGTGAGACCTAATGAAAGCTTACACTAAACTGCAGGAGAGTTTTTTGGCAGATTCTGACCCTATCCCATCCCATCAAAGCATGCCATTGATGAATAATGCATGCCAGAGTATGTGTGCCGAGTATAAGGATGCATGACTACGATAAATGTCTTCAGTACACCGCATGCGCCTAAAAAAAGGTCCTGGTGGTTTGAGAGAGTGCAGCAGTTTCGGGAAGTGCACATACGTGTCCACCCGCACGGAGTGAGCTGCGGCAAGTTGCTGTTTTTTATTTATTGCATTGAGCTGAGTGACAGGTTTTTCACAGAGGATTGTGGGATTGACAATGTATGATTGACAATTCTCATGCAAATTCTTTTTTTTTTTAATTAAAGGATTTCTGCATTAAAAACATAATTTTCTCTCGTAATTTACTCACCTTCATGCTATCCCTGATGCACGTGACTTAATTTCTTCAACTGAACATGAACAAATAATTTTGTAATGAAATGCTGTTGCGTTTTCTTATATGGGGGTCAACATGGCAAAGCTCTGAAAAACACAAACATTAAAGTAAATCAAATGACTCCAGCGGGTTAATAAAAGTGTTCTGAAGCAAAAAGCTATTTTTTATCTATAGGGCAAGTATCTATTTCAACTAAATAAAAATAGCAATAAAATAAATATAGCGCCTGTCAAATTTTGTGACAAAACATGCATATGATAACTATGCTTTAATTTAGATTTCAAATGCATCACAAATTTGACATTTATAAATAAATTCATTAATAAGCATAAATTCAAGTTACATTATTTAGTTACATGATTTCATTTGCAAAAAAAATCTAATTTAATTTGGCTAACTATAATCATCTATATAAGCACTCTGAAGTTAACGTTCGATCTGTGTTTGGTTATAATTTGCAATTTATTTTATATTGTTTTTTATTCATTTGTATGAATATTTTATTGTATATTAATTGTATTAAATTAAATTAAAACAACTCAACAGTTATTGCTTTCTGGAGGTCTACCGGATGTTACGTTTGGGCCACATAACATTTATGTTGTTGCCGCTGAGACCGTCTATATATACAGTACATACTGTACATACATTCATACGTGGACATGTTGGTTAATAGACACATCCATATGGTTGAACGAAATCCGCAGCTTGTGACTAATTAAAATAAAGTTAAATCAACCCTGTACAGATAAAAATGAGGTTAACAATACAACATGAACCTCCCACCAACTGCATACGATTCCGCCATGGATGAGTGACTTATATAAGCTAGTTTATAATATCTTGTTTTGTTTATATGCCCCCTAACAAGTGCTGATGCTCAGGTCAGCAGTTTCAGCTCGTGCGTGATGGTGCCCAGATGGCAGGTTGCATGTGAAGTACTGAAGGCACTGTTAGATAAAACAGATCACATGTGCATTCATACGCACCGGCGACAAAACAAAAGCCTGCATGGCTACCTATAGTCACCTGACACGCTTTCATGGAAATTGCGTGTATGTGACACTAGTGCTGATGAGAGCTCAGGTGCATGCACATCTCCAGGGGATTTTCTGCCACTTTCTCTAATTGCATACAACTAACCGTTCAAGCTCCTACAATGATTCAAAGACCTAGACTATAGACGCTAGGTTTTAAAGAATTGAAAGTGGACAGAATGGTGAGCATCTAAACCGAGACAGCATTAGACACGTTGGTTGATGAGCTGTTATTTGCTCTTTTTTGAGATTCCCGGCAGCCCTGTCGTGCCCTGCAGGCCCATCCCTCCTATCTTGTTAAAAACAATTTTCGCAATATCTTGTATCAATATTACATCAGCCACACAGCTCTCCAAATATTAGCATTGGCCTTGACCAGAGAAAACCCTGCATTGGTCAACCACCCCTTCTAACAGAAAAGTTTGACATGGAAACGGACTCTCTCCAGGTAAATACCCGAGACAGAAAAATCACAGATGAGAATTTAGCCGAATTATTTCCCCTAAACAACAATGAAATTATATGGAGAGCGAATGGAAACTTAAGTTTGCACGTTTCTGAGATACTTCTGAAAAAAGACCCAGAAATCTCACAAACGTCTCCGTTAGTGTTTCAGAAGAGATCTCAAGAATGTCTCAAACTGAGCTCAGATTTGTCAAGTCTGCAATCAAAAGTCAATATTATTGAAGATCTCAGTATGTCATCAAATTTACCCAAATCCAGAATATTTGACCTCAATCTTCATTGATTTCACACCTCCATACTCTTCACGTATTTCTCCTCACCAATTTTAGGATAAACATCTGAGATTAAGTTGATACTTAACTAAAACACAACTGAAAACTTAATCAAATCTCTTGAGCTGTGAAAGAACGACTAAGTGATACAGTTTTCCTAAAACTCCATCGTCTCCGTCCGAGATGATTTTATAAGACAGAATCTCCAGTCATGTTGTTCACATTCATAAAGTAGGTCTATTCAAACGGACACTCTCTCTCTTATATTCACGTTCACGTCTCTTGAAAACCAACTTGAGCTTGCGTTAAATCTCCCCCATCTCATTTCCTCCAGATGAGTCTATATTGCTTTTGAAAAGGGCGGGTCGTAAAAAGTCAACAGCGAGACCTCTAGTAAATTTAAGAGCCTCCGGGGACTGTAATATATGCAAGGCAGAGTGTTTGCTAACATATCAGGTCAATTAAAGAAGGCCTGTGATGTTAGAATATAGCCGCCCTTCTTTTACCTCAGCTCCTCCGGGACGTTCGCGTTATTCGCACCTGCCGGGCGACCGCCGTCACGCTCGGTTCCCATTAAATTACATGTCCACCGGCAGCCAGATGAACGCTGCTCAAATCCCAAGCCTCTCAACGGCTGTGACGCTTGTCAAAATGCTGCCACAGCAGATAAGCCCGGCTGCTCAATGCATAATAAAGCAGTTCAGCGCCGGCTTCCAGAGGACCACTGATGCTGGAGTCAGCACATGCACGAGGTGCTCGTGTGACGCTCGGTGGTGCAGGTGATTCTCGGGACGGGTTATGCAATGTGCTTTTTATTAATAAAAAGAATGAACTTTTGCAGAGGCGTGTCATTGCGAAAAGGTCATGTCATTTGTAACTCTACTAACAGGGTTCTCTGTTGAAACAGTAATTGTGTTCGACATTTTATGGGAAATGGTGAAAAACTGAGAGGTTGCCGAGAGAACAAGAATAGTTCATCTAAAAATGAAATCTGGAAAATCATTCACCCTCATGTTATTCCAAACGCGTTCTTCATCTGTAAAACACAAATAGATTTGAGAAAAGTACAGGTCTGGACCAACTTCATGGTGAATTTTTCATTTAGGGTGAGGTGTTTTTAAAACATTAGGCAATGTTCTTTCAAATCCAAGTGCAATGTGAAAAACAGCTGCAGTCCGGCCTGATCTCAAGCTTTCATTAGTATTTTACGAGGTGGCTAATTCGTATGAATTAATATGATGCGAGTAGTACACAAACGTATGAACATACCCCTAAACTTAAACATCAGAGGCGCAAAAGCAGATCGTACTAAAAAGCACAAACGAGAAAAAGTAAAAATTGAAGAAACACTCATTTACATACAATTAAATCCACTTAAAAAAAGGATCTGCCAAATGAATGAATGTAACCCAAAGCGTTCCCCAACAATCTCTCAACGTGATTGGTTGCTTTACCTGTCAGTCATATGGCCTCTTGGGCGGGCCTTGGCCAAAGAAAGCGGCGAAAGATTCTACGCGAGACTAGCGCTGCAGTGGTTCCCTCGACCGAAAGCCTTTGCATTTTTTCCATAAGACTTTTGGAAGATCGCAAAAAATTTGCTCCGTGATTAAAAGGATTATTATACTTACACGTTTGTCTATCAAGATTATATTTGAAAAACAAACATAACATTTGTTATTCTAAGTATAGTCTAAATACAATCGCCAGAAGTAAAAAGCTAACATGATGCTATAACAGACTACACTACGGTTGCTCGATATCAACGTCACCACCACCAAGCCTCCGACAACTCTTTCAAACTTTTCAAACCGTTTCCTGAATCTCCATCCACGTTTTTAGATAGTTGTGCCCATGTTGCAATATTTATGAGATTTATAAGCATTTATATACATGCATCTAATGTCCCCGCCAAAGCATGTCGTCACTTTTAGCAACTTGTTAGCAACCGCCGTTTTTAAGACATTGATAAAGCTGTAAAAATCACGAGCAGGTTAGAACTGGTGTTTTATGTCAAAGAATAAAACGTGAAAATATTTAGAGGTTTTGTTAACCACAGACCTTAATTTAGGCATTTAACCAAAAACCCTTTCAAAAAAACCCATAGACTTTCCGGAAGTCTTAAAATGCTAACTCGATTTCGGGTTTTGCATACAAAAATACGTAATCTCTGCGGTGCTTTATATACAGAACACTGAATATAAAGGTATCTGTTGCTAACAAAACAAACATAAACATAAGACAAGATCATTTTCGTAAATCTTTTCAAATGGACGTTGAGGAAGTGTTGAAAGAGAGATGAAGATGAGGAATGTTTCACGTACATGTGAGGCAGTGATGTTGAATAGGAAAGTCTGGGATGTCACGTGTGTGCATGCGAAAATGTGTGCGAGTGATATTAATGAGCACAGAAGCATTACTATTTATAATTAATCTTACAAATGAGATAAATCATGGCATATTTTGCTCTATTTAGTAACATGTTTGCTAGGGAGGGCTGAAATGTAATTGCACAATTATTTCAAATGGGTGTCTTTGGGTAAAGGGACGTAATTATTTTGAACGAGTTGCATTTGAAGGATTTATAGATTTGCTTTTTGCATTAAGGCTCTTCTAATAAGTTGCCTTCTCCCATAATGCATTGGAACAACAATCTCAGTCAGAAAATAAAGCTGAGACAGCAAACAAGTCAAAATAAAAAACAAACACAATTTCATTAAACTCTGAAAAGCATCAACAAAATAGTTTAAGTGTAATCAAATTAAACAAGTACATTCTGTGGCACACAGACGTGCTCCCTATGTAGTGCATCACATAAAATCAATCACTTATGAGATTCAAGGATGCTACCTTTTAAGGCAACAGCATAAGTAGTTGCAGTTTCGAAAAAGGGATTAAAAGTCATCTTGCCACAAACATTTGTAACCATCACCCCAGGAGAAGGAAACATTTTTGAATTTCTTTCTGTTCTGGATAAACCGACCACATAAAATACTTCTGTGGTGAGGTGCAGCAATTCTGCAGGAACACTGAGAGAAGAACAAGATAATAAAACGGCTCATTCTAACGGGGCGAGATGTTCTGATGAACTTCTATAACCCAGCCATCAATCACGGGGAGCGAGAGGAACACCAAGAACCGCGGCAGGGATTAAGATCTGTCTCCATCCTGTTTTTATGTCTTAACTGAAAGAGAGAGAGTAAGTGAGACAGAGAGTATGTATAAGAGAAAAACATATGGCACCGGCAGGGAGGCAAGAAAAAATGAATAAAACTTTTAACAAGAATCCTGCTGTTGGAGAATAATAATAATTTTTCCAATCTTTAATTTAATTGAGGGAATTCACAAAGTTCTTTCAGTCCAGAACATCTTGACACCTTGACAGCCAGTTCCTGCCGGTTTAGATAACAACTCCACATTATTGAGCAAGTTTTTTTATCTTAAGAAAATGTAAGTGGTGCCTGGCCGTGCAAAATCCACTGCCACAATGGTACAATGATCCGTCTTCTGTGATTCTGTCATCATTTATTCACCCTCATGTCATTCAAAACCTCTTTCCTCTGTAGAAAAACATCTTTTTTAGAAATGTTTAAGTGAAGTCAATGGAGGTCAGTGTTGTTTGGTTACCAGTAGGGCGCATCCAGAAGAAATGTTTATGTTAACATAATATATGTAATGTACTGTAAATATAACATACACATACATGTGTATATGTAGCAAATATTAGCAAGCATACTTACATTTCATTTACATTATTCATTTAGCAGATGCTTTTATCCAAAGCGACTTACAAGTTGGGTAAACAATGGAAGCAATTGGGTCAACATTAGGACAACAAAAGCATAAGTGCAATAAAACATGTCTCACAAAGCCTACTACAGTGTACAGAGCTAAGTTTTATATATATATATATATATATATAGATAGATAGATAGATAGATAGATAGATAGATAGATAGATAGATAGATAGATAGATAGATAGATAGATAGATAGATAGATAGATAGATAGAGTAGAAAAGATATAGAAGTCAGAACTGATCGGTCAGGTGCTGACGGAAGAGATGTGTTTACAGCCGATTCTTAAAGATGGCCACAGAATCTGCTGATCTTGTAGCAGCGGGCAGATCATTCCACAAATGTGGAACCGATCCAGAGAACGTTCGTGAGAGCAATTTTTTTACCTTTTTGGGATGGCACCACAAGACGTCGTTCGTTTGCAGAGCGAAAGGATCTGGTGGCTACATAAGTCTGTATTAGTGAGTGAAGATAGGGGGTGGCAAACCAGTGGTGGTCTTGTAGGCCAGGAGCAGAGTCTTGAATTTGAAGCGAGCGACTATGGAGCCAATGTAACTTAATGAAGAGAGGAGTGACGTGTGCTCTCTTCGGTTCATTGAATCATTAATTTATACTTAAATATAATTATGTATAAACTAGGGCAGTCAATAGATTCAATATTTTAATCGTGATTACTCGCATACATTTCCCACGATTAACTGCGATTAATCGAACCCGTATAGTGAAATTAAACATACACTATTTATTTTGTTTAACATGTTTATTTTAGTGCTGTCAATCGATTTAAAAAAAATCACAAAAAAACTAATCACACACAGCTTTGATGTTTTTAAATATACTTTTACATTCTAATAATTTCACAGTTTATTCCCAAATGAATGTAGAAACAACACATTTCTTTAACAGCATCATTTTATGAATGAAAGCCAACATTCTAATATTGTTGGCTTTGCAACTGATGTCTTTATAAAAATTTTTTTTTTTACTAATCAAACCTTTTATAATAAGTGTGCCCTTCCTACCTGTCTAACAGATAGGAAATATACAGACTTTACAGTTTTAGAAATGCTGAAGTTTTTACACTTTACAGTCTTTACTGCTAAATAAACGAAATACAGAAGAATCCTCATTAAAGCTACAAAATCACATTGATTTCCTCTTTTCTTTTGTTCTTTGATTAACATTAGTGACAGGAGTCACAGCAGCACGTTTAAGAACAAAAACACACAAGATTATGCCAGAAAGCACATTTTGTCTAGTATTTTCACAAGCACCGTCCTCAATGAGTTAAATAAAGTCTTAAATAAATGCAAAGAGTAGGCTAGTGAAAATAGGAAGCGCATTTTAGACCTGCTTAGAGCGAATTAAGCATTTTGCGCGAGTAAATTACGTAGAAAGTCAATGCAAAGACATGAATAGACGCGAACTTGCGGGCGAACGCGCGTCAATCTCCTCTTCAGCGCAAGTTGAAAACAGCTCGTGTCACTCACGCGAACTTCAGCTGCGAGTAATAAAGAGCGAGGAACGCGATTGTTCGCATTTGGTGTGAACCCAGCATGACAAGATTCTGACGCAGCCTTTACACCAGACGGGACCGCTTGTCACATCGGGCCGTGTTCCATAGCCAGAAGCTGTCAATCTATACTGGACGTGTCAATACAACCATCGCGCCTAAATAGTTTAAAGGCCTTTATGTGAATAAGAGCGTGATTATATAATGTACCGTCAGATAATGATGACAGAAAAAACACGTTGCATTAATGCTGTTAAATATTTTTAACACGTTAATCTGAAAAAATTAATCGCATGTGTTAACCCGTTATCGTTGACAGTCCTTGTATAAATATTTATTGTTTTTTTATATTTTTCGTAAATATATACATGTATGTGCATGTGTTTATAAATACCTATTTAAAATGCCCAATACATGGACATACATGACGTAAACATTTTATTCTGGATGCGATTAATCTTTTAACAGCCCTAGTTCCCAACATTCCTCAAAATATAGTTCTTTCTGAAGAACGTCATACAGGTTTAAACCAACACAAGGATGAGTCAAGTTTTCATTCAATTTTCATTGCTTTTTAAAGCACATTAAGAGTGAATATTCATCAAAATGATGCTTGGCTTAACATTCGGGCGGGTCAAACGCGCCCTTTAGTGACTTTACGTAAAACAAAACCACTTCATAAGACAAAAACACCTTTTTTTATCAAAACTCAACTCAGGACAGAATTATCCTCACAGACCCAAACACACCTATCCGCAGAGCTCCTGTCAGTGAATAATTAAGAATAAACAAGTCAGCTAATTACGGCAGAAAAGCCGGCTCTGCTAAATGTCTTACAGACACATTATCTGCCACTGATGTTCTCACGTTGCGGAGTCTGTCACAAGATCCGATTCATCTCTCCGGCTTTCCCCAACCCCACACTGGAAGAGGGTTCCTCAGGCACCGAGAGGATTGCACAGGCCATTGGTCCCGCTGTGAGAGCAGCTGGAGGAGAGATCTATCAATTCATCAGTTTCATCTGGGTCGGGTCGTGGTGTAACCCTTGTTGCTTTCTTTGAAAAGAAGCAATTTTATCATATCTCATGTTTTCTTGTATCATGCTGTTCATTATAGATTCACAGTAACGGTTTCTTTCCTGACCCGATCAACAGAAAATACACATATACCTTTAATGTGTCGCCGATCGTTTGTTTTTTAAGGACAGTTATCGTGTTTTTAGCATGTTGACCAGTTTTGTCTTTTGTTTATTGGCGGTGATGTGATGATGAGGTGTGTCTGGGTGTGAAGTCACACTGTCTGAGAACTGCACAGTGAATCACTGCGACTGTCTGGACATGTTTTCTCACACCTCAAAGAGCCGACACGTCACTCCTGGCCTTCAGTCTCAAAGAAGCCGTCCACGTCTGAATGAAGTGAACATCACATCCTACGAACACCACAAACAGATCTATGTACGGTACGCAAACACACATTCTGTACATGTAAGGGCCTCATCATTTGATACATCACAATTATAACATGCCATCTGAAGCCATAAAGACATTATAAAATGTTATTTATCTCACCAATAATGTTATATAGTCTTATTGTGCACAACTCATGTGTATGTTGTTCGAACATTACAAAATTCTGGGTTATTTTTAAATCCGTGTCGGGTCAAAAAGGGACAAACCCAAACATTGGAGCATAAATTAACCTATGCTTTTAAAGTTAAAGGAGTTTTTAAAACCATTGTTGGGTCAACTATAAACATTGTTCGGCATAATTTAACTGGGTTGGGATAGAGTCTAGACCCAACGCTGGGTTTAATATATAAATCTATATTTGTCCAATTTTCACAAGGTTCCTTGAAAAACCTACATTTCATTTTTTGCACCAAAATGTTTCTCTAGTGAAAACTGGGTCTATAGACTACGAAAAGGTACAGAGAAATGGTTATTTTAGAAACCTTTGACTAAAGGTTTTTGGGTAACAAAAAATGGTTCTTCTATGAAATTGCACCTAAGTGTAATTTTCCATTATGTCATTTAATTTTCAAAGCCAGATGGGCAGGGAACAATCATTTAAACTCTAATCATTAAAAAACAAAACAATTAGGCCCTAACAAGTTTCACTCATAAATGTCACACTTAAAAGGCAGACGTGCTTTCTATTTTGTCTTCTTTTCAAAGATTACATAAAAGTAAAAATGAACATCGTGCCATTATTTCATCCTTTCTTACAGATGCTGTTTAAGACTGGGCTCATAACCTTCAAGCATCGTGCATCATAAAATCATCCTTAAAGCCTCAACCGTCAAATGCTAACGCACAAACACACACTCCATCACACCCCCTGCACACACAAGGGCCTCTCCATCACGGATCAGGGCACGAGGCGAGGATGGGCCACCGCATCGTTTCCACGGCAACCGCGGCAAAGCCATTTGCCAGACAGCAGCTCGATCAGCTAATTGAAGCAATCTCAGAAGAAACCAGACTGCTGCGCCAGATCAGATAACATCACCCATCCCCCTCCGACACGACCCTCTCCCGCATGCTCGTCCTTATTCACAATTCAATCAGTTCCCATAATCCACCACAAATTCACTCAGCGTGGGCTTTTCTCAGTCATCACCGAGGAATTGATTGGAGCAGGTTACGCTGTACGTACATGCATGAGGCAGCGTCGTGTTGCTCATTAAATTGCGACTTTAACGCCGCATGTATGAGAAAATGAGAGACAAGCCATTTTCCTCTAGAACCTGCTGAGAATGACACTTTATACAGTAAATGAGTTCAGATTTTAAAGATCAGTGAGAAAAAATGGTGAGCTAGCTATGCAGTGCCTAAAGAGGAGTAAATCAGCATCCTTTAATAACTGAAATCATCTAATTGACAAACAACTTAAACCAACTTAAACTTGAGCCAGGTTTGCTGGTTTTAGGAAGGTTTGGGCATTTGTCACCTGATGGGGTTGAAAGAGCAGCTAGACCAGATTAAGATTAGGGGGGTTTACACTGTCAGAAAAGCAAAGCACCCTTTACAAAAATACACCTTTGCATCTAAAGAGTGCCTACATATCGGTACCAAACTTATACAGCCATGGAAAAAATAAAGAGACCATTACACGTTTTTATTTAACCAGCATTTCTAGATGTATTGTGTCCATTCTTGTCCAGTGTTTGAAAATCAAACTTCAGGAGTGACAAAGTCATCCATCAGCAATGTGAAAGACTGACAGCATGACAAGACACATGAAAACTGTGTCAACAATCAAGGTTATCACATAAAAACGATCTTTTCAAATATTACTATTGCATTGCTTAAAAGTGAATATGAACTTGTTTTCTTTGGATTTGAGGTCTGACAAAATACAGAGCATCTTTTCTGTTATTTCGACCCGTTTCTCCAGTTTTCATTTTCTGCAAATAAATGCGAATAGAAACCATAAATTTATTTAAAATTTGGTCAATTATTGTTAGTAGTTCACAGAATAAAACAAAAACAATAATTTTACTTAAACACATAAATAGTAAATTCAGAAAAACTAAAAATAATTTTGAAATGATCTCTTAATTTTTTCCCAAAGCTCAAGATTCAATTCAAGAAGGCTGCGAAAGCAAAAAAATCCATTTGAATCATAAAATACAAAATTGAATTAAAATTGACCATTGTATCCAAATTTTAGTGTGTTCTAGATCTTATTTTTTCATATTCCATTATCATAGTCAGGTTAGCAACATCATAAATCAACAATCTCATGTGAGAGAGAGAGAATTCAACAGACACATGTGAGATATACAGAAACATGCGGTAAAGGGTTGGTCGTGCATATGCACGGTTACTGCCATGTGTCCATGTGTTTTATGTGCATGTTAAATGCATTCTGTGTGTAATTACTGTGAGATGTGCATGTCAGTGAGAGATCAAGCGTTTTTACTGGTCTGTAAACCCTCACGCTTATGTGCCCCTTGAAGAGGGCGGCTACTTCTATGCCCCGCATGAAATGTTTCTGGCCACGCAGATTCTTTCAGAGCAAATCAAGAACTAGAACGCTCTCCGTACGGCCTGCGACAGAGAACGTTTCAAGCTCGCCTTCGGGCGAAGAGAGAAAAAGATGTAATTATGGGTTGGTTACAATATCTGAAACCATATCATTGAGTCATGTACATAAATGTTGTTTGTATGTGTTTACATTAAACAAAAAAACATAGATTATCTTATTTGTCCAACATGAGATAAAAATACTAGCCGGCTGTTGTATCAAATAAAATCTATACGCGTGTGCGTCCATAACAGGCCATTTACACCACGTTATATTTATTCTAAACTTGCACGCTGAAGTTGAACATTTTTCATATCTGTAATCTTAATAAATAAAAATGAATTTTGATTGGCTGGCAATATTTTATCGTACATCACCTGGAAAAAAAAAACTCGGGGCCAAATACTGTACCATATTCTCTTGGATCTAGAAAAAAATATATACCCATCGTCTTTGGTGTGAACGGCCTCAATTCTAAAATGTATAAAAATCTTAATGCCATACTGGAATCTCGCCTTCTGATTGGCTGAGAGGCCGACTCTTCGTACTCTATATAAAATTGTAAAGCTTTGTATGAGTTCAGCCTGCTCATCTCTATTCTGCCCAGCAGGTATTCAGCCGATAGAATTGGACAGTGCTGTTGTTATCTAGTGCCGGCACATGTCAGCATGTGGACAAACCCATCACTGTAACCACTAGAGCGGCAGCCATCTAATCACAAACATGACCAGTGCTGTTCCTCCCCATGTTTCCATATTGTATCCCAGTGGTCACACTGAATGGACGTGAGTGGAGCGTCTTGGCTCTTGACAACTCTCTTAACAGTTTAAAATAAAAAAAAAAAAAACAAAAAAAATTCATTAAAAAAAACAAAAAAAAAATAAAACAAAAAACATATTCAGAAAACAGAAAAAAAAAAAAAAATAAGAAAAAACAAAATAAAAAAAAAATTGAAATAAAAAAAAAAAAAAAAAAAAAAAAACAAAAAATAAAAAATAAAGAAAAAACAAAAAAAAAAAAAAAAAACAGAATACAGAAAAAGTAAAAAGAAAAAAAAAAAAAAAGAAAAATAAAAAGAAAAAAAAAAGAATAAAAAAAAAAAAATATTCACCCAAAATATCATCAGAGAGATAGACATCATGCTTTCACCCACGTGTCTTTCAAAACATTTTTATTTTGAGTAACACAAAAGAAGATATTTTGAGAAATGTCTCGGTGGCTTTGTGTCCATACAATGTAAGTCAATGGAGTCCAATGGTGTTTGCTACCAACATTCTTCAAAATACACAGTATTCTTTTGTATTCTGCAGAAGAAAGTCATACAGGTTTGGCATGACATGAGGGTGAATAAATAATGGAGGAATTTTGATTTTTGAACGAACTATGCCTTTAAAGCATGAGCACAGTAACAAAATTAAGCATTAATGGGTTATCCAAATTACACAGAAAAAAATGAGAACAGCATCATTTATATAAATAAACCGTAAACAGAGAAGCAGAGTTTTACATTTTAAAACAATAAAGACAATAAAAATGTCACTCGGAGATCTTGTTTTTAATAGCCAAGACAAAAAAAAAGCAATTTCTCAAAAGTAATGTTTCGGTTACAAACATCTAATGATATCTCTGCACACAAGTATTTTTAGATCACCCTTAAAGTTCAGAATTACTGTAACTAGAACTTGTCTAGCACTTTCCCACAATCCTTTGCTGTGATGCAAAGTATAAATTAATGATACGGCGAGAGCAGGGGCCCTTTGGAGCACATGGTTTTGAAGCCGAGGTTTATTATGAGCGAGGTGAAATGTGATATGAAGCCACGACATTTTCCTCGCAGAAACTCCCCATCTGCTCAATAATTCACGCACGCTCTGCCCAGTTCGCCTCCCACAAGCCTTTAGTGACAAAAGCAGTGACAGACACCAGAACGGGAGCGGGTGACTGATGCACAGGAAACGCATGCAGCGGTCCGAGGGCGGGGTCTCAGCCGTCACTCAGGGCATCTCTATGACGTGCGCTCCCAGTTTACCACTACTCTGACACACTCTTTCTCTCTATATATAGACGTGCTCTCGTTCTGTCCACCTGCCAGGGTGTCTAAATATAGCAGGGTGCTCATTTTCCCTCGCCTCCGCACTGGGCCGACCGATCAACTTTCAGGCCTCTGTGTGGGGAGGGGGTTTGAGGGGTAGAGCTGGCAGGATAGAGGGACGAGGAAACTGATATCCTCGTAGTTGTACATAGGTTTCACAGAAGGCCCAAAGCAATGTGACAATAAGACAAAGCTCAACGAGTTTACCTAAAAAAAGTTTAGTTTTTTTAATGATTTACTCACCTCATGTCATTCCAAACCTGTATGACTTCCTTTCTTCTGTAGAACATAAAAGATGATATTTTGAAAAATGTTGGTAAACCAAACAACACTGACCCTCATTGAAAAGTAATCCCTTACTTTACTTTTTCAAGGGGAAAGTAATTAAATTACAGTAACTAATTACTTCGTAACTAGTTACACCCAACACTGCACAAACCACTGAATACATTTCCAAAATATAACATGCAGGTTTTCAGCGCAATGAGGATGAATAAATGTGACCCTGGATCACAAAACCAGTCTTAAGTAGCACGGGAACATTTTTAGTAAAAGACAAAAATACATTGTGTGGGTCAAAATGATCAATTTTTCTTTTATGCCAAAAATCATTAGGATATTAAGTAAAGATCATGTTCCATGAAGATATTTTGTAAATTTCCTACCTTAAATATATAAAAACTTTATTTTTGTGAGTGGATGGTCTGCCACAGTGCCTCCTGATTAACAACTTCAAAGGCATTTTCTCGAATATTTTGATTTTTTTGCACTCTCAGATTGCAGAGTTTTAAATGGCTTGTATCTCAGCCAGATATTGTCCTAGTTCTAACAACTCAATATCTATAGAACGTTTATTTATTCATTTTCAGATTATGTAAAAATCTCAATTTCGAAAAATTGACCCATAAAACTGGTTTTGTTGTCCAGGGTCACAAATGTAATGACAACTGTTGGTGCCCAAAGTAACTGTTTAGAGGTAACTAAATATATATACAGCCAGGAAAATTAAGAGACTAATTCCAATTTTTATCCATACTAGCATATTGTAAATAGACAGTATTTGACAAGACGCTTAAAATATGTAAAAATTTCACGAATAGCATTGTTCGAATGATAAGCATTACTATTGGAATATGATTTTACTTTTCCGAGTCAATTGAAACTCAATTCTAAAGAATGTATGCAATTCTTTAACGCTTCCTTGTCCTGCTGGTGTCTGTACCTTTCTGTGTCTATATGGGTACGTTACGGAAGGTGAAACTGGTTAAAAAGTAAAAACATGACCGTCCCTAAGGAGAAAGTTTCCTTCTTCCTGATCACGACGTTCGGCCCACTGCTCGTAAGCGCAAACAGGAAGAAGGAAACTTTTGTCTGTTCCATTCCAACAGGAAAAAATTCCCTAAAAAAGATCTCATGACATTGGCATCAAATACCATAGGGCCAATGGCCATGAACCCTTTGAAAAACACGCAAGCCAAAAATACACGTTAAATCTGATCGCCTTTACCGTAAACGCAATGCAGCATTTTCCACATGAGACAAATAGCTTGTCAGGATCTGGAGAATGAAAGAAACGCTGCCCACAAAGAATGGCCTCTTTCCTTTAATTCACTGCCTGGAATTACAATGCATTTAGAGGGCTGGGATTCTTTACCGAAAGTTATACATTTTCCAAAAAAAGTAAACTTGGGAATTATGAGGTGGGTCTTGACACTTGAGTACTTAGGCTATGTTAATGAATGATAACGAAGTCAAAAGTGCACGTCCAACTTTAGAAAACTGAAATGTTTGTCCTTTATTTAAACATAATATTAAAGATGTATTGCATATTTCCAGAACAAATATTATGCAAATATGCCCTCCTGACACCATTTTGGCCAAAAATAAATAAATGGAAAACTGTATTTGAAAAGCTTTACGATGTACCACATGAAGTTTGTTAAGGGACTGACAAGAAATAATAAAATAAATACTCAAATAAAATAAAAAATATATAAATTTAAAATAAAAAATAAAGAAATAAAAATAAATAATAATACTTAAAAATAAAATAAATTGTTTTTATAAAATTTGTTATAACGATATCTCTTTCCTACAGTAACTATTAACTAAATAATATAAAGCTGCTTTGCAACAATGCAAAATTGTAAAGAGCACTTTGAAGTGCTTGAAGTAGCTTCTATAAAAATAGTATAAAACTAAAAATTGATTGTTTTGTTGGTTGCTACATGAATCCCATATATTTGGATTTTATAGTTTTGATTTGTTAATCTACAAATAGATCCAAAATATTAAGAACACAATCCCACTGCATCATTGTAGTGCTTCAGGACAGTGGTTTGCATCGAGCCCTATCCACAACACCATCTTATCCACAAGACCTAATTTAATTTCTCATCCTATGTGCCTATTTGCTAGTCCTTTACAGCTACTACATACACAAGAATGCTTTTTAAGATCTATGCGCGACCACACGTGTAACATAAATCATTTATTAAAACTGAACACATTGTCATGCCCCAGTGGCGAAGAGCATAATGGCTTGAGCCTTTCGACATGGGGCAGGTCACGCGAGCATTAATAACATCTGACAGACCGGAAGAGGTACATTATGGATCGGATGGGATTCAAATGAATAAACCAGCAGCAGGAAGAACTGGTTACATTAAGATGTGCACAGGACATGTAGTGCTTTTAATACACCATGGATGGGAATCAATACCTCAGCTTCCTGGAGCAGCATCCCTCGTTTCACTGGATAAGAGAAATGTGATGCTTTGTTGTGTCCCCCGGGGCATTATCATACAAATTACATGCAGCATGGAGGCTGAGAGTAGTTTAAGTGCATTGTTGTGGGATATTGCATCTAAATCGCGCTGCAAAACAGTCAAAGAGCAGCGTATCTCAATTTAGCTCAACCAAATGATTCTGAAAAGTGTTTCTCTATCGATGTCTCTATTTGAAAGATTAAAGCTTTCAAAAACCTTTGGTCCTATGTGCCTACGACAAAAATTACGGAATGGTTACTGTGGACACGTGGAAGCACATTTTTTACCAGAAAAAACCTGGTTAACAAGAGTGATGAGTCCAAAATTACTGGATTCCAAGCTGAAAATAACCCAGAAAGTTATTTTGGATAGAGTAAACAAGAAAGAAAAAAACACAAGGCCCAGTTGCCGTTACCAACACAGACATGTCTGATCCATAACAACCAGTGCACACATGCCAGCCTATCTCCCGTCAATGTCCACAGAGGAGGAACAAAGCAGAGCTAAAGCCTGAAGCATGGCCTCTTTCAAACTGTGTAATTGGAGGATAAGAAAAAACCATAAAGCCCACAGACAAAAACATTAGAGAGGTCGGGATTGCCTGTCTGTGGACACACTAACCCTCAGCGCACCGCCTGGCTTTAACTGGCATTCATTCAGGCTTCAAAGCATACATGTGCCATGACATCAGCCGGCCGATAATTCTGGGGCCCATAATAGTCGGCAGCTGAGATGAGCTCAAAGTCTTCTGAGTTCAGGATCAAAACAGCTGTTGCGCTGAATGACAGACGGGGTCCGATTGCGGATAGAGTCATGCGTCAGGTTTAGCTGCTGAAAGAAAGTTTAATATGTATTGTCGAGTAATAGAAAAATCCTCTTTCCATTAGTCTGTGTAAGTGTACAATAATGTTCTTATAAGCAAGTCTATGGGGACATGGGGCACTGCACCAAAACAAACATTTAAATTATATTTAAAAGTCCAGTGTATGAAATTTAGCGGCATCTAGGGGTGAGGTTCTGAATTGCAACCAACGGCTCACTCCACCCTCCCTTTTAAAGCACTACGGTGATACAGGACTAGATGTCGGCACGTTTTCGCTTCTTTGCTGAAGGAGATGACGTATTTACGAAACACTCTGTAGAGCAGTTTGTCCGTTTAGGGCCACTGTAGAAACAACATGGAGAATTCCATGTAAGGGGACCCGCGGTGCATGTAGATAGAAATAGCTCATTCTAAGTTAATAAAAACACAACCTTCATCATGTAAAGTCTTTGACATAGTTATGTACATTATATTACATTTCTGTCAATAGATCCTCCAATAAATGACACAATGGACCTTTAAAAAGTTTATTGTTTGGTCTATTATATATGATAAAACTTGCGCTTTGATAATATAATCTAACCTAAGGGGCATTAAAAGCAACTATTGTACCAGTATAACCCCTCTAATATCACTTTTGCCCATTACTGTATACACATACTGTTTTCGTGCTAATGGATGGAAAACGCGCGCACACACACACACACATACGTACATGCACGCACACACACACACACACACACACAATGCGAACCATGAGCTGTAAATATGGTTCTCTGTTATTCTAAGGTTGATGGAATATTGTTAATGGACTGGAACACAAAGACTATTTGGAAAAAGGCCATAAAATTGATTTTTAATAGGTTTTTATGACGTGCCCATGAAGCACCGGTGCCTTTGGAGTGACACTCCTTCAATACATTTCATGTCACACCTGAACAGAGGCTCTCTGAAGAAGAAAGAGGAATTGAACGGCTTTGGACCTCCGGGAGGAGAGGAACCGTGCGCATTATGATTGGATGAAGTCAATTAATGAATATTTCATTTATTTGATGCCATCGTTGCTGCTGACTGCTTTCCATTTACTGGTGTTTAATAAGAAGCAAGGAAAGGAAAATTAAAACGAAGAATTTCCAATTAGCCTCATATAAAAAAAGGCCGCATTTGACATCTCAGATGGCAACCCAATGTACCGTCTGATTCATGAAGGGTGTAACCATACACTCGATGGGACACATGATACTGGGTTGATGATTATGATTGAATCAAAGTTTGCAAAAAAAATGTAAACAAAATTAAACCGAAAATTCATAACAGATTTGTTTCCAAAACATTAACATTGTTTAATGAATTGACAACATTCAAGGTTTAACTGAATCTTCTGTGTGTAAATTAATAAAAATGGAATAGATCTGTCACTTAAAGAAAATGCAATTTTATGACAAAATTAAAATGAAGAAATTAGTAAAGGCACAACATAAAAAAAATCAAATCAAAAGTAATCCTCATAACATACATATCTTATTTTTTTGTATTGTGATACAATATACATCAATATATCATCACACCCCTATGATTAAAAAAAGCTAGCTTTATGTAATTTTTAGGAGTCAGACTGTCTACTGTTACTAAGTGTGTACCATCACACCGTCTCGCCCCACATGACCTCACAATGGATGGACTAGCCCTGTATCCACTGTAATAGTGCACAGAATCCTGTGGGCCCCATGCGGACACGAACATAGCCTGTACGATAAGGTCATCTGTGAAGAGAATTACACTTCCTGTTCTCCTCCACCGCCTCAAGCACACGGAACATCCCTCATCATCCAACATCACTGAACGAACGTCTGCAGCATCCGCTAAAACCGCAGTCACAGGGGGGAGATGCGAGCGTCCACTCAGCTTCCTGTGTGCTATTAATACTGACAAGACCTCTCCGCTCCCCCCCCACCCGCTCACACACATGTCCGAGCCAGAGACAATCAATATCCCCCTCTAGAACATGCTGAGTTCAATACCTGCCATGTGAGCACACCGAGGACAGGCCAGAAGCTTTGACATGGACATCCTGTTCAATGTCACAAAGTCAGAAAATAGGAAATAGCAGCACTGGATTTGATCAACAAGTCTGAGATCACATGGGATATCGGGAATGAAATCTAATTTTAACAACAAATGAACTAAAGTATCTTTTTTAACATTTAAAACAAAGAAACAATCAGATCTGAGACCAATAGTTTCTGTGGGTTGCTAACCACATCTGTGACCATGTTTACGTTTACGTTATTGCATTTGGGCAGACGCTTTTATCCAAAGGGAATTACATTGCATTGTACTATACATTTGTTTCTGGATATGTGCAATCCCCTGGGATCGAACCCATGACCTTGCCGTTGCTAGAGCCATGCTCCAACCACTGAGCCACAGGAAAGCGTTCAGAAAAAAAGTTAACTTTTGTTTACAAAATTTCCAGATATGTTTTCCAATCATAAACTAGTTGCATTGTAAGTCTGCCAGATGCGTAAATGAAAATGTATTTGAAAACAATGTTGATTTTTTTTAAATTCGTAAATACAAAATGCAGTGGCTTGACTTTCTTAGCATTTTTTCCTGTATGTGTATTTCATTGCTAGACAAACATTCGGCTGTACGCATGTGTAAATACTGTAACAGTGTCAATTGTAGTTACTGACACTGTTCAAATATTTCAAAGAACATTGTGATGTATAGTGGCTAAAGACATAAAACAGCATCCCGACCCATTTTGCTTTTGTAATGGGACTCCTAAATGACACACAATATTCATTTGAAAAATGTAGGCCAGGGCTTGAGTTGATCTTTTGGGAATTGACTGGATTGTGAAAATTGAGCATTCCATACCAGAATAGATCCAGACCTGAATAAAAGATGCAGGTGGATGTACAGGACGACGCCCCTCCCGAAACCCCAGCTTTTGTGACATCAGACAAAACTGAAAATCTGACAGAGGTGGAACAAGTTACTTTGAAACATGACTTTATAAATAAAGGCTAAACGCTCAGGGATGGTCACAGTGAAAATTATTTTTCCATCCCACGGAATGGACCATGAACGCTCATCATTGTGTCCTTGAGAAAGACATCTAACCTCTGGTTGCTCCACTGAGATTTTCCCTGTTGCAAGCTTGTGGCTGTGTGCTGTATATGGTCATCACATGAAAACACAGTCAAACTTAAGTTAACCAGTCATGTTTTTGTGGTGAAATAAATATTAAAATCTATTGAAATGTACTAGTAAGCATTACTGTAGCCAGGTTTCAAATACAGATTTGTGCAAAACTTAAAGAAGCAATGTGGAGATTTTAGCAGCATCTAGCGGTAAAGTTGAGAAATTGCAGCCAATGGCTCACTCCACCCCTCCCCCTTCGAAGCACTACAGTGGCTGCACAGAACTAAAATGTTGCACGTTTTCGCTTCTTTGCCACATATAACTTGAACGATATTTTCGAAATGTTGATTAAAAATATTGCGAAATGACAGAGTTTCCATTAAATGTGTATTTTTTTTCGTTGAAGTATAATAATTTTCTTCTCGCGATAAGTCGTTCTGGCCATACTTCTTCTTTATAGGTTTTATGGCAGGTTTGCGAAACAACTTTAGAGGTACATACTACTGTGATGAAAGCGTGAAGAGGAATGTCTATATTTCCCTATATGTTTTTAGATTAATACTACACGGATTCGTTTTCCTGCATTTGGGCCATCGTATATGATATTACTTAATGTGAATAATCTTTCCAAAAGCTCTGTCCAAACAAACTGCGAATGGTCATGTACGTTTTTCGTACACCACATGACTTGTAAACGCGACAAAAAGTGTTTCCATTGCAGTTTTGCAAAATATGCCTTTATCTAAAAAATCACCTCATGCGAGCGTGAAATGTTCTGTGATATATGGGAGTTTTTGCAAAATTGACGCGTTTTCCTTGGGCGTATTTCAATGCGTTATTTGAATTTGCGCATGACTAATCTTTACCTAATCCTTGCATATCCAATACAATTGAATTGAATCAAGTTAACTCTGTTCAATGTTGTAAACAATTAAAAATGCTGTTTTATGCCATTTGTTTATACTTGTAAATGTAGCTTTGTGCTTACTGTTGCTTCTTAGGCAAAATGTTAAACACTCCCTCATTTGTAAGTCACATTTGTATAAAAACATATTTTACACGAAAACATTCAGTTCAATTTTATTTATATAGCGCTTTTTCACAATGTGCATTGTTCCAAAGTCGCTTTACAGGAGAAAATAAGAAAAACACAAAAACGGTCAAACACAGCACAGTACATGGTGTTTATAAAACAAGCAAGATCATTCTAGTAAATAAGTAAGGGATAATCCACAGCTAGCCGTGCGTTAAAGGGTTTTAATGCACGACGTGGAGGCCTTAAAATCCTTTAACGCACAGCTAGCTGTGGATTATCCTGCTCTATACCATGGTCATTTGCCAAGTTAAATCTTTTATTGATGTTTACAGTGACATTTTAGAGGAAACAGGTGAAAATTACAGTGATTTTGTCAGTTAAATTTCAAATGTAATCAAACTTACTGGAGCTACCTGTGCGTTAAAGGGTTTTAATGCACACCTTTCAGCCAATCAGGAATCGAGTATTCAAAAAGACCATGGTATAATATCTAATAAATGCAGTCTCCCGGTGGTTTATTTAGCATATTATGAATTAAGTGAAAGCTTGGCTGAAAAGAAAACATGCAATTGCTGTGCAACTATTACAACAAAAATCTCAAATTTATTGTGTTCATTTATGATAAAGTCCTGACGAAGATACTTCACAATGCACCCAGACGCTTAATAAAGCCTAGTGGGCAGTGCTCCGACATGTGGCGCGGCTGCGCATCGGGCGACCCGGGTTCGATTCTCGCCTCGTGGTCCTTTCCTGAACCCACCCCCATCTCTCTCCCACTTCGCTTCCTGTCCTCTCTAACAATAGCTGTACAATTAAAGGCAAAAACGCCAAAAACAAATCTTTAAAAAATAAAGTTTGACAAAACCACAGCACTGCATCATTTTCATTAGTCGTGTTGAGTCCTTGCGTGCTTGAACTCAGACTCTGGCATGTTATGCAAACGTAAGAGCTGGTGAAGAACAGCTCCCTGCAGCTCTCCCGCAAAACAAGGCATTAACACGTGTGAGAAAGCATGTTCACTCATTCCACATCATGAGACTCATCAAAACAAGATGGACGGATAGAGACTGAAGAGCCGGAGGAAGGACGATCACATAGCTCTGGCTCTTTTGTAAGGGTGATGCTGGGACTGTGGAGAGCAGTACGACGTGCCGTCACGAGCGCGTGATGCCGCTCTAGGGTTGGGGGGAGGACGGCAGCAGCACAGAAACAGCCCTCTCCGCTCATTTCTGTGCCAATGCGGAGGGGGCGCGTGGCACTGCTGCAGAGCAAAGACTGATTATAAAACCTGTCCGTGTCAGTGAAAAAAGCCAGGTTCTCTTCAGCCCGTGACGCAAATGCAGAGAGTTCTAGACTCCAGTATGACGCACACGCGAGCTTAAACGCAGGTTAACTGCAGTGTGATTCATGAGCGCGTGAGCGTCTATCTGAGCGAGCAGTACCGTCAGACAGCCAATCAGAGAAGGAAGAGTCTACTATCATCATGACTCAAAACAACAACATTGCCGTTTGACCATATTTGGAAATGTTCCGATTCTGAGTGATATGGCAATGCAAAAAATGTTAAGTATTGTATAAATACACAGTGTCCTTCGCATTATTTGGAGCAATACTGTGATATGTGTTCTGAATACTGCTAGATCTCAAACATCTAAAACGCAGAATATAAATTACAAACGTTGCATGAAAATCACACATTTATGACATTTTATTTGATTGATTTTCAATCATTTTTGCTTTTATAAATGCAACAGTTTACAAATTGAGCCAAAAGGAACAACTGTTTAACACGTAAGGGATAAACGGTTGTTATCGCAGAAATAAGCGCAGCCTTAGAATAAAAATAGCTAATATACTGTAGTTATCTTTTTGAACAAGCATTACTCAAGTTCTCACTTTAAACTGAACAAATTCAATCCAAAGCAAACCAACACAAGCAGATTTCTGCACACAGTTATGAGACGCTGGTGTCTGATGACAATCAAGTGCATTTAGCTGGCTGCCCTCAGTAACATGATGTCATGTGATAGATGACAATTCCTGTGACCCCATATTTCTGTCAGCAGTCACATACACACACACACACTGACATTCTGACACCGAACCCCCCTAGGGTCACTCATTATCCCCACGACCTTTGAACTGAAGCTGGGTTTGTGATGGGTCACCCCACTATTTCTACTCTGCACTGATGTAATCTCTTAATTTGGTTCAGCAATAAATGTTGACGGTCTCGCTGCGTTAAATTGATCGATGTACAATGGTTTAGAAATTGTATAGAAAATAAGTGTTTATATTTATTGTAACTCATTAAAATGTAACACGTTTTCTTGGCTTTAAAAAAAAGACGCTTTTGACATCACTACGGCCAACTATACGTGTCTAAGAACAACTGGCTGATATACAAGCTTTGCACATGTATACAAAGGTAATAAAAATGTAACACTATTTACTATAACAATGAACATGGGAATATTGATATAGTGCCAAATGACATTTAAGAGATTAACTAGTTCTTTAGACGCTGGGTACCTGGAATATAAGGGACATTCAGAGAAACACAGAGAGAGAGAGAGAGAGAGAGAGAGAGATGCATTTAAACATCTAAAGGTTTAATGTGCAGTTCATTATCCGCTTACATATTACTATATGTGTCCTGTATGTGTACATCAAACGGATATATAATTGGAATTAAGACAGATTATATATGATTATACAAATTATGTATAATGTATGTATGTATTTAAGTATCTGTGTACGTGCGTATATACGCAGTTATATACAGACATGTTAATGTACATTATGTATATGTACAACAATATAATGTACAGTTCATTATCCCTTATTATATGTGTCCGCATGTGTACATCAAATAGAAGTATTATTAGAATCAAGACAAACTATGTATGATTTATACACATATTATGTATAATGTAGATAATGTAAATATCTGTGCATGTGTTTATATACGCAGAAACATATACATGCATGCATACATACATACTGTACATATAATGCAAACACACACATATGATTTACACTATATATACACATCATATATACACCCCCAACCTTACCAAACTGAAACGCATGCAGCCATCCAAGGTCTACGCTTCAAACTCAGGCAGCCATTGGACGCAGAGTGGGTGGGGGCCTGCTGCAAGAGGCTGAGAGCGGGGGATGGAAGGAATGGGCTTTCCCCGCATGATCTGGAGACATGCGGCGGGTCTTCCCTCCTCGCACGCTAGTGCCAGAGACGATGAAAACCAGCCCTCCTGCAGACAGATCTGCTGTAAGGAAACATCCATATTCTTACAACCCACTTACCTCCAAGCAACATTGACAGCAAATCATCAACGTGCAACATTGCCTGTGACATTTCGCCCAATCCCCATGTGGGATTTAAAAAGAGCCATGTGATTGTGAAGACCTCATCCAGTTATGTGACAGTTATGCTTTCTTGCGTGTACGGCAACCTGAGCACCAACAGCTGTTAGCCGTGAGGACTAGCTAGTGTTACAGCCCGCTACGCCCTTACTCGGCGTGCTTCGCCTTAGAGGGAGACCTTACACCTTGCTGTAGTGACAGCTGCTAGGAAAGATGCTTGTTGGGGGGAGGGTTCGCAGAGCACTCTTTCATCGTTGCTTTACCCGGTTCCACTAACTGTACGGCATGGCGAGTTAACGCACGCAACGATGGTCGCCAAACCCGACGAATTCCTGCAGCCGTAAACGTCGAGTGACATTTAGGGCCGTTAATTTGGACACATCGAACCCCCGTTATTCAAATGCGACAGGAGGTGTTGCCGTGGCGAGGTGGGGTGGAGTCGGGCTGTCAATCAGGACGTTTTTTCCTGCAATATCTGCAGTACAGCTGGGCTGTGACATTTGGAGGGGGAGGGGTAGAGGGAGGCATGCACCCACGCATGCAAGACAGAGCAATTAGGTACAGAAAAAGGGTCGTTCAATTATACATGATCCATGCTGGTCTAAAGCAAACAGCGTCACCGGCGGCTTAACATAATCTTTATGACTGCCTCATGTATAATATCAGGTGGACGCTAAAACGGTTTGGTCTAAACAGATGTGACTGATGACCAGAGGTGAGAATGTTGACATGATTATTTTACTCACAAATTGATATTAGTTGAGATGAGGTAGGCATGCGTTTAAGATGCATGTTAAAAGGCGGGGCATTGCTTTTTTTTGTAGAGACAGCTAGCATTAACTTAATCTGACCGCACATGTAAAGCAAAACCCAGTGAATAAAATTACACAGTGTAAATCGCCAAGCCATTTCTCTGAAAAACGTGCAAACCTTCCTAAAACGAAAATGTAATATTCAATCACACACCATCTATTCAAAACCCCAACCCACACAGAATGTCAGTGCAAAATGATTGACATGCAGAGAACAATTCAGATTGGCTCGGTTTTATGACTTCCTAAAAGAAAAAAGTAGCAGCGCCCCCTAGAGTCTCAAACCTACATCTGATATAAAAAGAATTATTAAAATGTCATAAAAAAAAGATCAATAATATTACTTGCAGGTTCTTAAAATATCACATTTTTCCAGGTATACCTTTATATATACTCTTAAAAAAAGTTTTCACAGCGATGCCATAGATAGAGGAACTATTATTGATTCCTCAAAGAACTATTTACTCAAAGGTTACATTTCTTGTAATCTAACACTTTGTGCTAAAAGTTCTTTATGGAACTGTTTGGTTCTTCTATGGCATTGTGAAGCACCTGTTTAGATTACGTAATGTTAGATTGACAGATTTACAAAACAATTCAGGCGAAAAAAAATGCCTCACAAATGATTAAGATCCGACTGCAATGATGAGGAAGCTGGTCAGAAGAATATTAGACTTGTTTTGTTTTGTTTTTTGAGGACATTGTACTAGATTAAAGGTAATTCCTTGTAAATTAAACTATTTTGTCCCCACAACAACACTCTTGACTGTTCAGCTGATCATATTTTCCAAACACAAACGTTTCTGACTAGCATAACTTTTCAGTAACACCACGGGCCACGGCTGTGCAGTTCCTCGATGTCAAGACTGTAAACTCTTTCAGCTCTATTCATGGAAGGCTTCCAGTCGATGTCATTATTTCCCTCTGAAACAGAACAAGAATAACACAGCTAACAACAGAAGTGCAAGGCTCCTTATAAGGCCAAAGAGAAGGAGGCCCAACATTAGACCCATGTCTCCACTGATGGATCATGAGCCGTGTTTCTCGGCGCTGGGGGCCGTAAGTCGTGATGACGAACTCAGGGGGCGCAGCGCAGGCCCGTGCCTGAGGAATGCGCCACTGGAATGCGCGGATCGGGAATTTGATGTGAGGGACACGTGAAGCCTTCTGTCTTTGATAAGATCATGAGCAACGCCACCATGTCCTGTCCTGTGATTCCGTTGTAAGGTCAGCTGATTACAGAGGGACGGAACAGAGGCCTAGTGGTGGAATCACAGGAACTGTATTTTACAAGCACTGATTTAACTGGCTCTGTGCATGTCAAAATTGTATTTAATTACAAAGCGAGCGTCTTAAAATGTTTGTATGAAGTGTGATTGGTTTACATTTAGTAATTTAGGACTTTTATCCAAAGAGACTTACAAATGAGACAGCGTTAACATTTTCCAAAGACATTTTATTTAGTAAATGTATCTAGGGTAGAGTGGAAAGTTAACTCTTTTAAAGCAGAGGTTAAAGGGATAGTTCACCCAAAAATGAAAATTCTCATTCATCATCAAATATCATCATTTGATCAACCATCAGATTGTTCCAAACCTGTATACATTTCTCTGTTCTGCTTAACACAAAGAAAGATATTTGGAAGAATGTCTAACCAAACAGATGTCATCTGCCATTGACTCCCATAGTACTTATTTTCCCTACTATGGTAGTAAATGGGGGATGAGATCTGTTTGGTTACAAACATTAGTCCAAATATCTTCCTTTGTGTTCAGTAGAACAAAATAAATGTTTACAGATTTGTAACAACTTGAGGGTGTGATTTTCATTTTTGAGTGAACTTTAATATGTTTTATGGATTCAGGGAACCTAATGTGAAAATAAGCCAGATTTCCCAGGTGATTTTACATCGCAGAAGTGGCATCAACATCATTTAAAATAGGTATAATGTATACATATTTTTTCCCTTGTTAACAATATATATTCAAACATTACATTTATAATGTAATAAAATAACTATATATATTTATATTCTATTTATATAATAAAACTCATCTTTCACGCTGTTCTCTTCTCCTCTACAGTATCTTTAACACAATCCCTACTTGCAGATTTGTACATTAAAGGTGTGATGAACTGGATTTGTTTATTGGTTTATACTGTTGTATGAGGTCTACTTATGATGTTCGCGTGGTTTTTACATTCAAAAACATCAAAATCAACAAGTAATAGGCTATTTTCTACCCGGGTTTTGAGGCCGGCTCGACAAACACTCGGTTTTAATGGGCGTGCCGCATTGAAGACTCGGAAGTAAAGCCCACTGCTATGATTGGATAGCAGTTTGCGTAGTAAACTTAGTTGGAGCCTTCTGGGAATTTGGTTAGAGACGTAACGTTAGGTTACACATTATCAGGGCATATCAAGCGATCTCTAACAAAGCAATAGTGACACAATGTACAAAAATGTTGTACTCGCATAAGATTGCTTTTTAATTTTAGTCTCTCCGCAAATCCAGCGTCGACCTGGGCCTTGTTCACAAAGGAATCCGCGGTAATGTTTTACCCACGTGAGCTGGAACGTCTTTAAAAATAAACTTCAACCACTCATTACTAATGTCTGAATCCGAAGGAAGGTTATGCAGCAACTGTGTTCTTCCACTACCAGGCACTTACTCCACAATATTGCGATCTTTAGCTGCATGTTTATGCTTGCTCACTCTATCTGGTTCCGCGCAACTCGTGTTACTTCAGTACTGTCATGCGCGAATCAGTGGGCGGGGCTAGAGAAGTAGTCGTTGATATTTTTCTGTGGAGGCGGTGTTCAACCTTTTAATGATGTCATAGATAGGTGCATTCCAGGACCTGGCGTTTGCTGGGCCTGGTGTCAATAACAGTTGTAATCTCAGTAACAAGGGCGTTTTCAGTTCTGACACTTACAGGATGTTCACTTGAATACGATTACCTCTTATATAACAAAAGCTCGGGTTAAAATTGAGGTCTTAATTCATCGCCCCTTTAAATGTATGCTTAGTGTTGGCTCTTAAAGCCACAATATGGAATATTTGGACCACTAGATGGCGCACTTTTGAAACAACAACAACAAAAGGCGAAGCTAAATGACATTATGCAGGAGAGTGGAATTATGAGACATGTCGTTTTCACCATCCAGAGGCGTATATGGAGATCGCCCATCATGTTCACGGACGAGGTAATGAATTAATTATATTTTATGTCATCGTAATGAATTAGCTTGCAAGAAACGTGGAATGTAATGCTACGTTAGCCCGCGACTGATATTGGACTTTGTCAATTGATTTGGTAGCGCAATGCTACACAGCTTTACGTGTTTAAAACAGTCACACAGTCGTCATTTATAAAGTAAATTGAAACGAACCCACAGCATTTACAAGTAACATTACTGGCTACATATTTTTGTGCGACATATACTGTATTTCATAGGGTAACTGCATTCATAACTATTCAAATAATCTGTGCATGAGTATTTTGTGTACAATAAAAAAATGTGCTTACTTGTCTATTAAAACACATTCGAGAGCGGAGTCTCTGTCGGGTCCAAATTGGTCGCGAAGCTCTCTCCATTTAGAAAACGCCACGCCGATATTAATCCTTGTTTTATTTCTTTGTTTTTCCATGAGCCTGCTTGCCTCATTTGGCCTACGTTTACGCTTTTTTGGGTTTCCTTTATTCGCCAAAGAGTAATCGGGATCCATAGTAACAGAACAACAGATGCTGCGTCCCAGATGCTGTATAACCACTTCCGTGTTGCCGTAGTTTCTACAACCGGAAACTGAGGGTAGTGCGGAGCAGCGGATAGTAAGTCACTGATATGCGACAAATACAAGGGAGACAAGGGACGGGCCATTATTTTAAATAGGAATTTCTCTGGATTTGCACATTCTTGGGAACATTTGGGATAATGTAAGTACACAACTGCATGAAATATATCACACTGTGCAAGTGATTTTTGGATATTTCTTTACAAAATTCTTCCATATTGTGGCTTTAAGGAAAAATAATAATTGTCTCATTTGCAAGTCACTCTGAATAAAAGCGTCTGCTATAAACAAATGAAAACACAAATCATATTGCTTCTTACCTAAAGGACTTTTCATGAAAAACAAAATTAAACATTATTTGGAATGTCTGATGAAACCAGTCAGACAAATTATTTTTATGGTGCCGTTTTGCCATTTTGGGACTTTTACAGGACCCATTACGCAAAAAAGTTTATGGAGATTGTTTGTGCTCCGTCAGCCATTAAGGTTTGGATGAGGTTTGGGTTTCGGGTAACCTAACCTTTTATTTCAGAGGATCTCAACCTTGGGGTCGTGAGTCGTGACCTTACGTGTGCTCACGTGGTCTCCATGTTGTCGACACTAAACCAACTGCAAGAAAAAAAAAACACTATTCCCTGTATTTCTTCTGCTATCAGTGTGACATTAGCCTGAATGTCAGTGTCACCTTGTACAGATAAGAGCAAATATTTTGGATGAAATGCAATCAAAACTCTGGAATGCAAACATTTGCTAACTATGCCAATATTATCGCAATCTTGTGGGGCGTGACAGTCCTCAAGATTTATTAGCGATGGCACGGGGTACTGCCCTCACAGATGAAGGTATCATCTCCTTGTTTCCATAGCAATGTGACTCTCAACACCTGTCTGACGGTTTATAGTACAGTACGGACCACCCCTACGGATCACATGACCGGACTGTTTCTCATTAAGCGTGGCCCACCTGATCTCCCAGCACGATACTTAACATTCACTGTACCCTCCTGCTCCTGTAATCACAACACACAGCTGCTAAAACAATTACACCAGAGACCCCAATGCAAATATCGCGACCCATTGAAAAGAGCTTAATTCCAAAAATACAAAACTGATCATGCATGAGCATATAATGAAGCATCACTTGTACTGCCAGCAATTTGAAAGCATATAGGACTATGTTCTTTACAACAAAAGCACAGTTTCTCTTTGATATATCATCTGAAATGGTTTCGATGTGGAAAGATAGAGAATGAAGACAGGAAAGAAAGAGAATAAAAGATGACCTGGGTGCATAAAGTGCTTAGACTAGTCTTAGAAGTTAGTCATCTCATTTTTTTCTTCAAAACTGGTCATACCTTTTCTGACTTAGTTAAACAAAAAGCTAGATTGGGCAAATTGAAATATGAAAAGTAAGACTGATTAGTCCTAACTGGTTGCTAGTCAGCGAGACTAGTTGTTAAGACACGGTCTTAACTTAGCGGCTACGTTTATGCAACTGGGCCTGGTAACACTTTACAATAATGAGCAAAATAGTTTTTTAGCATGTATTAATCTTTGTTAATGCCAATACAATTGCTCATGATAATTCATTGTCTCACTATCTAATATTAACTAAAAAAAATTTTTTTAAATTTAACATGAACTAAGAATAATAAATACTGCAGAAGTAATGTTCATTGTTAAGTGCAACCTTATTGTAAAGTATTACCAATGGCTCTTATAAAAATGCATCGTAGGTTGTCTTAATTCGGTCAATAAACAATACATGTGTATGAGATAATAAAAATACATTTTTAAACACACAGAAATCTTTTATGATGTCAATATCATTAGATATACAATGCACGTTAATTTTGCTAACTGTAAATACACATTTGAGTACTGAAAATCTCATNCAAAGTATAAATTAATGATACGGCGAGAGCAGGGGCCCTTTGGAGCACATGGTTTTGAAGCCGAGGTTTATTATGAGCGAGGTGAAATGTGATATGAAGCCACGACATTTTCCTCGCAGAAACTCCCCATCTGCTCAATAATTCACGCACGCTCTGCCCAGTTCGCCTCCCACAAGCCTTTAGTGACAAAAGCAGTGACAGACACCAGAACGGGAGCGGGTGACTGATGCACAGGAAACGCATGCAGCGGTCCGAGGGCGGGGTCTCAGCCGTCACTCAGGGCATCTCTATGACGTGCGCTCCCAGTTTACCACTACTCTGACACACTCTTTCTCTCTATATATAGACGTGCTCTCGTTCTGTCCACCTGCCAGGGTGTCTAAATATAGCAGGGTGCTCATTTTCCCTCGCCTCCGCACTGGGCCGACCGATCAACTTTCAGGCCTCTGTGTGGGGAGGGGGTTTGAGGGGTAGAGCTGGCAGGATAGAGGGACGAGGAAACTGATATCCTCGTAGTTGTACATAGGTTTCACAGAAGGCCCAAAGCAATGTGACAATAAGACAAAGCTCAACGAGTTTACCTAAAAAAAGTTTAGTTTTTTTAATGATTTACTCACCTCATGTCATTCCAAACCTGTATGACTTCCTTTCTTCTGTAGAACATAAAAGATGATATTTTGAAAAATGTTGGTAAACCAAACTACACTGACCCTCATTGAAAAGTAATCCCTTACTTTACTTTTTCAAGGGGAAAGTAATTAAATTACAGTAACTAATTACTTCGTAACTAGTTACACCCAACACTGCACAAACCACTGAATACATTTCCAAAATATAACATGCAGGTTTTCAGCGCAATGAGGATGAATAATGATTTTTAGGTGAACTTTTCCTTTAACAGAAGTGAAATTAACACATGGCCTTTAGTGGTTATATGCTTTATTATTTATATCATTTAGATGACGTGACTCAATATTTGAAAATTAAAATATGTATAAAACATTTCACGTATAAGCATTTGTTCCGAACTATTAAGCATGTACTCTTAATTGGAATAGATGATTTACTTTTCCGAGTCAATTGAAACTCAATTCTAAAGAATGTATGAATACATTCTTTAACGCTTCCTTGTCCTGCTGGTGTCTGTACCTTTCTGTGTCTATATGGGTACGTTACGGAAGGTGAAACTGGTTAAAAAGTAAAAACATGACCGTCCCTAAGGAGAAAGTTTCCTTCTTCCTGATCACGACGTTCGGCCCACTGCTCGTAAGCGCAAACAGGAAGAAGGAAACTTTAGTCTGTTCCATTCCAACAGGAAAAAATTCCCTAAAAAAGATCTCATGACATTGGCATCAAATACCATAGGGCCAATGGCCATGAACCCTTTGAAAAACACGCAAGCCAAAAATACACAGTTAAATCTGATCGCCATTTACCGTAAACGCAATGCAGCATTTTCCACATGAGACAAATAGCTTGTCAGGATCTGGAGAATGAAAGAAACGCTGCCCACAAAGAATGGCCTCTTTCCTTTAATTCACTGCCTGGAATTACACATCGCATTTAGAGGGCTGGGATTCTTTACCGAAAGTTATACATTTTCCAAAAAAAGTAAACTTGGGAATTATGAGGTGGGTCTTGACACTTGAGTACTTAGGCTATGTTAATGAAATGATAACGAAGTCAAAAGTGCACGTCCAACTTTAGAAAACTGAAATGTTTGTCCTTTATTTAAACATAATATTAAAGATGTATTGCATATTTCCAGAACAAATATTATGCAAATATGCCCTCCTGACACCATTTTGGCCAAAAATAAATAAATGGAAAACTGTATTTGAAAAGCTTTACGATGTACCACATGAAGTTTGTTAAGGGACTGACAAGAAATAATAAAATAAATACTAAAATAAAATAAAAAATATATAAATTTAAAATAAAAAATAAAGAAATAAAAATAAATAATAATACTTAAAAATAAAATAAATTGTTTTTATAAAATTTGTTATAACGATATCTCTTTCCTACAGTAACTATTAACTAAATAATATAAAGCTGCTTTGCAACAATGCAAAATTGTAAAGAGCACTTTGAAGTGCTTGAAGTAGCTTCTATAAAAATAGTATAAAACTAAAAATTGATTGTTTTGTTGGTTGCTACATGAATCCCATATATTTGGATTTTATAGTTTTGATTTGTTAATCTACAAATAGATCCAAAATATTAAGAACACAATCCCACTGCATCATTGTAGTGCTTCAGGACAGTGGTTTGCATCGAGCCCTATCCACAACACCATCTTATCCACAAGACCTAATTTAATTTCTCATCCTATGTGCCTATTTGCTAGTCCTTTACAGCTACTACATACACAAGAATGCTTTTTAAGATCTATGCGCGACCACACGTGTAACATAAATCATTTATTAAAACTGAACACATTGTCATGCCCCAGTGGCGAAGAGCATAATGGCTTGAGCCTTTCGACATGGGGCAGGTCACGCGAAGCATTAATAACATCTGACAGACCGGAAGAGGTACATTATGGATCGGATGGGATTCAAATGAATAAACCAGCAGCAGGAAGAACTGGTTACATTAAGATGTGCACAGGACATGTAGTGCTTTTAATACACCATGGATGGGAATCAATACCTCAGCTTCCTGGAGCAGCATCCCTCGTTTCACTGGATAAGAGAAATGTGATGCTTTGTTGTGTCCCCCGGGGCATTATCATACAAATTACATGCAGCATGGAGGCTGAGAGTAGTTTAAGTGCATTGTTGTGGGATATTGCATCTAAATCGCGCTGCAAAACAGTCAAAGAGCAGCGTATCTCAATTTAGCTCAACCAAATGATTCTGAAAAGTGTTTCTCTATCGATGTCTCTATTTGAAAGATTAAAGCTTTCAAAAACCTTTGGTCCTATGTGCCTACGACAAAAATTACGGAATGGTTACTGTGGACACGTGGAAGCACATTTTTTACCAGAAAAAACCTGGTTAACAAGAGTGATGAGTCCAAAATTACTGGATTCCAAGCTGAAAATAACCCAGAAAGTTATTTTGGATAGAGTAAACAAGAAAGAAAAAAACACAAGGCCCAGTTGCCGTTACCAACACAGACACATGTCTGATCCATAACAACCAGTGCACACATGCCAGCCTATCTCCCGTCAATGTCCACAGAGGAGGAACAAAGCAGAGCTAAAGCCTGAAGCATGGCCTCTTTCAAACTGTGTAATTGGAGGATAAGAAAAAACCATAAAGCCCACAGACAAAAACATTAGAGAGGTCGGGATTGCCTGTCTGTGGACACACTAACCCTCAGCGCACCGCCTGGCTTTAACTGGCATTCATTCAGGCTTCAAAGCATACATGTGCCATGACATCAGCCGGCCGATAATTCTGGGGCCCATAATAGTCGGCAGCTGAGATGAGCTCAAAGTCTTCTGAGTTCAGGATCAAAACAGCTGTTGCGCTGAATGACAGACGGGGTCCGATTGCGGATAGAGTCATGCGTCAGGTTTAGCTGCTGAAAGAAAGTTTAATATGTATTGTCGAGTAATAGAAAAATCCTCTTTCCATTAGTCTGTGTAAGTGTACAATAATGTTCTTATAAAGCAAGTCTATGGGGACATGGGGCACTGCACCAAAACAAACATTTAAATTATATTTAAAAGTCCAGTGTATGAAATTTAGCGGCATCTAGGGGTGAGGTTCTGAATTGCAACCAACGGCTCACTCCACCCTCCCTTTTAAAGCACTACGGTGATACAGGACTAGATGTCGGCACGTTTTCGCTTCTTTGCTGAAGGAGATGACGTATTTACGAAACACTCTGTAGAGCAGTTTGTCCGTTTAGGGCCACTGTAGAAACAACATGGAGAATTCCATGTAAGGGGACCCGCGGTGCATGTAGATAGAAATAGCTCATTCTAAGTTAATAAAAACAAAACCTTCATCATGTAAAGTCTTTGACATAGTTATGTACATTATATTACATTTCTGTCAATAGATCCTCCAAAAAATGACACAATGGACCTTTAAAAAGTTTATTGTTTGGTCTATTATATATGATAAAACTTGCGCTTTGATAATATAATCTAACCTAAGGGGCATTAAAAGCAACTATTGTACCAGTATAACCCCTCTAATATCACTTTTGCCCATTACTGTATACACATACTGTTTTCGTGCTAATGGATGGAAAACGCGCGCACACACACACACACATACGTACATGCACGCACACACACACACACACACACAATGCGAACCATGAGCTGTAAATATGGTTCTCTGTTATTCTAAGGTTGATGGAATATTGTTAATGGACTGGAACACAAAGACTATTTGGAAAAAGGCCATAAAATTGATTTTTAATAGGTTTTTATGACGTGCCCATGAAGCACCGGTGCCTTTGGAGTGACACTCCTTCAATACATTTCATGTCACACCTGAACAGAGGCTCTCTGAAGAAGAAAGAGGAATTGAACGGCTTTGGACCTCCGGGAGGAGAGGAACCGTGCGCATTATGATTGGATGAAGTCAATTAATGAATATTTCATTTATTTGATGCCATCGTTGCTGCTGACTGCTTTCCATTTACTGGTGTTTAATAAGAAGCAAGGAAAGGAAAATTAAAACGAAGAATTTCCAATTAGCCTCATATAAAAAAGGCCGCATTTGACATCTCAGATGGCAACCCAATGTACCGTCTGATTCATGAAGGGTGTAACCATACACTCGATGGGACACATGATACTGGGTTGATGATTATGATTGAATCAAAGTTTGCAAAAAAAATGTAAACAAAATTAAACCGAAAATTCATAACAGATTTGTTTCCAAAACATTAACATTGTTTAATGAATTGACAACATTCAAGGTTTAACTGAATCTTCTGTGTGTAAATTAATAAAAATGGAATAGATCTGTCACTTAAAGAAAATGCAATTTTATGACAAAATTAAAATGAAGAAATAGTAAAGGCACAACATAAAAAAAATCAAATCAAAAGTAATCCTCATAACATACATATCTTATTTTTTTTGTATTGTGATACAATATACATCAATATATCATCACACCCCTATGATTAAAAAAAAGCTAGCTTTATGTAATTTTTAGGAGTCAGACTGTCTACTGTTACTAAGTGTGTACCATCACACCGTCTCGCCCCACATGACCTCACAATGGATGGACTAGCCCTGTATCCACTGTAATAGTGCACAGAATCCGGCGGGCCCCATGCGGACACGAACATAGCCTGTACGATAAGGTCATCTGTGAAGAGAATTACACTTCCTGTTCTCCACCACCGCCTCAAGCACACGGAACATCCCTCATCATCCAACATCACTGAACGAACGTCTGCAGCATCCGCTAAAACCGCAGTCACAGGGGGGAGATGCGAGCGTCCACTCAGCTTCCTGTGTGCTATTAATACTGACAAGACCTCTCCGCTCCCCCCCCACCCGCTCACACACATGTCCGAGCCAGAGACAATCAATATCCCCCTCTAGAACATGCTGAGTACAATACCTGCCATGTGAGCACACCGAGGACAGGCCAGAAGCTTTGACATGGACATCCTGTTCAATGTCACAAAGTCAGAAAATAGGAAATAGCAGCACTGGATTTGATCAACAAGTCTGAGATCACATGGGATATCGGGAATGAAATCTAATTTTAACAACAAATGAACTAAAGTATCTTTTTTAACATTTAAAACAAAGAAACAATCAGATCTGAGACCAATAGTTTCTGTGGGTTGCTAACCACATCTGTGACCATGTTTACGTTTACGTTATTGCATTTGGGCAGACGCTTTTATCCAAAGGGAATTACATTGCATTGTACTATACATTTGTTTCTGGATATGTGCAATCCCCTGGGATCGAACCCATGACCTTGCCGTTGCTAGAGCCATGCTCCAACCACTGAGCCACAGGAAAGCGTTCAGAAAAAAAGTTAACTTTTGTTTACAAAATTTCCAGATATGTTTTCCAATCATAAACTAGTTGCATTGTAAGTCTGCCAGATGCGTAAATGAAAATGTATTTGAAAACAATGTTGATTTTTTTTAAATACGTAAATACAAAATGCAGTGGCTTGACTTTCTTAGCATTTTTTCCTGTATGTGTATTTCATTGCTAGACAAACATTCGGCTGTACGCATGTGTAAATACTGTAACAGTGTCAATTGTAGTTACTGACACTGTTCAAATATTTCAAAGAACATTGTGATGTATAGTGGCTAAAGACATAAAACAGCATCCCGACCCATTTTGCTTTTGTAATGGGACTCCTAAATGACACACAATATTCATTTGAAAAATGTAGGCCAGGGCTTGAGTTGATCTTTTGGGAATTGACTGGATTGTGAAAAATGAGCATTCCATACCAGAATAGATCCAGACCTGAATAAAAGATGCAGGTGGATGTACAGGACGACGCCCCTCCCGAAACCCCAGCTTTTGTGACATCAGACAAAACTGAAAATCTGACAGAGGTGGAACAAGTAACTTTGAAACATGACTTTATAAATAAAGGCTAAACGCTCAGGGATGGTCACAGAGAAAATTATTTTTCCATCCCACGGAATGGACCATGAACGCTCATCATTGTGTCCTTGAGAAAGACATCTAACCACTGGTTGCTCCACTGAGATTTTCCCTGTTGCAAGCTTGTGGCTGTGTGCTGTATATGGTCATCACATGAAAACACAGTCAAACTTAAGTTAACCAGTCATGTTTTTGTGGTGAAATAAATATTAAAATCTATTGAAATGTACTAGTAAGCATTACTGTAGCCAGGTTTCAAATACAGATTTGTGCAAAACTTAAAGAAGCAATGTGGAGATTTTAGCAGCATCTAGCGGTAAAGTTGAGAAATTGCAGCCAATGGCTCACTCCACCCTTCCCCCTTCAAAGCACTACAGTGGCTGCACAGAACTAAAATGTTGTCACGTTTTCGCTTCTTTGCCACATATAACTTGAACGATATTTTCGAAATGTTGATTAAAAATATTGCGAAATGACAGAGTTTCCATTAAATGTGTATTTTTTTCGTTGAAGTGTAATAATTTTCTTCTCGCGATAAGTCGTTCTGGCCATACTTCTTTATAGGTTTTATGGCAGGTTGCGAAACAACTTTAGAGGTACATACTACTGTGATGAAAGCGTGAAGAGGAATGTCTATATTTCCCTATATGTTTTTAGATTAATACTACACGGATTCGTTTTCCTGCATTTGGGCCATCGTATATGATATTACTTAATGTGAATAATCTTTCCAAAAGCTCTGTCCAAACAAACTGCGAATGGTCATGTACGTTTTTCGTACACCACATGACTTGTAAACGCGACAAAAAGTGTTTCCATTGCAGTTTTGCAAAATATGCCTTTATCTAAAAAATCACCTCATGCGAGCGTGAAATGTTCTGTGATATATGGGAGTTTTTGCAAAATTGACACGTTTTCCTTGGGCGTATTTTCAATGCGTTATTTGAATTTGCGCATGACTAATCTTTACCTAATCCTTGCATATCCAATACAATTGAATTGAATCAAGTTAACTCTGTTCAATGTTGTAAACAATTAAAAATGCTGTTTTATGCCATTTGTTTATACTTGTAAATGTAGCTTTGTGCTTACTGTTGCTTCTTAGGCAAAATGTTAAACACTCCCTCATTTGTAAGTCACATTTGTATAAAAACATATTTTACACGAAAACATTCAGTTCAATTTTATTTATATAGCGCTTTTCACAATGTGCATTGTTCCAAAGTCGCTTTACAGGAGAAAATAAGAAAAACACAAAAACGGTCAAACACAGCACAGTACATGGTGTTTATAAAACAAGCAAGATCATTCTAGTAAATAAGTAAGGGATAATCCACAGCTAGCCGTGCGTTAAAGGGTTTTAATGCACGACGTGGAGGCCTTAAAATCCTTTAACGCACAGCTAGCTGTGGATTATCCTGCTTATACCATGGTCATTTGCCAAGTTAAATCTTTTATTGATGTTTACAGTGACATTTTAGAGGAAACAGGTGAAAATTACAGTGATTTTGTCAGTTAAATTTCAAATGTAATCAAACTTACTGGAGCTACCTGTGCGTTAAAGGGTTTTAATGCACACCTTTCAGCCAATCAGAATCGAGTATTCAAAAAGACCATGGTATAATATCTAATAAATGCAGTCTCCCGGTGGTTTATTTAGCATATTATGAATTAAGTGAAAGCTTGGCTGAAAAGAAAACATGCAATTGCTGTGCAACTATTACAACAAAAATCTCAAATTTATTGTGTTCATTTATGATAAAGTCCTGACGAAGATACTTCACAATGCACCCAGACGCTTAATAAAGCCTAGTGGGCAGTGCTCCGACATGTGGCGCGGCTGCGCATCGGGCGACCCGGGTTCGATTCTCGCCTCGTGGTCCTTTCCTGAACCCACCCCCATCTCTCTCCCACTTCGCTTCCTGTCCTCTCTAACAATAGCTGTACAATTAAAGGCAAAAACGCCAAAAACAAATCTTAAAAAATAAAGTTTGACAAAACCACAGCACTGCATCATTTTCATTAGTCGTGTTGAGTCCTTGCGTGCTTGAACTCAGACTCTGGCATGTTATGCAAACGTAAGAGCTGGTGAAGAACAGCTCCCTGCAGCTCTCCGCAAAACAAGGCATTAACACGTGTGAGAAAGCATGTTCACTCATTCCACATCATGAGACTCATCAAAACAAGATGGACGGATAGAGACTGAAGAGCCGGAGGAAGGACGATCACATAGCTCTGGCTCTTTTGTAAGGGTGATGCTGGGACTGTGGAGAGCAGTACGACGTGCCGTCACGAGCGCGTGATGCCGCTCTAGGGTTGGGGGGAGGACGGCAGCAGCACAGAACAGCCCTCTCCGCTCATTTCTGTGCCAATGCGGAGGGGGCGCGTGGCACTGCTGCAGAGCAAAGACTGATTATAAAACCTGTCCGTGTCAGTGAAAAAAGCCAGGTTCTCTTCAGCCCGTGACGCAAATGCAGAGAGTTCTAGACTCCAGTATGACGCACACGCGAGCTTAAACGCAGGTTAACTGCAGTGTGATTCATGAGCGCGTGAGCGTCTATCTGAGCGAGAGTACCGTCAGACAGCCAATCAGAGAGGAAGAGTCTACTATCATCATGACTCAAAACAACAACATTGCCGTTTGACCATATTTGGAAATGTTCCGATTCTGAGTGTATGGCAATGCAAAAAATGTTAAGTATTGTATAAATACACAGTGTCCTCGCATTATTTGGAGCAATACTGTGATATGTGTTCTGAATACTGCTAGATCTCAACATCTAAAACGCAGAATATAAATTACAAACGTTGCATGAAAATCACACATTTATGACATTTTATTTGATTGATTTTCAATCATTTTGCTTTTATAAATGCAACAGTTTACAAATTGAGCAAAAGGAACAACTGTTTAACACGTAAGGGATAAACGGTTGTTATCGCAGAAATAAGCGCAGCCTTAGAATAAAAATAGCTAATATACTGTAGTTATCTTTTTGAACAAGCATACTCAAGTTCTCACTTTAAACTGAACAAATTCAATCCAAAGCAAACCAACACAAGCAGATTTCTGCACACAGTTATGAGACGCTGGTGTCTGATGACAATCAAGTGCATTTAGCTGGCTGCCCTCAGTAACATGATGTCATGTGATAGATGACAAGTCCTGTGACCCCATATTTCTGTCAGCAGTCACATACACACACACACACTGACATTCTGACACCGAACCCCCCTAGGGTCACTCATTATCCCCACGACCTTTGAACTGAAGCTGGGTTTGTGATGGGTCACCCCACTATTTCTACTCTGCACTGATGTAATCTCTTAATTTGGTTCAGCAATAAATGTTGACGGTCTCGCTGCGTTAAATTGATCGATGTACAATGGTTTAGAAATTGTATAGAAAATAAGTGTTTATATTTATTGTAACTCATTAAAATGTAACACGTTTTCTTGGCTTTAAAAAAAAGACGCTTTTGACATCACTACGGCCAACTATACGTGTCTAAGAACAACTGGCTGATATACAAGCTTTGCACATGTATACAAGGTAATAAAAATGTAACACTATTTACTATAACAATGAACATGGGAATATTGATATAGTGCCAAATGACATTTAAGAGATTAACTAGTTCTTTAGATGCTGGGTACCTGGAATATAAGGGACATTCAGAGAAACACAGAGAGAGAGAGAGAGAGAGAGAGAGAGATGCATTTAAACATCTAAAGGTTAATGTGCAGTTCATTATCCCTTACATATACTATATGTGTCTGTATGTGTACATCAAACGGATATATAACTAGAATTAAGACAGATTATATATGATTATACAAATTATGTATAATGTATGTATGTATTTAAGTATCTGTGTACGTGCGTATATACGCAGATATATACAGACATGTTAATGTACATTATGTATATGTACAACAATATAATGTACAGTTCATTATCCCTTATTATATGTGTCCGCATGTGTACATCAAATAGAAGTATTATTAGAATCAAGACAAACTATGTATGATTATACACATATATGTATAATGTAGATAATGTAAATATCTGTGCATGTGTTTATATACGCAGAAACATATACATGCATGCATACATACATACTGTACATATAATGCAAACACACACATATGATTTACACTATATATACACATCATATATACACCCCCAACCTTACCAAACTGAAACGCAAGCAGCCATCCAAGGTCTACGCTTCAAACTCAGGCAGCCATTGGACGCAGAGTGGGTGGGGCCTGCTGCAGAGGCTGAGAGCGGGGGATGGAAGGGATGGGCTTTCCCCGCATGATCTGGAGACATGCGGCGGGTCTTCCCTCCTCGCACGCTGTGCCAGAGACGATGAAAACCAGCCCTCCTGCAGACAGATCTGCTGTAAGGAAACATCCATATTCTTACAACCACTTACCTCCAAGCAACATTGACAGCAAATCATCAACGTGCAACATTGCCTGTGACATTTGCCCAATCCCCATGTGGGATTTAAAAAGAGCCATGTGATTGTGAAGACCTCATCCAGTTATGTGCAGTTATGCTTTCTTGCGTGTACGGCAACCTGAGCACCAACAGCTGTTAGCCGTGAGGACTAGCTAGTGTTACAGCCCGCTACGCCCTTACTCGGCGTGCTTCGCCTTAGAGGGAGACCTTACACCTTGCTGTAGTGACAGCTGCTAGGAAAGATGCTTGTTGGGGGGAGGGTTCGCAGAGCACTCTTTCAACGTTGCTTTACCCGGTCCACTAACTGTACGGCATGGCGAGTTAACGCACGCAACGATGGTCGCCAAACCCGACGAATTCCTGCAGCCGTAAACGTCGAGTGACATTTAGGGCCGTTAATTTGGACACATCGAACCCCCGTTATTCAAATGCGACAGGAGGTGTTGCCGTGGCGAGGTGGGTGGAGTCGGGCTGTCAATCAGGACGTTTTTATCCTGCAATATCTGCAGTACAGCTGGGCTGTGACATTTGGAGGGGGAGGGGTAGAGGGAGGCATGCACCCACGCATGCAAGACAGAGCAATTAGGTACAGAAAAAGGGTCGTTCAATTATACATGATCCATGCTGGTCTAAAGCAAACAGCGTCACCGCGGCTAACATAATCTATATGACTGCCCATGTATAATATCAGGTGGACGCTAAAACGGTTTGGTCTAAACAGATGTGACTGATGACCAGAGGTGAGAATGTGACATGATTATTTTACTCACAAATTGATATTAGTTGAGATGAGGTAGGCATGCGTTTAAGATGCATGTTAAAAGGCGGGGCATTGCTTTTTTTTGTAGAGACAGCTAGCATTAACTTAATCTGACGCACATGTAAAGCAAACCCAGTGAATAAATTACACAGTGTAAATCGCCAGCCATTTCTCTGAAAAACGTGCAAACCTTCCTAAAACGAAAATGTAATATTCAATCACACACCATCTATTCAAAACCCCAACCCACACAGAATGTCAGTGCAAAATGATTGACAAGCAGAGAACAATTCAGATTGGCTCGGTTTTATGACTTCCTAAAAGAAAAAATAGCAGCGCCCCCTAGAGTCTCAAACCTACATCTGATAAAAAAAGAATTATAAAATGTCATAAAAAAAGATCAATAATATTACTTGCAGGTTCTTAAAATATCACATTTTTCCAGGTATACCTTTATATATACTCTTAAAAAAAGTTTTCACAGCGATGCCATAGATAGAGGAACTATTATTGATTCCTCAAAGAACTATTTACTCAAAGGTTACATTTCTTGTAATCTAACACTTTGTGCTAAAAGTTCTTTATGGAACAGTTTGGTTCTTCTATGGCATTGTGAAGCACCTGTTTAGATTACGTAATGTTAGATTGACAGATTTACAAAACAATTCAGGCGAAAAAAAATGCCTCACAAATGATTAAGATCCGACTGCAATGATGAGGAAGCTGGTCAGAAGAATATTAGACTTGTTTTGTTTTGTTTTTTGAGGACATTGTACTAGATTAAAGGTAATTCCTTGTAAATAAAACTATTTTGTCCCCACAACAACACTCATGACTGTTCAGCTGATCATATTTTCCAAACACAAACGTTTCTGACTAGCATAACTTTTCAGTAACACCACGGGCCACGGCTGTGCAGTTCCTCGATGTCAAGACTGTAAACTCTTTCAGCTCTATTCATGGAAGGCTTCCAGTCGATGTCATTATTTCCCTCTGAAACAGAACAAGAATAACACAGCTAACAACAGAAGTGCAAGGCTCCTTATAAGGCCAAAGAGAAGGAGGCCCAACATTAGACCCATGTCTCCACTGATGGATCATGAGCCGTGTTTCTCGGCGCTGGGGGCCGTAAGTCGTGATGACGAACTCAGGGGGCGCAGCGCAGGCCCGTGCCTGAGGAATGCGCCACTGGAATGCGCGGATCGGGAATTTGATGTGAGGGACACGTGAAGCCTTCTGTCTTTGATAAGATCATGAGCAACGCCACCATGTCCTGTCCTGTGATTCCGTTGTAAGGTCAGCTGATTACAGAGGGACGGAACAGAGGCCTAGTGGTGGAATCACAGGAACTGTATTTTACAAGCACTGATTTAACTGGCTCTGTGCATGTCAAAATTGTATTTAATTACAAAGCGAGCGTCTTAAAATGTTTGTATGAAGTGTGATTGGTTTACATTTAGTAATTTAGGACTTTTATCCAAAGAGACTTACAAATGAGACAGCGTTAACATTTTCCAAAGACATTTTATTTAGTAAATGTATCTAGGGTAGAGTGGAAAGTTAACTCTTTTAAAGCAGAGGTTAAAGGGATAGTTCACCCAAAAATGAAAATTCTCATTCATCATCAAAAATCATCATTTGATCAACCATCAGATTGTTCCAAACCTGTATACATTTCTCTGTTCTGCTTAACACAAAGAAAGATATTTGGAAGAATGTCTAACCAAACAGATGTCATCTGCCATTGACTCCCATAGTACTTATTTTCCCTACTATGGTAGTAAATGGGGGATGAGATCTGTTTGGTTACAAACATTAGTCCAAATATCTTCCTTTGTGTTCAGTAGAACAAAATAAATGTTTACAGATTTGTAACAACTTGAGGGTGTGATTTTCATTTTTGAGTGAACTTTAATATGTTTTATGGATTCAGGGAACCTAATGTGAAAATAAGCCAGATTTCCCAGGTGATTTTACATCGCAGAAGTGGCATCAACATCATTTAAAATAGGTATAATGTATACATATTTTTACCCTTGTTAACAATATATATTCAAACATTACATTTATAATGTAATAAAATAACTATATATATTTATATTCTATTTATATAATAAAACTCAACTTTCACGCTGTTCTCTTCTCCTCTACAGTATCTTTAACACAATCCCTACTTGCAGATTTGTACATTAAAGGTGTGATGAACTGGATTTGTTTATTGGTTTATACTGTTGTATGAGGTCTACTTATGATGTTCGCGTGGTTTTTACATTCAAAAACATCAAAATCAACAAGTAATAGGCTATTTTCTACCCGGGTTTTGAGGCCGGCTCGACAAACACTCGGTTTTAATGGGCGTGCCGCATTGAAGACTCGGAAGTAAAGCCCACTGCTATGATTGGATAGCAGTTTGCGTAGTAAACTTAGTTGGAGCCTTCTGGGAATTTGGTTAGAGACGTAACGTTAGGTTACACATTATCAGGGCATATCAAGCGATCTCTAACAAAGCAATAGTGACACAATGTACAAAAATGTTGTACTCGCATAAGATTGCTTTTTAATTTTAGTCTCTCCGCAAATCCAGCGTCGACCTGGGCCTTGTTCACAAAGGAATCCGCGGTAATGTTTTACCCACGTGAGCTGGAACGTCTTTAAAAATAAACTTCAACCACTCATTACTAATGTCAGAATCCGAAGGAAGGTTATGCAGCAACTGTGTTCTTCCACTACCAGGCACTTACTCCACAATATTGCGATCTTTAGCTGCATGTTTATGCTTGCTCACTCTATCTGGTTCCGCGCAACTCGTGTTACTTCAGTACTGTCATGCGCGAATCAGTGGGCGGGGCTAGAGAAGTAGTCGTTGATATTTTTCTGTGGAGGCGGTGTTCAACCTTTTAATGATGTCATAGATAGGTGCATTCCAGGACCTGGCGTTTGCTGGGCCTGGTGTCAATAACAGTTGTAATCTCAGTAACAAGGGCGTTTTCAGTTCTGACACTTACAGGATGTTCACTTGAATACGATTACCTCTTATATAACAAAAGCTCGGGTTAAAATTGAGGTCTTAATTCATCGCCCCTTTAAATGTATGCTTAGTGTTGGCTCTTAAAGCCACAATATGGAATATTTGGACCACTAGATGGCGCACTTTTGAAACAACAACAACAAAAGGCGAAGCTAAATGACATTATGCAGGAGAGTGGAATTATGAGACATGTCGTTTTCACCATCCAGAGGCGTATATGGAGATCGCCCATCATGTTCACGGACGAGGTAATGAATTAATTATATTTTATGTCATCGTAATGAATTAGCTTGCAAGAAACGTGGAATGTAATGCTACGTTAGCCCGCGACTGATATTGGACTTTGTCAATTGATTTGGTAGCGCAATGCTACACAGCTTTACGTGTTTAAAACAGTCACACAGTCGTCATTTATAAAGTAAATTGAAACGAACCCACAGCATTTACAAGTAACATTACTGGCTACATATTTTTGTGCGACATATACTGTATTTCATAGGGTAACTGCATTCATAACTATTCAAATAATCTGTGCATGAGTATTTTGTGTACAATAAAAAAATGTGCTTACTTGTCTATTAAAACACATTCGAGAGCGGAGTCTCTGTCGGGTCCAAATTGGTCGCGAAGCTCTCTCCATTTAGAAAACGCCACGCCGATATTAATCCTTGTTTTATTTCTTTGTTTGTCCATGAGCCTGCTTGCCTCATTTGGCCTACGTTTACGCTTTTTTGGGTTTCCTTTATTCGCCAAAGAGTAATCGGGATCCATAGTAACAGAACAACAGATGCTGCGTCCCAGATGCTGTATAACCACTTCCGTGTTGCCGTAGTTTCTACAACCGGAAACTGAGGGTAGTGCGGAGCAGCGGATAGTAAGTCACTGATATGCGACAAATACAAGGGAGACAAGGGACGGGCCATTATTTTAAATAGGAATTTCTCTGGATTTGCACATTCTTGGGAACATTTGGGATAATGTAAGTACACAACTGCATGAAATATATCACACTGTGCAAGTGATTTTTGGATATTTCATTACAAAATTCTTCCATATTGTGGCTTTAAGGAAAAATAATAATTGTCTCATTTGCAAGTCACTCTGAATAAAAGCGTCTGCTATAAACAAATGAAAACACAAATCATATTGCTTCTTACCTAAAGGACTTTTCATGAAAAACAAAATTAAACATTATTTGGAATGTCTGATGAAACCAGTCAGACAAATTATTTTTATGGTGCCGTTTTGCCATTTTGGGACTTTTACAGGACCCATTACGCAAAAAAGTTTATGGAGATTGTTTGTGCTCCGTCAGCCATTAAGGTTTGGATGAGGTTTGGGTTTCGGGTAACCTAACCTTTTATTTCAGAGGATCTCAACCTTGGGGTCGTGAGTCGTGACCTTACGTGTGCTCACGTGGTCTCCATGTTGTCGACACTAAACCAACTGCAAGAAAAAAAAAACACTATTCCCTGTATTTCTTCTGCTATCAGTGTGACATTAGCCTGAATGTCAGTGTCACCTTGTACAGATAAGAGCAAATATTTTGGATGAAATGCAATCAAAACTCTGGAATGCAAACATTTGCTAACTATGCCAATATTATCGCAATCTTGTGGGGCGTGACAGTCCTCAAGATTTATTAGCGATGGCACGGGGTACTGCCCTCACAGATGAAGGTATCATCTCCTTGTTTCCATAGCAATGTGACTCTCAACACCTGTCTGACGGTTTATAGTACAGTACGGACCACCCCTACGGATCACATGACCGGACTGTTTCTCATTAAGCGTGGCCCACCTGATCTCCCAGCACGATACTTAACATTCACTGTACCCTCCTGCTCCTGTAATCACAACACACAGCTGCTAAAACAATTACACCAGAGACCCCAATGCAAATATCGCGACCCATTGAAAAGAGCTTAATTCCAAAAATACAAAACTGATCATGCATGAGCATATAATGAAGCATCACTTGTACTGCCAGCAATTTGAAAGCATATAGGACTATGTTCTTTACAACAAAAGCACAGTTTCTCTTTGATATATCATCTGAAATGGTTTCGATGTGGAAAGATAGAGAATGAAGACAGGAAAGAAAGAGAATAAAAGATGACCTGGGTGCATAAAGTGCTTAGACTAGTCTTAGAAGTTAGTCATCTCATTTTTTTCTTCAAAACTGGTCATACCTTTTCTGACTTAGTTAAACAAAAAGCTAGATTGGGCAAATTGAAATATGAAAAGTAAGACTGATTAGTCCTAACTGGTTGCTAGTCAGCGAGACTAGTTGTTAAGACACGGTCTTAACTTAGCGGCTACGTTTATGCAACTGGGCCTGGTAACACTTTACAATAATGAGCAAAATAGTTTTTTAGCATGTATTAATCTTTGTTAATGCCAATACAATTGCTCATGATAATTCATTGTCTCACTATCTAATATTAACTAAAAAAAAATTTTTTAAATTTAACATGAACTAAGAATAATAAATACTGCAGAAGTAATGTTCATTGTTAAGTGCAACCTTATTGTAAAGTATTACCAATGGCTCTTATAAAAATGCATCGTAGGTTGTCTTAATTCGGTCAATAAACAATACATGTGTATGAGATAATAAAAATACATTTTTAAACACACAGAAATCTTTTATGATGTCAATATCATTAGATATACAATGCACGTTAATTTTGCTAACTGTAAATACACATTTGAGTACTGAAAATCTCATATAACAATTATTCAGGGGCTTTTTGTAAACAATGACTACGTTTACATACACCCTATAATGCGATTAAAATAGGATTTTTGCAATATTGCGATTACACTTTAAAAATGTGCTATTTTTCAGGAAATGTAAAAAACGCTGTACTTTTTAAATGATTAAACACATTTTAATTCTTTTTTATTGGTTAGATATTTGCAAAACCCAGTGGCAAACATAAAGGGTACTAATAATAATGATTTATAAATTATTGATAAAAAAAATCACAAAATATGGTGGTACGAAGATTCAGAAGGACAACTGCGATTTACTAAAAGATCCAGGCACAATAATCATTGTCACTAAGATTTTTTTGACCTTTGCTGTACTATATTATTCATGTACTCGGTGATACAACAGTTACGTACGGTACTTGTAATATCCTGACACCTTTCTGCAAGGCTACAGTTAATTGGGGCAAAAACTGACCACTTTCATTTCTCTTGGCGCTCATATTAGAAACCATCTTCAGCATAATATTATTACCTCCTGTTCCCCTTTTCCCACTGGCGATTATAAGACAAGGAGCGGCTCTGTCAGTGATAAGCTCTTTGCTCCTTCCTAATGAACATGAATGTATTAACCAGTCCATTTTTATCCAGCTGCTACACCTGCCATCAGACACGCTCGAAACCTCAGCTCTGAGTCCAGCTCCAACACCATCACATCATCTGCAATCTAATGAGGATTAATGACACGACTGATGATGGATCACAACTTATGAACCACATGTAGAAAAAGAGCCTTCTCTTTATAGACTTATTAGCTGTCATGACTATGTAGTTGCCAAGGAGAAAAGTCAATATGGGAAGTTCATAAGGGTCAGCAGTCAGCAGGTGGACCCGCGCGGCCAGGTGTGGAGTAACAAATCTGCATTGTTGCGTTGCAAACGACAGGCCCAAGCAGGTGGAAGTATGTCGGGACAGCAAAAGGTGAAAATAAGCAAAGGAACCTGGGAAGATGAACAGGTGTTAAGCGACAGAAATGGTTACGGGGTGATGATTTCACAGGGAGGGTCAAAGGTTAAACTGATGCCGTGTCCACACATCGGGAGAAAATGAAAAAAAAAAAAAGGAACGAACTAAAGAGATTACTGTCAATCACAATAGCTTTGTCCCAAAAAATAAGGCTCCCTCATTGTGCACTTCCCATATAGTCAACTGCCTTCCTAGTAAGCATCCTGTGAAGTGTTTAAATGACAAAGATTCTTATTATATAAAGGCGGTTGGTCACAAATTATGACACAAATTTAATCAGCCTTCCTTTGAGCTTCCTCTGCGATATGCTAATTAGCATAAAAATGCATGACGCAATGCATCATGGGATTGCCTTGCCTGCAAATGATTTATGCCATGCCGTGTTAGAATTTAGAAAGGAAATATTTTAAAACACAGTCTCATCTAAGTTAGTAGGAGCGTAGTTATGTCTTGGTTTTGGAGTCCATACTTAATCCTGGATAAATGAATTTGTTTGCCATGGTTTATTGAATCGGTTACAGTCCAGAACAGGGGACTTCTGAAAATCACCCGTCGTCTCACATGCACAAGCACACACGTCACATGGCTTATTTAGCAAAGGTTAAGCATGAGGAACGTGGTAACTGATGATGGTGAGGTTATGAATACCCCACAGGTCTTTTCTGAACCAGTGGCCTTTTTGAAATACAACTCATGGCCTTTTTGCTTTGGAGCACATGACCGACCACATCTCACGGGACGAGAGCCCCATGTGTGAGCTCTGATACCCCTGTCAAACGCACTCGTTCACTACACACAATCGCAGGCATGTGATCGTGATAGCGTACGTGTGTTGTTTAGTAGCTGCTCTGTTTCTTTAGATTGCGATATTCCCATGTGAGGATTTCTCATTAACCAATTTCGATAATCTATAGCCTGCTCTAATTGTGAGGAAAACATAACACGTGCTGGACTTGTGTTTTAGATCTCAATTACGAATTGGACCATTTCTGCACGGCGGCGATACGAAACACGAGACGAGATCTATTTTCACAAGTTCCCAATGGAGAGGTTCTTGACAACAGGGGTGACCCGCTGGTAATTTGGTAGCCTTTCAGACGTGCCGTCGGTTAATGAATGACCTATTCAGACGCAGAGGCTTTATAAAAAAAAGAGCAAACCGAAAAAACATCACTGATATGGACAATCTGTAGGTTCAGTGGGGTGGGGAGATAACATTATTCCCATTCTTAACAAAACACACATACGCATTCATAAATACGTCGGTTAGAGAAGTAAAAGGAGTAAAAATCATTAGTGTATTTCTGCATAAACACACATAGAGATGCTTAATGCTTAAAACTAAAGACAGCCGATTGGTCACAAACATTCACTTCTGTCAAAGGTACAAACATAAATGCAAATAAATAAATGAATAAATAATAAAAAATACATTACTAAAACTAAATAAATGAAAAAATAAAAGTAAAAATTCATATGTTTTTCATAAAAAAAATAAGTAACTGGCTAACTGGTTGCAGAAATTTAACAAGACAATACATGCAATATTATGCCTGACGATTGTTTTTTTATGAAAAAAACTACTCGACAGGAATTGATACTTTGCGGAGGTTTACCGGAAATTTGGACCACACAACATTTGTTTATGTTGTTGCCGCTGAAACCATCTAAACTGACATAAAAGTGGTACATACCCCACCTTCTAAAGCTAAAAAAAAATAATTCAATCTCTATATGTGTGACACATGGTTTATTATCAAAGACAACCAAAGACATTAAACATTACTGGTTAATGAGTTTATAAAGGACGACTTAATGGAGTTATTTAATATAACATTTCTGTTTGGTTGAATAAAAGTAATGTTTTATATAACTTAATAATTGTCATTTTCATCTAATTTTATTAGAACACGTGTGTGTGTGTGTGTGTGTGTGTGTGTGTGTGTGTGTGTACAAGATGAGGCACCACCTCCGGCTCATTTTGAGCCAGGAAAAACCCTGAGAAAGGAGGGGATTAGACAGACGAATCACCGAACGAATCATTTGAGAGTCAGTCAAGAAGTAAGGTAATAAGAACTGCCTATTATTAGAAAATGAAAGTGCTTTTACACCGTGTATGTACGTAAACTTGTTAATGGACACTCAATAAACCAAAGTAGGACCTTAAAAATCACAAATTATTTACTCTTTAACAGCTAAGTTTATGCAACTGGGCCCATGTGACCTACGGCACCAATTCGCCCCAAAATCGCTCCATTAACACAGAACGAATGACTTTTTACTATGTCCAATTAAACACTAATATGTTTCATGTTAAAGAATGTGCCATGCAAATGAAGCAATAAATAGCTTTCATTAAAGTCAATTTACTGGGATTGAAAAAAAAAGTCAATGACTGGAATTACTGGAGCACCAACATGGAGCTCATTAGCCAGAAAGAAAGGGATAAATTGTGGAATTGAAAAATAATGAGAGAGAGAGATTGTGCTGTGATGCATGCGAGTATCGCCACAGGGGTCCTTAAAAAAGAATGCATGTGAAATCAGTCAGAGAAAGGGAAGCCCACCTCTAAGGAAGAGGTAGTAGCCACTGACTCATATTTGGCTCTTCTATTGCCCTCTGCGAGACCCTGGTATTGTCCACATGCCCATTTAACCCACTGTGAAAGGAGCCAGCGGCCCCCCATCGAGGGTTAAGCACTTCAGAAACACACTGTTACAAGTTAATGGGAGCAGTTAAATGATCTATGACCCCAGACGCTCTCTCGCCCTTTCTTTCTCATTCTTTTCACTCTTCGTCTCTGATCTCTTTCTACAGCGCTCAGACTTTTAAGAGTTTTTCAAAAGGTCCGACATCACAAAAAGGATCACATCAGAGAAGAGATGCTTGGGAATGCAGATAAACAGTACCGTGGTACAGTGATGCTATCAGAGACTTTGATATGTTACCATGAAAGTGGAAGATTATCATATTCATACCATAATATTTACAATCTGTACTGTTGAATTAGAAAAATGCCACGGTCTTGCTGAAAAACACCTAAAACAAACAAAACAGGATTATGGGATTGTCCAAGTCAGAGCACCATAATATAACTATACAGAATTCTGGTGGAAACTAGAAATTGCAGTTATAATGGTGAATTTCTGTGACTATATACTGTATTTCCCAGTAGGCAGTTTTATGTCCCTCGCAGGTTTGTATTGAAAGGCATTGGCTGTGAAACCGCACTGAAGAGTCTGTGTGCTGGGGGGGATGTGATTCTTGGCGGGAATTCTGAAAGAATGAAGCCTGAGAACAAACCCCGCCACCATCCCACCTCCCATGATGCCCCGCTCCCTGTAGCTGCACGGAGACAGACAATGCTGGCTGAGACGTAATGTTTTGTAATCCACGTTTGGCTCACGTTCTGAAAATATAAGTCTATTTCTCATGAACAATATGGTTGACAAATGACAGAAATCGTTTCTAAAGAACGCTTCAATCTTCACAAATTTACAAAGGTAACCATAATTTCCAACAAAATAGTGAAACGATAACTAAATTTACATGTGGTTGCAAATATGGTTGAGAAATGGCAGAAAATGTATATAAAGAATGCTTTGATCCTCATAATGCACTGTTTAATGGTAACAACAATTGCCACCAATATACATTGAATTTATTAAATGTCTAGCAGATGTTATTATCCAAAGCAACAATATAGTTCAAATAAAGTTACAAATAATTGTGCACTGGTCCCTTTTAGAAAAGCCACAAGTTTCACATGTGGTTTTAAAACATTTTTGTACAAATCAAGTGTAAAGTCCCATGTGAAACCCATGGAGCCACATATCAAACATGGGTTTTATATAAAAGTTTTTTTTTAGATAACGATGCATAATACCAAGTAATCAAAAATCTCCTATTATACTCGTATTATTTTATATAATCAAAATATCATAACAGGTCACATAATAAAAAATACAGACATAAATTACATTTCATCTATAATAATACTAAAAGATCAGAGTCTCAGACAATACGGTTTACAGCAACAATAAGACACAAGCCATTAGGAATCTAAGATGTAGTGTGAGGTTTATATATTTCTCAGAATAATATAGCCGAGTGCTGTCTATAGAGGCATAATCTCTGCTGCTTCAGCTCTCTAAAGAGAGCAGATTGAATAAAAGACACTTCACAGCCGGAAGAGACGATGCAAATTGGGGCTATTCTCAGCCTGGACGTCTGTTTCTTGGAAAGCAGAGATGAAGAAATCAAACTATGATGTTTATTTGATTTAGGGCCCCTGTGTCCATCCTCGACCAAGCAAAATAAGAGAGAGACGTGTGTTTGTCTACTATTAAAAGCACATGAAGACGGATGGAGTTTGAAAAAAGATCCCGTTATTCGTTTAATACACTAATAAAACGTAAAGGTGGTCAATCTTGAAAATACATCAAGCTGAAGTACATTTACAACATGAACATAATAATACAAAAATACTTTTAATTCTGCATTCAATTATTTTAAACGAATCTGGAGGTTTGACATCCATTATCAAATGTCTGTTTTGTTTTTTAGTCTTCGTTTCGTTCAGCCCCTTCACTATTCAAATCACAATGCATCAGCGAGCAGAGACCCAACGAATGCGCTGATATCCTTTGCACCCTGCCACCCCACCGTCTTTGGTTTTCTACCCCGCTTTTGCGTCTCTGAGAACTTGGCTTCTTTGGGGACCCTCACAAAAGAATCCTGAAGAGCAAGGGCCCGATTGTCACCGCGCCAAAAACAACTCACTGACGCAGTGTGAAGCCGAAACACACGCCCGAAGCGCTCATTCACAGACATCGACACGTCACAACCGCTCAATCGCAGCAACGCTTCGCACCGGTTGAACTCAATGCCCCAGAAAGAAAATGGCGGGAACAAACTTTTTTTGATCTGAGTACAAAGACGCCAAATATTTCTTGAGAAAATGTGCCGTCCCGAGATGCAAAGCGCCAAATAAAAAAACGTAAAGACTGTCTTAAGTACAAAAAATAAAAATGAAGCAAAATGTGAATAATATCAAACAAAACGTACTAAATTGTATATTTTACTTCTGTATTTTACATACCGTATTTTAAAAATGGATACACAGTGGTCATAAGGAGCGCATTTTAAAACATACAGATAGTGAAAAACTACATGCAATTATAAGCAGAGGATAAACTCTTGTGAAAACTTCCTACTTGGTTTCCTCGGCTCTGACCCCATCCATCCCACCCACAATGCCCTGCTGGAATTCCTAATGGGAGGTGGGAGGGTGAACTCGGGGGGGGGATGGGTCACTGGGGCTGCATTCCGGCGCACAGATTCCAGCCAATGGATCTAGGTTGGAGAGGTGGAGAGAGAGGCGGGGGTTTGGGCTTTGGGTTTGCAAGCTTCTTCCCATGAACCTCATGGAAACGTACACCAGAAGACAGAGTGCTCACACACACTGCGAAAGAGAGTCCCGTCAGAACCAATTACGAATGACGGGGGGTGTCAAAGGAGACCACGGCCATAGAATGAAATTGGGGTCACAGAAAAGGTTCACAGAGGCCCTTCATGGGACCAAAAGGTTACGGAGCACCTCCTGTAGCTTTTCGTCGTCTTCAATGCATGTGTGTGTTTAAAGACGCCTTTCCATTAAGAAAAAAAGGTGTCTTGAGGAACTGTTGCTTGACTCAAGAAAAATGAGGAAGATGGATTTCATGAGTTGAAACCCAACCTTTAGAAGTGATGCTTTGACAATTTTAGGCATAGACCAACACCAGCAAAGTGTGCTTAGCGAAACTATTGTAGTGTACTCCACTACAACGCTTTAATACTGTAAATTACAAAAAGTTGAAAATAGATGCTCAACCAACAAATAAAGAGGTACAGCCAAAAATCTAAAGTTTATATTAATTAAGAGTAGAAAATTAGGTCGAAAAAACACTTACTCTAGAACGAGAGATAAACATTATTACTATGTTAATAACTATAATATTAATATAGCTGTACAATGCAAGTAATTTATTACTAACAGATAAACATAACTTTAAATTATTCAGTTTATTTGTTACAAAAAATAAATAAACAAATGGATGTGAAATATCAATTTCAGTTATTATTTAACGACAAATAATGAGACATAAAAGATGCAATGAGACATCTAGAGCTATATATGAAATCTACATACAAAAACACATTTTGGGGGTCACGTTACGATCAAACAATCAGAATTCAAATCTAGATATCAGTGTTAAGCAAATACATGCGATGAGGTATACAAATATAGCATTTCCCAACTACAGTAAGTCAGGTTTCCTTTACTCGCCCTCGAGTTGCTCCAGATCTGTAACGTTTTCATTGTTCTGATGAACACAGAGAAAGATATTTTGAAAAATGCTTGTAACCAAACAGTTCTTGGCCACCACTGACTACCATGGTACGAAAAATGACAATGGTAGTCAAAAGTGCCCCAGAACGGTTTGCTTTCCTACATTCTTCAAAATACCTTCTTTTGTCTTCAACAAATCAAATACATTTATAAAGCAACTTTTTAGTCAACGGTGGCCAAGAACTGTTTGTTTACAATCATCCTTCCAAATATCTTTCTCTGTGTTCATCAGAACAAAGACATTTTTACAGATTTGGAACAACTTGAGGGTAAATGAAGACAGAATTTTCATTTTTGGGTGAACTGTTCCTTTAAAATAATACCTTTGCTCCATTAACATGTAAAAAAAAAGTTTGCACTTCCTCAGGAACCCAAACAAGGGGAAAGGCAAAGGGAACTGACACCTCGGTCAGTGCCAGACTGACTAATTCATCTGACAGCAAAATGTGGAAATAAGAGCCTTTTATGGGAATGTGGAAATGTTACAAACACAAAACAATGTGAGGATTAAAGACCTCACTTCCTTCTCACCAGCGTTCTGATCAATGCAGAACCAAATAAAAAAACCAATCCTCTGCGGCTACACACTGAATAAAAAATTCAAAGCTCTTTGAAATGGAGCCAGATTCACAGACCTGCAGTATGTTGACTGGCCAAAAAGGCACAGAGTTCATTCCCTCGAGGGCGCCACCTGTTGAACAACTGAGGTACAACTGTGGCCGTTTCTCAATGTTGCCATCTTTAACACAAACAATCTCTTTCAAAGACCCTTCTCCCCACATTATACTACATCAACAATCGAATGCTTGCTTGAAGATTTAAGGTGATAATGCAAAATAAACACGGTACCTACATGTATGTTTCATTGTTGATGTCAAACTCCTGCTTCCTGTTAAACTGTATTGTGACACATATTCACCCGTCACTTGGTAGAAGCCAAAATTAAGCAAATGCCAACTCTGTCAGGTTCTCAACCTCGGAAACTACAAATATATATATACACACATATAAATATGTGATATAATTGCAAAGATGATAAACACAATTTTGGTACTGTATTCGGTTGCCACTTGATCATCTACATCTGAAGCAGATCTGGTTTGAAGAAACCGCTCTAAAAATACTCGTCATGCACTATAAATGTGATGGAGATTATTATACTTATTAAAAAGCAATGAATTACACACCTACAGACTGGTATTATGATACCATTTCTGAACATAATTTGTTGACGCACTTACTCAAACTCTAGTAACCTGCCCTTCTAGAAGTGGAGGAAATAAAAGAAAGGGCAGAGCGATGATGGTTGTATTTATGTCAAGTATTATATAAAGAGTGTTGTGTGTGTATATTTAGCTCCGATTTAACAATGCAATTCAACACAGCGCAGGTTATGGCTGGCGGCCAGACACCTCTGTTACCATGGGAACCATTTACTCCAGTCTGGCATCACGAGAGCATTACGGCCCACAGGACCAGCACCAACTCCATCAGTACAGAAGGGAGACGCACGTAGACCTGTGATTCAAACACAACATGCTGGCCAAAAGTTGACAGCGATGTATTACAGATTTTGTGAAAATGGTCAATATCAGATGTCCAGATTTCAACAAAAGAGAAAAACTGTCAGCAGTTCTAGGAACAAACGGTCATGATCTCTTGAACGGGAATGTGAAACAAAATATTCCAGGGCTATTCCATGGAAGAGGGAATGTGTCAACAGACAGAAGTTACATCCTATAAAAAAAATAGGGACGATGACACACAGCACAGTTATAAGTGGGTGGATATAAACGTAACTACAAGAACATGAAACATTAAAGAAAGGAAAATTAAAAGAACACCGAGACTAAAATTGAAAGTGCATGACCTCGTGAGGAATGAAACGATGATAAAATCACTTAAAGTAAAAAGAGACTGGGGGAATTATTGGGAGCCAGGAATGTGATGCAATCATACAGCGCCTCCTGCTGGAAATACCTGCTATAACAGAGAACACTGAAAAAAGTTCTAAAAACCCCTTATATTTCCACAATACATTACGTTGCATGTTAAAAGGTTAAATATTTTTCTCACGCTCTTCAAACATTGGACATTGGAAATGTTCAGATCTTATGAATATGAATACAGGGAGGGTCAACAATAGTAGTCTATACTACACATTAAAACCCTATTGTCATAGGAAACAAAAAAGCAACGAAAATAAATGTCAGTATCTTATTTCTATGGACATTACTGTCAGAGTTATTATAGTGTTGTTGTTTGTTTTATTGTAGTTTTATTAATATTTTAAATGACATCATTTTAAATATAACTTTAATAATTTAAAATAATTTTAGTAACATTTTTGTTATATGCTTTAGTCATTTTTTTGTTGCTACGTAAGATTTTTCTTTGTCAGAATTGTCTTACTAATTTTTAGGTCAATATTTGATTTGAATAAACGGAAACGTATTCAAAGTTTTAATTTTGTTTGTGCAATATGTGGAAGTGAAGCATTTGTGGAAACTGGGAGGTCTTTTCCAGTAAAAGACCATTACACTTCTTCTTTCTGGTGAACCGAAACTCTCACATTTCATTTTCATTGAAAGAGCTTCCTATTTTCTAATGTCAACACCAGGTGATGCTCAAAAGAGGAGGGAGAGAATGAGAAATGAACTTTTTTCACTTGTCTTTATGGCAGATGCAACTGGTGTTTACAATTGATATTAACACGGGATCGAGCAGATAAGATCATCACACAGTACTGAACAGGTGCTCAATATTGTTCTTGGATATCTATCGGTGATATTTGATCAAACCCGGCTTTCGCACAATGCACTCATATTTTTTAATAATCAAAAGAAATGGATCGCAAGAAAGATGCCTTGGCAGATCTAGATCCTAAATGCGATCTTCCAAACTCTGTCAAGTCTGCTCGATCCAGTAATACATTATAAAAAATATTTAAAGACATCTCTTTTATACCTTCATGCTCACTCTAAAAAAGTCTTATTTCTTTTTCCCTCTTCCAACAGGTATTGTCTTAAAATACAAGTTTGCAATAGTTTATGACCTCTCACAGTATTGCTTCCTTACGATGAATCGCTTTGTTTTACTTACTATTGTGAGATGGCTTGAAAAGGCATACGTTAAATGCTTAAATCTAAATACAAAATGTAATTCCTTGTCATTCCTTCTGACAACAGGACATACAGTATACAGTAAATGACAAATGGATCATTTCATTATAGAAGATTTTTAGCCAGTAATATTTTAGAGGGTTCTTAAGTTTTCTTGTGGTACCAACAGCCAAACAGCGCTATAAACATACTAGGATGTCATTTAAATTGAACACGTAATGATAGTTTCTTTCATGATTTTCAATCTTAAAACAGTCAACAAACAAAACATTTTAACATACTACACTATGAACATACTAGGATAGGAGGACATTTAAATATAACATGCAATGATCAAAAGTCATGAAAGAAATGGTATACATTTCATGTATACTGTAAAATGTTCCTACTAACTAACAAATCAAATTTTGTTTACAAGGTACAGCAAATATCTGACCACAGCCCAAAGCTGGACAACTCAGACCACAGATGAACAAGAGACAGCAGGAAGCAAATCTAATTCTGCACTTCATCCACTAGAGGGCTGTGTTGTTTTTATCTCTGTTGAAGTGTTAAACTGCTTTAGTTTTCTGTCTGATGGTATTCTCAAAACAGGTTACACAGGCAAATATCATATAATATTATAATACCCTCATTCAACCTTTTCCCTATAAAAATGACTTGAGAAAGTATAAAAGATATAGAGCATTATTTTCTATAAAATAACAACTGTTAACATAATATGGGTTTGACTAAAAAAACTAATTTTAACAGACCATTAACTGTTTTACATGGCAGAGAAACCGGATACAAAACAAAATCTACTTTCTGGACACTCGCTGTTCCCTAGAGCTGCTTCAGACGCTTCAGTCACAGGACAGAGTCTGAACATAATGATCACAATTCCAAGACTGCCAAACTAAATATAAAACCAAACATCTCGGGCAGTCTTGAAGTGGAAGTAATGCTATTATTCACAAACCGAATGCTAGAAGAAAGCTTAATATTACAACCACACGAAAAAGTTATTCAAGATGTTATGTTCGGACATAATGTACAGTGCACAAGTCGAGAAAGGTACATAAGATTGTATTTATTATTTTTGTTGCAGTGTGTCCATAGAAACAGTCAAATTAATTAAAAAAAAGTGAGATTTTTGTATAAACGTTATGGTATGGACCACACAGAGATCTGATCTCACCATCATCTGATCAGTCTCTGTTCAACATCTACAAGTACCACAAGTTCACGACCATGTAAAACATTACAATAAAATGATGTCCCTTAACTCTACAACCCGGGACAGTCACACACAGATCTCTGAAAAGGTTGTGACTTTCAGGACGTTCGGTCTATATCAATATCATCCACACAAATCCTCAGCAAATGCAGGTTTTACTCTCAAACACTTTAATGATGTGAGCTGTTCTTTGTGCTCAAGCTGTCGTCGCACATGATTCTTCACACTTCATTACCCTCACTCATAACATTCACAGGCCGCTCGCTATAAATATTCTGCAGAGCCGCGGGAGCCACTTACAGATCGAATGGCAATGACATCAAGATCTCCAAAATCCCCTTCTGATTAAAACATCAGTCTGAAAGGTTGTGACGCATCTCAAATATACACTGACAAAAGTCACTTGATAACCTGACAAAAATACAACAAAAGTCACTTGATAACCTCATAACGGGTACAGTAGAAGGCCCTTTCACACCAAGAATAGAAAATCAATTCCAATTCTGGAGTCAGAATCGAATAGAATACGAATCGGATTAAAATTACGTTTAAAATTTCTCTTATCAATTCCTGTTCCACGTTTTCAGAAATGTGCATGTGTTGACTTCAATTAAAGCCCTTATGAAAATGAATTATATTTTTAATATAATAAACAGTTTAAGTATGGAATTTGTAGTAAAGCATAGTAAACACAAATTTACCATAGTTTTATTATAGTAACTACAGTTTAACCATGATTTTTGTAGTAAAACTATGGTAATACAAATCGGACAAAACACGGTTACTATGTGTATATACACAAAACTGTTCACATATGCCCGTCCCAAAAAAAAGTAACACACACTAATATTTCGCTGGACCGCCTTTAGCTTTGATTACGGCACGCATTCGCTGTGGCATCGTTTCCATAAGCTTCTGCAATGTCCAGATTGTCAATTTTTTCCCGTCCAGAGTTGCATACATTTTTCGCCAAGATCTTGTATTGATGATGGGAAAGTCCGACCACTGCTCAAAGTCTTCTCCAGCACATCCCAAAGATTCTCAATGGGGTTAAGGACTGGACTCTGTGGTGGCCAAACCATGCGTGAAAATGATGTCTCCTGCTCCCTGAACCACTCTTTCACAATTCGAGCCCGATGAATCCTGGCATTGTCATCTTGGAATATGCCAGTGCCATCAAGGAAGAAAGAACCCATTGATGGAATAACCTGGTCATTCAGTATATCCAGTTGGTCAGCTGACCTCATTCTGTGGGGAAATACCGTTGCTGAACCTAGACCTCCAATACAATGGGAGGCTCTTACCTATTTGCTTAGTTAAATCCAGGTGGTGACTTATTTTGGACGGGCAGTGTATAATATATATATATAAATATATATGGCAAACCAGTCAATAAGCAGGCTAAATTATCACACAGGTTAATATCTAAATGCTTTACGCGACACGCGATAAAATGTATATTTTCCATGTTAATCAGAGGTTTTGTCCTAACCAGCCGCGACAGCACTGCGTGACGAGCAACGGCCGTTTCTAATTCTGCGACGTCGCGGCTGACAGCTCCGCCCACACAACGATCTCATTCGATGTAAGTTCTGCACCTCATGAATATTAATCACCAAACATGGCTGAGGACAGGCTATATACCTTTGATTACATATGTTTAGATTCTGAAATTATAGCATAGCGCCCGTTGAGGCATCACTGAAGTCATGAGAACAGGACGCATTTCTCTATGTGCACTCTTCTGCTGCAGCGTGAGAGGGTGCGTGGACAGAGAAGAGGGTGCGTGGACAGAGAAAAACTGTTCTGATTGGCTGTGTTTTGTGATTGATTGTCGCGTCCCGCCCCTTTTTCGCGTTCGGTATGGACAAACAAATTGCTTATCGCAGGAATCGCATCGTGTTTGGTTATGATGCGGTGTAAAGATATTGAAAAAAAAAATCTATATTAAAGAAACATTGACATCCAATGAAACACTCTTTAAATTGAAAGGAAATTTTGAAAGTTTAAAATATTGAAAACATTTTGAAAACATTGAAACTATGGCATTCAAGTTAAGAAAAATGATCCTCGCTTGGTGTGGATGGACGCCAATACTATTATTGTTATCTTCACAGTTATTTGTTCTTGGTGTGAACAGGCCTTTAGTTTTCGTATTACACCGCTGAATCAAACTAAAAAATAAAGCCAGAAAAATGACATTTGCATTTAAAGCCTGCTGTAGTGCTATTAAAATGTACAGTACTTAATTGTAAAACACAGTCACAGTGTATAAAATCTTAATTCATAAAATAAGTTTACTTTCATTTTCTTAATTCACGGACCATCTACAGTATGAGCTAAATAAACTAAGAACATTGATGACTCATCCTGCACTTCCCGTCCAATCAAATGCTCTCTACTATGTCCCTCCCCAATATCACCTGCAACTGACTGACAAGAAGCAAATTATGGATAATGTTCAATAAGTTAAGATGCAAAGTGCTTGTCAATCATACTCAACGTTTCCCTTATGCAAAATATAAATCAATTTATTTATGTTCTTTTAGATGTCAGAGTAAAATACGACGCAGACATTTCCTTTGACACTCTGACGTGCGAGATTTATTCACCACTGCGTCTTTTGCAATCTGGCCGTATTGCTCTCTATTACTACCTGCACATTTCTCAATGTGCTTTACATACAGCGATCATCTGGATGCACAGAAGCCGGCAGAAAGTATCGCATGTCACAGAGGTTGAAACATTAGCGTGCATTGTTTGGCTCACGCTACAGACTCTTTGTTTGTTCCGATGACTAGATGGATAGACATTCCCTGACTGCTTCACAAGTGATAGCTGCTGTCTGTACGATCACACCATTCCTGAGCTCCAGTTAAACAGCTCTCTCACATTCTCCGTAAGACAACACTCTGCTACCAAGCGCTTTGTTGACAAAACACTTCATACCTCGCTCGCTACCAACTAGGGTGGGAGGTCTGGTGGCCCATCAAGTAGCTCTGTGTTAAAGTGTGAGACAGAGAGGACGATATGAGAGTTTCAAACATTTTTGTCACCTTTTTTTTCATAATCCTACTGCCACACTACTACTTCATAGCTTGCGTTCTCCTGCTGGGTTTGGCAGCGGGGGGCTCGTGCCATGCGATTCTCTACCCTTAACGCTGAGGAGGACGTCTGACTCCTAGACATGGTTCAGATCGGACTGCTATGTTGTAAAATACGCCTGTGCGTTACTGTTGTCTTACCACAAATCCCAGTAATTCTCTTCAAAATTAAAAGTTGGTGTAACATGAGAATGTTTTTATTTAGGCTATTTTTAAAGTCCCCATCCAAATTATTTTTGAGGGGCTTTTAGTATGAATTTGCTAGGTGTAAAGCTAAACTAAAGTGCGATCCAAAAATTGACAAAATTCACATTTAGAAGATATAATCATTCACAACAGTCCTACAGTCTCTCACGTCCACCAAAATGGATCAAAAATAGTTATGACATCATTCTGCACTTAAGCTTCTCATTAAAATGTTCTGACCAATCAAAAGCTTTCTAGATTCTTAAGAATATATCGTCCACCGCAGCTATTGGTTATTTTAAAAGGGCAGGAGCCACTCACTATGTCCCACCCTAACTTCTTGTTTTAGAGGAAATGATTTCAAAGCATCAAACAAAGATGCAGATTTTAAGTAGGGCTGTCGCGATTATTAAATAATCGTCTCATCGCGATTGTTTGGCCTCATCGCGATGGTTTCAGATCATCGCAATTATTGCACATCTCTATAGAAGACACTAGGGGGAGCTGTAGTGCCTGCATATTACATATTTTAGTGTATTTATTGTAACTAAAGCATTGTAATACTTGTAAAATGTACCACCACAACACAATAAAAACTAAAGCATATAACATAAAAATAACCTGCAGTACAATTTAAGATAATCTCAGTGTGAAAACCAGTCTACCAAAATTTCCTTAACATAGAAGTAAAATTTTTTGTATAGAATTCAATTCAATTCAATTTTATTTATATAGCGCTTTTCACAATGTGCATTGTTCCAAAGCAGCTTTACAGGAGCAAATAAGAAAAACACAGAAAGGTAAAACACAGCACAGTGCAAGGTGTTTATAGACCAAGCAAGATCATTCTAATAAATAATATCTAATAAATAAATGAATAAATAAATGCAGTCTCCCGGTGAGCATGCCAACACTGCACTGCTGTGGCGAGGAACCCAAACTCCAATGATGAATATTGATGAATATTGATATCCAATGATGAGTATAGAAGCATTTCTATGACTGATAGCACATCAATGGTGGCTTCACTACTGATCAATTTACTTAATTTACAAGTATTTGGCGGTTGTATTATTGACAGGTAAAAGCCTAAACCTTAAATATATGATAAACCAATATTTTCCGATGTATTTCCAAGAAAAAAAAACATTATTTTTTATATTCAGAACAACATGGTCGTTTCAAAGCTGAATAAAAAAAGTATGAGAATTAAATGTAGAAGCCCTAAAACAGACAATTAATCGCCATAATCGTCAAAGCCCTAAAACAGACAATTAATCGCCATAATAGTCTAAGCCAGTGGTCACCAACCCTGCTCCTGGAGATCCACCGTCCTGAAGATTTCAGCTCCAACCCCAATCAAACACACCTGAACTATCTAATCAAGGTGTTAAGGTTTGCTTGATAATTACAGACAGGTGTGCTGAAGCAGGGTTGGAGCTGCAGTCTGCAGGACGGTCAATCTCCAGGAGCAGGGTTGTTGACCACTGGTCTAAGCCCTAAAACAGACAATTAATCGCCAAAGCCTTAAAACAGACAATTAATCGCCATAATCGACAAAGTCCTAAAGCAGACAATCAATCGCCATAATCGACAAAGTCCTAAAACAGACAATTAATCGCCAAAGCCCTAAAACAGACAATTAATCGCCATAATCGGCAAAGCCTTAAAACAGACAACTAATCGCCACAATCGCCAAAGCCCTAAAACAGACAATTAACCGCCATAATCGTCAAAGCCCTAAAACAGACAAGCAATCGCCATAATCGCCAAAGCCCTAAAACAGACAATTAATCGTCATAATTGCAATGATTTACTAGACAATTAATCATCAGCCAAATTTCATAATCGTGACAGCCCTAATTTTAAGTGTCTGAAATGTCACTTCAGTTCTTCATACTGGCACTATACAGAACCTCAAAAATGTTCTTATTCCTACTATAGAAAGTCAATGGGGGCTTATTTTGAAGTGAACTACTCCTTTAACGTGACCTCAAATTGCCTATTTGCAAACATCTTATTTATTTGTAGGCAACAGAATATGTGCTTCAAGCCGACCCTATATAGCAGAAATATTTCCTGATAAGTTTCTTCACAGAATCTCGGCTGTTAAACATACGATTCTAATGCAAGGACTATATTAAACATTCACAAGTAAAAGCCACTTGGCACATATCTCGACAGCTTCTGACGGTGTTGATGGTATTAAAAACCTCCTCGTTCATTACTGACATTCATCCGTCTTCAACAGTCCAACCCAAATCCAGTGTAAGCTCGTATCAGGGAACGCTTGACAGCGACAGTAATTAGCCTGTAAGAATAGCACCTATTGAATCCGCCGCTTCTAAAAGTGTGCTCTACAGAGACCTGCTGCCCTGTAATTCATCACGGGAGAGGACGGAAGGACAGAATCTCGCCCTCGAGCACACACGCAGAGGGTCTGCCAGCAAGTGGAACTGAAACCATATCTCATAAGTCTGTCTGCACCTTCTCCATCCATTCTGGCTTAAAATGCATCTCTTCTAAAATAAACCTTTTGCTCTCCTTGTTCTAACCCGCTCACTGACGCGCAGCGCGCCCAGAAGTCACGCACATCTAAGAAGTCACACTGTCACCGTCACCTTGTATTAAGATTAAACGTGATGCTTGTTGTGCATTGCAATGGCGCTTTGCTAAAAATGTCGAGATTTTGGATCTAAAATTATTTAAATTTAATAATCTAAGATAAAGTTTAAAATGTTTAATCATTTTAATTTCATTAGCATTTCTAGATGCATTGTGGCCATTCCAGTCCAGTGTCTGTTGAATGACAAAGTGACAAAGTCATCCAACAGCAATGTGAAAGACTGACAGCATGACACGACACGTGAAAACTGTGATAAAAATCCAGGTTATCGCATAAAAAAATAATAATTAAACTTTTCATAAATACAAATGTTACTGTTGTATTGTTGTCTTTGCAGTATTTGAGGTCTGAAAAAATACAGAGCATCTTTTCTGTTATTTTGACCTGTTTCTCCAGTCTTCATTTTCTGTTTTCAAGCAATATTTTTATTTGACATTTGATATAAATATTGTTAGTAGTTCACGGAATGAAACAAAAATGAAAATTGAAATGGTCTAGTAATTGTTTTCCGCAGCTGTTTATTTATAAAATATATGATGTACAATTGACATTAGATGTCCAGAACGTACACTTGTTTGGACAGCATAGAGTACAGTGTATATTTAGACAATTAAGTCAACTTAAAATGTATGAATGTCGTCGCCTTAAAGAGTGATAGTTAACTTTTGACTTTCTGTCACCATCTCTGTTTAAAACATAAAATTGCAGATTACGTTACACACTTCTCTTTATGCTCTTTAAATCAAATGACATCAAACTGACATTTCCCAAAAAATTGGGCGCAGTACCTCAAATAATAAATCCTTCTTATAAGCTTTGCATTGTGAATCTGGGTAAGGAAACAGTTTGAACACTGTTTTTTTTCTGTACTTGCTCAATTATTCATTTCTATTCGTTTTTAACCAAGAGAGTTATTGCAGCTTTAAATAATTACATTTGAAACCAAAATTGCTAAAAACAAAAAAAGCAAAACCTATATTTAGAAATTACTTTTAAACAGCTGGCCCAAGACCTTAGCATATATATATTTTTAACTATTTTAATGGAGCTATTTGACTCTGACATACAGAAAGTGTCAATTGTCAAACCATTTCAAATCTATAATCTATAATATCTGCGCTATATCAAATGGCACAATTGCAATGGCATTTATTGACTTTAAATTAAGTGCAGTCATTTCACATATACGACTTAACCGCATCTGACGATCTGCTTAATCAAATCTCTTTAAAAACTATGGCAGTATAACTTACAACATAAATGTGTGCGCACATACCACATGGGTCACACACAACGCAGAGGCACAGTGCGGAAATCGATACGTAATGTGATTGAAGTTAATCTATTTTATAACAGCAGGTGGAAAGAACGTAATACGGCACTCACACCATGTGCACCGGCGCAAAACGAAAACACCTTTTAAATCCAGTTTGTGATTTTAACTCCATATTAGCATTCCTTTGGCGATAAAGTAAGATTAGCTCATTGTAACCATTCTATTCATCCGTGAACCGGATTTGTTTTCCTTCTTAATTTGCAAATCGCATTCCACATCCACGAAGATCACAGATAAGCAGTGTGTCGCATATTTTGGAAATTATGATTCGGACGCAGCAGCAGGCGTTGACTGACTGTCTGTCTGCACCAAACTGTAATTCCATTCCCGCAGGCCTCTCGGGAAATGTCAGGAAGATGCTGGCGCCCGTAACGCCGCCCCTGTGTCTAAAAGTTCTTGACCACCGTGACATGACTGTGACTGCTAATATGACTGATTGAGCAAGGAACGATGTGTTCATGGTTTTGAAATTAGCATGGCACAGACCGAGACATATAAGACACAATTCACTTAGATCGAATGCTTAAACTCTATCACATAAACAGGAGAGTTGTTTTGAATAGAAGTGATTTGGCAAAAGAATCACATTTTACGATCACCTCCTATTTCTACGCTTTGAAGTTCCTTTAACAGACTTACTAAAATAACCTGTAGCTGGACTGCGCTCTCAAATAATGCCAAGTCTCTTTCGTGAAAGCACTGCTGAATGAAGATAAGAATAGAATCTGATGTTGCCGTTTGTGTATGCTAAAGATGTCAAAATGATCGAGCTGATAAACTGCACTTGGACGGAGAGAGAGGGTGTATTTGTGTACAACCTCATATGTGACCTTACCCCTAATACTACAGTATCAGATCCGTTTATTTACTATTTTGAATTACAAAAACTATTCTTTGAATCCTTTATTGTCCAGTTTCAACATTTGGTGTCTGTATACATTCACAACATACACATGCTAAAATTGAGGCATTTTTACACCATGCATTTCATTTAAGAATGCCTCAACCTGAGCATGTGTATGCATGCCTATATTGTAAAAATATATTCCGAGCATGTGTCTGCTATATGCAAGAGAACATGAATGAGCATTAGTGCATGTGTTTACATGTTACGTACCCATGCGGGGGGAGTCAGTCCCACAAAAGTGTAACTTTTCCAGAGCGTGTGTCTTCCATATAAAGCGTTTCAGGAGTGTTCTGCTCAAAGCCGTCGATTGGAGAGGAGATTTCACTCACAGAGCTCAGCATTAGCTTCAGCGGTGGTGCTTCTGTCGTTTATCTGCGTGTCCTGCACAGCTGCAGAGAGGTGAGACAAGGGCAGAGAAAGAGAGAGAGAAAGAGTGAGAGACCATTGATAAAGTTAACTACTGTGCATTTTTGTGCATGCTTCTGGACACACACACTACTGTTCACAGTTTTAAATGCAAACTGCATGCAACTCATTTTTGCGTGGTTTGTTAGGCTCATCGCTCATGCAGTGATTTGTAAAGAAATGCATATGTTTGAAAGGTTTTCCAAATAAGCAAAAAGAAGAAAAGAAAATCTAAACTGTTGCACCACATCACATAGCAGATTTTTTTTGTTTGTTTGTTTTACATTTTGTTGTACTTTTGGAACAATTCGGAAACGCATTAGTATTTCTAAAAATGTTATCTGCAGGGCATTTCTTAAAATCATTAAATCATTTCACTGAGCAGGCAAGTGTTATTTTTCTAATACAATAAGCAGACAACAATGTTTATTGCATTAGAAAAAAAAAACACAAATGTATTGTAGATAACAACCGACATGTTGTGCATAGCATAGAATGCAAGTAAGAATTATTTGTTTGGTCGGCTGGTCTTAACATGCGAGACATGTAAACATGCTTTGCATACTTGCAGAGTATCAGAATACAAAAGCACAGCAGGTTTAGAATGATCTGGAATGCATGTAGTAAGTGTTTAGGAGATGAGAGGGTATGTGCCGATTGTACAGCGATGACAGGAACATTGTAAGAGATTTAAGAGGAAACACACAAACAGGCTTTGTGGCTCACAGCTACACGCACACACTGTTGCACGAAAAGTTTAAAAACGTTATGCTCTCTTATAATAAAATTAGTATTCTATAACAAACAATGCTTTGCACTGATTGTGTAATTGATATTAATAGAGTAACAATATATCTGCTATAATATGTTTCAAAAAATGTTGGTTTGGTTAAACATAACATATGCTAAAAATAAAGAAATGCTTATCGGTTTTACTTTGCACACATAAAATAATGCAAAAGTAATATTAAGCCAATTCAATGGTACATTTAACAACGGGCACAGTTTGGAGAACAGTTCTGACACAGAAACTGAACTTGACACTCTCTCAAGTGTGTAAGAAACTATTGTTTTGTTTTCCAGTACAGTGAGATGATTGAACTGGGCTCAGTGGAGGAGGGCAGCAGTCTGATAGAGGAGCTCATAGAGTTAACATCACAAAGTGTATGCAGGCTGGAGATTAAAGAACATTTCAACATTATTAAAGAGATCGGCCGGGGCAAGTATGGCCGTGTGCTGCTGGTCACCCACCGGTGTAAAGGTAAAGTCACTCAAAACATGTATATACTGTGGCATAAAACACCTGACTGATTCAGAAAAACACTAAATCATTTAATCCCTAAAAACATTTCTGTCGGGACCACTGTCGTCAATTATTTAACGATAGCATATATTTAGTTTGGCGGAATGAAACTGTTCTGGGCAAACTCTCTGACCGTCCAAGCAGCCTTGCATGGACATAGCAGGAGCGCAGCAATACATGTCCCCCCACCTGGGGAACCAGAACAGTTCCTGATGAATAACAGGATTAAATTAAAAGATCAAAAGATACAGGCAGATAAGGAGGAGATGGGGATGGAGGTGGGGTTTAAGTGCAACACGATTAAGCAGCTGATAAGGAGCAAAGAAATGCAACTTAAATAGGACGCAGTCTAGTGTGTGATGTATAACTATTGGTTAACGGTGATAAGCTGATGCAAGCTGAACTCACGTGACCTGCCAGAACTAACGCTACGCTTAATTTACGGCAACAATACATGGAGTGCATTGTGCAATCAGCCTCCTAATGAGCAATTTTATACACGGTTTCCTCGGCCCGAAGTTAATTTCCGGTCTGTGTTTGGTTATAATAAAACAATTTATTTTAGATTTAATTAATATATAAATTTGAATATTCTATTGTATATTAATTGTATTAAATTACATTAAAACTACTCAACAGTTCTTTGTGGACGTCTACCGAAAGTTAAGTTTTTGCATCATTACGTTTGTTTATGTTTTTGTTGCTGAAACCGTCTATATATTATACATTATATAATTCAGAATTTTAGAATACTACATTTTTACGAAACAATACATGCGTTTTAAAAATCCTGTCATGAAACGTTCAGTGTTTCAAAACACAAGAACTTTTACACGTTATACAACAATCAAGTATTAAAATAACTGCAAAATAATGCTAAGAGGAGCAATTAGAATGAACATGTAGTCATAATTTACTCACCGCCATGTTTGACTTCGTAAAACAAGTATTATTGTCAAACTAGACGCACATTCGACATAATCCATGATATGAGCCATCTAAAATAGTCTTTAGGAATCAAACCAAACATGAACCGCTTTAACACATTCTAAGCTTCTCACCTGTTTCCATCTCACGTGCAGGTGAGTTTGCCGAGTTTGAAGTTCGGTCTCGGCTTCCGTAGAAATTAACAGAAAACGCCCGTTCATGTTAGCGCATATGAGACATGAATAGATTTTTTTAATGCCAAAGGAATATAAAAATATGGATTTGAAAGGTTAATAAAAAGCTAATTAGGCTACTTTTTATATTTCCCTAAAAAAACAAATACTGTACTAATACAGTACTTCAATAAATATTACGATTTGATATCACCATCATTTTGACGAGGAACGCTATGCGTCCAACGCAATGCACATCTGTGCTGTAAATTAATGTCATTTTAATCAAACAGGCTTCTTTTTCATATTCCTATGATGATAGCCTATTATTTAAAATCACGATTTATTTTAATCTAGAGACTGACTAAACCTAATCCAAAAACACAAAGTCTTCTGTTCATCTAACAGGAACGCCAATGGCCCTGAAAGTGTTGCCCAAAGCTTCGACCAAACTGCAATGTTTCCTGAGAGAATATTGCATCTCACTGCTGCTGTCCTGTCATCCCTGTATCGTGGGCCTGTTCGGCATCGCCTTTCAGTCAAACGAGCACTACGGGTTCGCTCAAGAGCTGGTCGTGGGTCGAGATCTGTTCGCCATCATTCAGCCACGGGTGGGTGCTCAAACGTCATCATTCACAAACTCTAAATAATGCAATAATAATCACCTATTAACGTGATGAGTGTATCAGTGTTTCTTGTAATACGCATTTGAATGTCCCATGAGATTATTTTTATGATCTTATTAAACTTTGTGCTATATTAAAGTAAAATTAAAACTGGAAAGTTTTTACAATGCCATTTTGTTATTTGCTTGTAAAATGGTTTTTAAAGTGATAGTTCACCCAAAAATGAAACCTATATAATCACCCTCTTGTCGTGTCAAACCTTTATGACTTTAACACAAAAACAAATATTTTGAAGAATGTTGTTATCTGGCACTCATTCAATTGCATTGGTTTTATGTCCATTCAATAGAAGTGAATGGGTGCCACCGCTGTTTGGTTAGCAACATTCTTCAAAATATCTGCTTTTGTGTTCTGCAGAAGAAAGAAAGTCATACAGGTTTGACATGACAAGAGGATGAGTAAATAATGACAGAATTTTAGTTTTGGGGTGAACTTAAATGAGTGTATAGTGTTTTAACCCTTGTGGCCTTGTCCCAAATCAAATCCTGAAAATTATCCTTTTTTTAAAGATATGTTAATCAGAAACTTTTTAATTGTAATAACTTACTGAGGATGAAAGTTGCTTGAATGACGAGCTAGAGATAAAATATAAAGCGTGTGGTGTGATACGGTAAACAAAACATTACTTTACAAACCAGATGTACTGTACACATTCCCTAAAGAACTGTATTAACCATGTTTTGGGGTAGATTGTTTACTATTTAACCTTAATTTTACTACAAATACCATGGTAAAATGCGTGAAAAAAATGTTTTTAGGATTTTAGTGATATGCCACTGATATAATACATTACATTACATTTTTCCACAGAGAGAATAATATATAAAATCTCAGATGTGTTGAAAATGACATTTTGTTTGATCACAAAAAAAAACAGATGAAAAAATGTCACAGCCATGTGACTAAAAACACAAACTCACTCCCAGTGGTCTGTACTACATGCTCCGTTTACACAGCAGGCATGTTCACATGCTCTTTGGACTGAATAAGAAGCGGAGAGTATGTCTGACATATTTCACATGTTCACATGTCCTCTTAGAAAACCTTGGAGGGTGTAATGTGCTAGTAAAGAGCAGACCAGCTGCTTTACTCTGTCAGCAATCGGGTCTCTGTCACTTCAGCAAATCCAGTGAAACTCTAAGCCAGACAACTTGGAAAGATTCAAAGGGGAAATAAAACACCAGGGTTGCCTAAACTCATCAACCTTATATTTAAATTTATAATGTTATGATGTGGTCATGTGAATCATTTACAAACTGTTAAATCTAAAAAAAGAAACTATATAACATATTGTGCGGTTTACTTGATTTTACTCATCAAGTTTATTGTCTGTATCTCTCAAGGTGGGCATCTCAGAATGTGCAGTCAAACGCTGTGCGGTCCAAATCTCCAGCGCTCTCGAGTTCATCCACCAGCGTGGCCTGGTGCACCGCGATATCAAACCCGAGAACATTCTCCTGCTGGACAACCACTGCCAGCGAGTCAAACTGGCTGATTTCGGCCTCACCCAGAGACACGGAACCTTCATCCGTTACATATCGGGCACGCTGCCGTATATGGCCCCGGAGCTGTGCGCCATGGTCCTGGAGGAAGGCCAGACGGAGGTGAAAGCTCCTCCACTCAGCGTGCAACCTAGTTTAGACACATGGGCGTTTGCCGTTCTGCTTTTCTGTATTCTCACTGGGTTCTTTCCTTGGGAGCGCTGCGATGACAGCGACGATTTCTACGAGGAGTTCGCAGATTGGCGCAGGGTGCCCGACACGACCTCCGTGCCATCTCAGTGGAAAAGGTTCACTCCCATGTGCATGGAGATGTTTAAAAGGATGTTAGTGCTGGATGCCAGTGAGAGGTGCTCGGTATGGGAGGTCAAAGGTTATGTGGGTAAGGACTGGGTCAGAGCGAAGGACATCAACGGATGGGTCGGGGAAAACGGGGAGGTCGGTACCCGCACACCGAGTCCTTGCAGAAGCAGCCACAGTGGTGAATAATGAGTCATGCGATTCATGGAACAGCAAGATTTGGTGCTTCCGGTACAAAACTGGTTCCTTTTTATTATCAATACATAACCTCCTGACTTTCTTTTCTATTAGAGAAATGTATAGATTTGTGTACATAGTGTCAAAGCTTTAAAAAATCTTTCACTTCGCCATTTATGACCTTTTCTTGCAACCCCGTTCATTCATCATTCACACGCATACAGAAAATAGCTCTTCAACCTTCTCTGTCAAACTTTCAATAATCTCCTGGCATCTGTTACAGTTGGTGAGGTATTGATGGATCCTGACGTGGTGTTTGTTTTGGTCACGCTCCAGAGAGACTGTCCCGGTGGGGTGTCTTCATTCTGGAGGTCAGGGGGTGATGTGGCTGAACTCCTGAGCGCAGCAGCTCCTTTTGCTATGCTGCATATTTAGGGAGTTACACTTACCAAGATTGTGTTACCTCCATCCCAGGGTGGCCCACACACTTATCATCAAAGGTCTTCATAACTAAATCCCACACTGAAAAAAATTACTTAAGAATGACTAGAATTTACTTAATAAAATCTTTGTAACAATTTGCAAGTTTTTTTAATCGATAAAAACAGGGTCATAATTATATTAAGTATATTTTCATAATTTATTTTCATAAAATCTACTGAGGCACACAATCATTTTTTTCAGTGCAAAATGCATGTCAGCAGATAGATGAGAGATGTTCTTTTTTTATATTTACGTGTATAGTGGTTGCCTAACGTATTAGGACAAAGTTACACTTTAAAGCTATGAAATGTTAAAATAATTCAAAGCAGATTTTATTTCAAAGAAAGACTTTTAGAGAAAATAAGTTGGCAAACAAGAAAAGATCCAAAAGAGATTCGAAAAAGATTCAAAGAACAGATAAAACAATAAATCTAATATATATACAGTATATATATATATATATATACAGTATATATATAAAATTAATTTTTTTAAATATATATACACTATATATACAAAAGTATTTTTACATATTTGAACTTTGTCCACATTTACTACACCTGCATGAACTTGAGAGAAATTCTATCATAAAAAGGGTGTTTTTACATTTTTTTTGAAGAATAGTTACAAATTTATGTGAGATCAGGCTGAAAAAAACCTTAAAAACTCTGCTTAAAATGGCTTAAAACCTCCAAAACAAAATACTAGCTAAAAAGAAAATAAAAAGTGTAATTTCCTAATAAGGAATGTTCTCACTCAGACGTTTGGCCAATGCTTTCTAAAGTTCTTTCAAAGTTATCAAAAATGGAAAGGAACAGTTCACCCAAAATAAAAATTCTGTCATCATTTACTCAACCTTGAGTTGTTCCCAAATCCATATCGAAATTTCTTTGTCTGGTGAACCCAGAGAAATATATCTGGACGAATGCTTGTAACCAAAATGATCTTCGACAAAAATGACAATGGTAGTCAAAAGTGCCCCAGAACGGTTTGCTTTCCTACATTCTTCAAAATATCTTCTTTTGTGTTCATCAGAACAAACAAATGTATACAGATTTAGAACAACTGGAGGGTGAGTAAATGAAGACAGAGTTTTAAATTTTGGGGTAACTATCACTAAGTGTCCGAATTCATTTTGGCAGACCAACAATTCACAACAATGCTGCTGTCGCTAGTAAACATGACGATATGGTGTCTCTTCCTGGAACTCAGACTCTGTCTGACACCTGCTGCGGTGGAAATGAAGTCATCACATATTCACAGCAGTATCAGACTGTGCGACTACATCCATACAAGCTTTTAATTGGCCAATAACTGCCACTCACTTCTACAAGACAGGTGAGCACAGGTGGATCATTATTAGATTATATTAACCCGGGTCACGAGTTTGATTCCCAGGGAACACATAATGTACGTTAAGCTGTTTGGGACGTAAGCATCTGCCAAACTAATAAATGTAAACTCTGACAGACTTGACAAGTCATCTGTCATTTACACTTTTTATGTGTTTTACGACGATACTAAAATATCACCCAGCGCAGTGGCCGCAGTAACGTGAGTCAAACTAAATTTTCACAGCTCAAGTTTATAGCCCATAAATTCAAGTTACAGATATATGAATTGCTTATTCACTACTACGGCAGTAGGCTATAAAGTTGCATACTATAAATTTACCATTAAATTCTTCTTTTGGGGGAAAATTTGATTTGCAATAAAAAATGATTGTGATTTTTTAGATTACGCCGATATTTAATCAGAATTAAATTAACTTTAAAATATAAAGGTGCATATATTCAAACTCGAAGCACGGGTAAATTAAGTCTCTGGTTAATTTACATCTTTTTAAACTTTTTTTTAGATGTTTTTTATCAGAAAACAAGCAAGAAGTCAGTAATGCCTTTTTTTCTAAAATACGAGTTACAATAAGTTGTCATTATTTTGAAATACATTCCCAATTTTGTCCCATGTAGCAAAGTGTGAACGTATAAAAATCATGTGATTGGTTATATGACACATCCCATGTGCTCTGAGGGCCAGTTTTCATACCACCAGCCTACATGGAAGGCCAAAGAGATGACGTGTCCCATTTTACAACCAGCGCCTCATGCAGAGCAGTGCTACTCACAGTAAATCTTTGTGGTGTTATGGAAAACTTCATCTGGCGTCCAGTCTCGCAGCCAGCAGAATTTTATAATACCAATCCACAGGCATGTTTGTGATGAAGGTTATTTTCTGCTCTCACAGGTTGTTGTTTGCCCGGACGCGTGGAAACTTTGAGCAAAGCATCATATGAGATATGTTAAGACTCATTTCATGAGTGTCACACATTAACAATAATATGCATGAATGTTGTTTATGGGTTGTCATTAGGTTTATAGTCTGCATGTCGAGAAAATGTTTTAAAATAATTAAAGGGCCAGATATAAAAAAACGTTTAGAAGATTATAAGTGACTCTTGGTAATAACATCCCTGGGCCTTCTATAAAAGATGCAGAGCGACAATGATAAATGCAAGTACGTTTGCAGGGGCCAAAGGATTTTGTGGACATCAGCACAGGTTTACTGTACCTTAGTGATCTTAAGCTCTTCATGGAAAAGACCGAATGTTAAATAAATCCTGGATAATCCTCTCTGAATTTCAGAATGTTCCCTGTCCTATTTCGAGATTCGACTCCCTGCAGACACATCATTGGCTTGCTCTTCAGAAGAAACATGTTCTGTTTACACATAGCACTTATAAATGAGTCCCTCTGGATAATGACATGCGAGCTTCAATGGCTTCACAAAGACGAACAGGAAACGGCAGTTATAATACAACACAGCTGTCGGTTCATGTGTACAGTAAATGTGGGACTGATGAGTAACACAAGTCATCAAAACACACAGTTTACATCAAAAACACATTCTTGATGAAATACAGAGAGCAAACTCGTGTGCTGTGTATCAAACTATAGTGTTATGTAATAATACAGTTTAACAAGCAGCACCAGAGCGGGTCTCCACACACACGCCCTTCAAGTTTCTCTGACAGCAGGCATTCATTGGAGAGACATGAAGCTGGCTCTTCAAAAACATGCCATAATGTAATAGAATCCCAGCAGTCAAAACAGTTCATGTCAAATAAATGTTCAAATCAAATCTGTTTGAAGCACTTTGATTCCAAAGCAAGCTAATGAAATGACAGACCAAAGTTTCACAAGAGCAAATTGTTTGAGTTTGTTACAATCATGTATAATAAATGCAAAATAGGAAGATTTGATCTCATGTGAAATGATAGAATTCATTTTAATGGAAAAGAAGCTCTTGAAAAGCAATGTTTAGAAAGATGAAAATGAATACAACACTTTATGGATGCTCATGAATAAGCCGGGATAAAACGGCTTTTTACATTTTGGGCACTGCACAAAAAGAAAGAAAGGCAGTTGCGTAAACGCTAAAACAAAACAAAGCCATAAAATCATAAAATTCATTCATATTAATACAGTATACAATGCCCTATTATCAAAATGGTAAAAAATGTAGGTTAAAGGGAGCCATAATATTTGATAAACAAGCACATGGGGGTAGGGAATACATCAAGTTCTATAAATATCTCTATAGACATCTGGTCAGAAATTCCTCAAAAAATCATTTAAACAACCTATAATGAAGCAGTTGTCTCTTCTACTCAGTATCTTAAAGATTTTTCGCAAATAAACAAATAAAAAATACAACATGTGTCCTTCTAATATTTTCTCCAACTTACAGGGATAGTTCACCCTACAATGAAAAGGGTCATTTTCTCATTCTAATGTCATTTCAAACCTGTTTGAATTTCTTTTTACAGCAGAACACAAAAAGAAGATATTTTGAAGAATGTTGGTAACCTGCCCGTTGACTTGCATTGGTTTTGTGTCCGTACAATAGAAGTCAATGGGTATAGACGTTGTTCAGGTTACCAACATTCTTCAAAATATCTTCAAAGAAAGTCATACAGGTTTGAAAGGACAGGAGGGTGAGTAAATGATGACAGAAATTTCGTTTTTGGATTTAACTTTATAAATGAACTTAATGTGGATTCCCATGGTTACTCATCATTCTGGTTGGGCGTGAACATCTACCTCCACTACCTCAATATTTGCATTTGTTTCAGCATCCATGATTACATCAGCTTGGGCTGGCGGGTCTGCCGTAGGAGTCCCTGCATTCTCATTGGCCAGAGGCTCTCCGGGCATGGCATCATCATAGTCTTGCTCTCCTTCTATCTCCACTTCATAGGTGACCTCATCTGCAAAAGTCACAGGCATTCTCACATGTGCATAAAAACCAAACACACGCACGCGCACGCACGCACGCACGCACGCACGCACGCACGCACACACACACACACACACACACACTGATGAGGTGTGAATTGTAATGCTGTACCAAGCAAGGTCTCAGGTCTCTTGGGAAGCAGTGGAAGGCCAGGGTCGTCCTCATCGTGCGTTTGAGAATGGGAGACGTCATGGGCTTGTTCCTCAATGTCATCATATTCTGTCCCAGTAGAACCTGCACTTTTATCATCTGCATCATCCTCTCCTGGTAAAAAAAAACTGATTAGATACACAGATAGACCAAAAGACAGAACAGAAGACAGAATGACAAATAGAGCAATAGACAGACAGACAGATCTCACCTTTTCTGTTGGTTATGGGAGCATCCACCTCCTCATAATCGTCCTTTTCAAACAATGACATCTTTTCCTCAGAATCTGAAAAATGAGCTTGCCTGGTATTAATATCTTTAATTCAAGTAAAAAATGTAGATGCATTTTTAATGCTTTATTTATTGCCGATAGATGTCATTTGCAAATGTTTTACATGCACGAGTAACACTCCATAAACCATTAGAAAAAGCATTATAATGAAAATAAGAAAATAATTATAATGGCAGACCTCTGTCCACTGTTTCCATGTTATTCATCTCATTTGCATTTAAGCTTTTGTCTTTGGCATCTTTTTGTCCGTAGCGTCTTACTAAAAAAAGCAAAATCAAACAATTATGAATTTGAAGGAGGATAAAAGATTTGGGTAGGTTAAGATTGCATTATTATATTTTAGATTTACATAAATAGAAAGCAATTCAAATTTTAGTTAGACAAGTATTGGGAAACGCTGCCCCCAACAGACTGAAACGATCATTTAAATGTACTCAAAATACAGAACTGTGTGTTTCTGCATGGTGCAAGTTGTACATACAGGCTGAAAGTCGATTTCTCTGTGAAATCACACCCAGCAATCCCAGAATGCCCAGCAAAACACCGACTATCAGACCGACGTTTACTTGAGTTTTTTCCGCATGACCTGCCATTTAAAATACACAGTTTAAGCCACTAAAGCAAAATGTTCGGCTTTACAAAAAATAAACAAGGAGAGGTGAAATAAACAATAAAAAGCTAAATATGATTTCGGTGTAAGTACTGGATATACTGGATTTACCTTCACATGTGATTTCAGCCCGTCGATTTTGGCATTTTTCATTCTCATCTTTTTGTAAAAGCCGCACACACTGATTCATGTTTTGGTGCTTTTCAGGGCACGTGACTGTCACCTGTATATCTTTAGCCATCTCGTTTAATTGTCTTTCATTCAGTGTCTGACCATTCTTGCAGTCGAGTGCTTCACAAACCTTCTCACGATCAGAATCACTAATGTCTGCACAGACATATTCCCATTGATTTCGAAATTTGACCCCAAGAAACCCGCCACATTTTTCTGTGGTGCTGAACTGAACAATCTCTGTGCAACAAAAAAGTGGGAGTCAATTATTCATACAGCTATATATACAACACAAACAACAATTAAAGGGATAGTTCACCCAAAAATGACAATTCTGTCATCATTTCCTCACCCTCTTGTCATTTTAAACCTGTATGAATTTATTCTGCAGAACACAAACGAAGATTTTTTGAAGAAAGTTGCACCCATTCACTTGCATTGATTTTGTGTCCATACAATAGAAGTGAATGGGAGCCGGCGCTGTTGGTTAACAACGTTCTTCAAAATATCTTCTTTTGTGTTCTGCAGAAGAAAGAAAGTCATACAGGTTTGAAATGACACGAGAGTGAGTAAATGAAGACAGAATTTCCATTTTTGGATGAACTATCCCTTTAAGAGGCCACTTCAGTTTAGAGATGACAGAGCAAGCCAAAAGCTGTGATAAAAATTAAATATTCATTCACAATTTCTTTTTGCCACAATACACTCAAATATCTGAAGCATGGTGTTGTTAAAAAATAATAGTATGCAAGATGTGCAAAATTTGTTTTTACCAGTTTGACCAGTTTTCAGTGACTATAAATGCTATATAAATGCAAATAATGTAACATACCTGTATATATTTTTGGAAATGCTCACAAAACAGAAATGATCAATTTTACTTAAACATGAACCTGTGAGCAGTACATTTAGAAGTAATTTTGTGAGTGGTCTTTTCATTTTTTGCTGGATTTATATATACGACTATTTTTATTATTTTGCACAAAACAATACCAAAAGTTGGCTTTCTAAGCGTTGATATCAATCTTTGACATGGCCTTAATACTAACACTATAATACGTAATACTAGGTTATATTTTCACAGAATATTCTTTACATTATGTAGGACTAATGATTTTTTTTACATTACATTATAATGATTTGATGTAGAAAGCAGAAAAAAATCACAAAAAATGACTTAAGATAGGCGTATATATTTACGCTTTAGGTAGCGTTCAAAAGACCCAGAACGTGGATTTTTTTCTGAACGTACATGTCTTAATGTATATCAGATATAGATATATATTTATATAGATTGATATATATTTACGAATGTCTCTGGTTCTTTACTTTTGGAGCAACTATAAATGTTTATACTGTATACGTACAGTATACTTACTCTGACAGGCCACAGAGGTGATGTGATCACACGTGCCTTTCCAAGAGTAGCACTGCCACAGAAATGTCTCGTGTCCAATACAGCTGAAATACCAGCCGTTGGTTTTATTAGCAATCGACCTCTGCGTGTTTTGGATGGCGTTACCACAACCCATGTTGTTACATAACTGATTAAAAATGAGTTCCTTCTCTTTAGAAACATAAACAGCACACACAGGCTCCTTATCTATGAGCATGTCCCCAGTGCATGGGCTCGAGAGGGTGACTTCTGGACGTTTACCTGAAAAAGAGAAAAACCAGAGAATCAACCATTACAGCAAATGCCATCTAGGATCAGACATGAGGCAGGACATGAATTTTACAACACATTACTGTACAGTTTTGTCCATATAGTTCCTACCATCACATGTGATGTTTAACTGCTTTTGCTCTATAATCTTCTGATCATCTCTCTCGCATTCCCATATATTCTTCTTCCCTGAGCAATTATAGGTCTTGTTCCACCATTCTGTGGTTTTCATTGGCTCTTCGGAATGATTTTTGTAGTTTCCGCACTGTAGATACTCGCACAACACCTGTCCTTCCTCTTTGGTCCACCCTTGGTTACTGACAAGCTTTGTACCTGTTGTTTTTTCTCCTGTGGAGCTCAGAGCGTGTACAGGACCACTGCATGCATTTCTGTTCTTATAGAGAAACAATCTGGTCCATCCTGATACACGAGGAGCAGAAACATCAGATGTCATCTACAGTATCTGTTTGTGTGTTTAAATGTCAATAATACTGATCTTTGCTTATTAGGACTGAACATTTAAATATGTGATCCTGGACCACACAACCAGCCATAAGGGTCAATTTTCTGAAATGTTTACATCATCTGAAAGCTGAATACAGAAGCTTTCCATTGCTGTATGATTTGATGCTAGGACAATATTTGGCCGAGATACAACTATTGGAAACATTGGAATCTGAAGGTGCGAAAAAATCAAAATATTGAGAAAATCGCCCTTACGCTCTAAAAAATAAATGGTGCTATATAATATATAATCATAGGGGAATTTGTGTGCTATATAGCACCCTTTCTTGGTGCTTCAGGGGTTCTTCAGAGGTTCTTTGGGGTGACCGAGGTGCTATATAGCACCGTTGCCATACAAAAAACCTGTTAAGCCCCTTTATGGTTTTATATAGCACCTCAGTCATCCCAAAGAACCGCTGAAGAACCACTGAAGCACCAAAATATGGTTCTATAATAAAGCACTAAAAGTGGTTCCCCTATGATTACGAGCCAAGAACCACTTTTAGTGCTATATAGCACCATTGAACATTTTTAAAAACGAAGTTGGAAATAAACTCTTCAAATATACCCGCGCTGCTTATGACTGGTCCAGGCTCACATATGGATACAATCAAATTTTGTGTCACTAGTTTTGCGCGCAGAAAATTTCTGCACACAGAGATTCCAGAAAAAATATGATATGATAAATGCATACCTGAACATTTGAGATAGCCAGCAACGCAATCTTTTTTTTCCAAGTTATTGAGGTTACATTTGGCAACTGAGTCTGGGTTACGTTCACATTCGATTCCTGACAGACCTTCAGTTTGGGACAGTCCATACCGAGCCACGTCAACAGATTCAGCCTGACCACAGTTCAGTTCCCTGCAGACTGTATTCTGAAGACCTTTATCAAGACTGTCCTTGCAGACGGGCATCCTTTTCCCAGCATAATACAACGTCACATTTCCAGCACATTTGTCTCTCGGATCTATCAGTTCAACTTTAATACTGTCTGCAAAAAACAAAGTTTATTTGGGTTTTCATACAATGCTCAACCTTTAAAGAAATTTTTCACCTAAGTGTTATCAGCCTGAATGTTTCATTTTACTGAAAAATAATTCACGTTCTTGTTAATCAAATACTGAACTTCACATAACTTAGTATACTGTAGTATGCACATTACCTTTGCAAATTACTGATGCTGGATCCGAGCAGAAGGAGTTTTCGTTGGGAACAAAATTGCACATGCTCAGATTTTTCACCTCCCCTGAGCAGTACACGCTATAATCCTTCACTGGTGCGCTTTGTGTCTTGAAGGTGAACAGTGTCTTAACTGGATCTCCACAGCCCAGGTTTCCACAAAGCTTTTCAGAGTCACGTGTTCTCCAGGTGTTTCGGCAAACCCCTCCACACCCGTCATCTCTACATACTTCCACTGTCCCCCAGCATCTCTCCTTGTTGGGGTTTGAAAGCTTCACGATCACTGACCCTACAGCCACACAAACCAAATATATCTTTAAGAACATATGCATTTGTGACATTCTTATACAGACAATTTCTAATGTTAGTATCCTTCCACTCAGACCATTTAAGCTTTCTTTTTACTTGAACAAAAGCACTAGTACTACCAACATTTTTCAAAATATCTTCTTTTGTGTTCTGCAGAAGAAAGAAAGTCATAAAGGTTTAAATTGACAAGGAGGTGAGTTGCCAATGACAAAATTTTAATATTTAATAATATGGTTAATCCATGTTCCTATTTTGTCTCTGTTATTATATTCCCCTGTTTTGTTGTTTTACCCCCTCGTGGGTCTTTGTTTTGTGTTTAATTTAAATAAATCATTGTTTTCATGTCAAGCCGCCTGCGCTTGGGTTCTCTCCTTGTCCCTACCTGACAATTTTGGGGTGAATTAAACAAAGTATATATATATTTCAGTCTACTATTAAAACCATAGCTATAAACTAGCTGAACTCAACGTTTAAGTTTACTTAAAAGTACACTTTCATGAATTTAAAGTGGGCTAACTTAGTCAAGTACACTAGTACCATTTTAGTCCCTTTAACTATATTAGCTCTAGTACTTACGCTCTGCCATTTATTTTGCCAAACATGTCATCTTTACCAACGGTACTATTTACAGTTTACTAACACTGATGGCTTTGCAATGCATTAACACAAAAACTTCATGAATGAAATAAAAACCGTGTACCTGCACACTTGACAATGGGCTGGGTGGTGGTGTTATTTTCGAAAACCCCTTCGGATCCACACCGCATTTTTTTGCACAAACGAGAAGCCGTCTCATTGTTTTGCGATGCGTGTTTTACAGGTGAGCTGTTCTTACTGTCAAACGACAACTTGCGAACTCTTCCCTGGCAGGGCTGGTCACCTTCAAAGAAAATGAGTTCTTCCTCTGGGAAAAAATATGAAGAAATAGTATTTAAGTGCATGCAAAGAAATAAAAAAACTATCAAGACGTAAACACACAAAATAATATAGGCTATGTTATGTTATGTATGTGACATTTGCATATTATTTATTATTACCCATGAATAATCCGATTATTACTTACTTTGGCAAATTATTTCCTTTGTCTCCTGTTTGGCAAAAATGTCTTGATTTTTGTCTGATTTCTGGAGACATTCGTGAAGCTTTGCTGAAGAGCTTTTGCATCGGACCATCCAATCCCTCTCCACCTGTTTCCCCTCTATAAACAGTTCTTGAGATAAGTCACTCGATCCCCCACATTCAAGATGTTTACACACCACATCAGAGTTCAAAATCGTCCAGTCTTTGGAGCTAAAAGATTTCCAAGAACCCTACAGCTTTACCTCTGCACGTCCAGAACAGCGACTGAAACCATCACTCAGATGCACCTCCAGACTATCTGACATCATTATAACATAATTACAGTTCATTAAAAGAACATTCAAAAAAAGTCTTAGGTCATGTCCAGATTGAAAAAAGTTGAATGCATAATCATAATCGCATGTACCTGAACATATGACGGTGGTACTTTGACATTTGGTGTTCTGGTGTTTGGCCAGGCAATGCCACAGCGATTCTTCATCGCCTTGACACTCGACGTTACTCAGCCAGCCGTTTTCTATCCAGCTGCCCTGTTTCACATCCAACACCTCACCACATTTAAGCTCTCGACAGACCACTTTCCCCAGGTTACGGGACAGGGTGTCACTGTAACACACTCCACGCGCAGTGCCATTAACAACAACATCCACAGATCCAAAACACGCAGATGTAAAGTTGCGCAGCTTGACGTCGTCTGCAAACACACAAACTTAAGGTTAGTATTTGAGGTTAACATTCAATCAAACACGAATTATGTAGAACTAAAATGATACTTTAGCTGTAACGATATAGAGATAGAGAGTCTTTCAGCAAAATGCATTTGAATTGATGTATATTGAATTGGACAAGTTACCTGGGCACGTCAGGTGTACGCTGGCATTTGTATTTTCATGTGTAATGTTTCCAATGGCACCACAATTCATCTGAGCACATACGGTTTCAGGTGCAACGTCGATTTGCTGAAGAGAAACCCACGATCTTGTAGCGACACTGTACTCTTGCAACGACCCAGAGCAAAGATTGCTGCCATTCTGCAGACGAAATCTCCTGTGTTCTGTGCAGAAACGCACACATTTCCCTCTAAATGGCTCTCACCCGATGAACCCAAAGAACTTTGAGAGAGTAATAATATAATAGTGCGCACTTACTGGTGCAGATCACACTGGTGTATTCCGAGCAAGTGTCATTATATGGCCATTTCATACACTGCCATAAGAATTCTGTGTTGTCTTTTTCCTGAAGACACTGTAGGAGTCCACTGCGACTGCTCGGCTGAACTTGAAAAATGTCCGATTTGGAAATGTAATGACTTTCTCCACAATTAAGTTCCTTACATGCCCTGTTTGCTTTGTCCTCATCTGTCCAGAATTGAAATACATAATAAAACATAACTGAATAACTGTTCATCATTTTTTATTTTTAAATCATCTTTGTAGTATAGTTATATAGCTGTTCTTTAATTGTGAAAAGGTTGACATCCGAGCAAATCTTTACTGAATAAATTGCCCTCCAATGATTACAAATGACATTATTTCATTTTAGATCATTTTAAAGGGGTCATATGGCGCGAATACGTGTTTTTCTGTGTCTTTGGTGCGTTAGAAGTTGCCCATGCATGTATTAGACACGTAAAATTGCAAAAATAAAGTGTCGGAACAAAAGATGCATTCTATCTAAAAGCGAATGCTCACCCAGACCTGCCTGAAACGCCTCGTGTAGCCACACCCCCACAAATCTACGTCAGTTCATGGTATGATTTGACTAAGACCGCCCAAATGTATACGCAAGTAAGGTGGGCGTACCTGTCAGCACAATTGAAGAGGAACCTGATGTTCCAAATATGGTAAGAGACGTTACATTTCCGTCACACGCTTGCAGTATTCAACCAATCACTACGCACTGGTTAACTGGCCAATCATAGCACACCTCGCTTTTCAGAGAGATGAGCTTTGTTAAAAATCTGCGCGTTTCAGAGAGGCAGAGCAAAGAGGAGATACAAACATGCACGGTATGTGGAAAATACAGCGTGTATACGCATTGCATTACATCTAAAACAAACGATAATATTCATTTTAGCCATGTCGTATGACCCCTTTAATACAAACTAGACATACCTTGGTATTCAACACAATACAATATATTGCGGTAATAAACATGAACGGTATTGTTATAGTGCTCATTTGTTTAAGTACTTTATTATTCTAATTATTTCGATTTTTAGGACACACCATGAGCCAGTTCAAATTTACAATGCTATGTATACTGTAAATGGCTAAATCAAAATGAGTATGAATGAAAGAGACCATAGACTCCTGACAGAAATTAAGACATTTTTGCATGTAAAGCAGAAGTAAAATATTTTACATTCAAGTTCTATTTCTATATTTTTGTTCTTTAGCTGTGTTCGAGTGCATTTGAAATGACTTATTTGAAATTTGTATTTATTTATATTTAATGTTCATGTTCAAAAAAGTTTTCAAACAACAGTTTTTGTAACATAATTCAATACAACATGAGGTTCCAGCAATTATTGAAATTAAATAATTCCACAGTAAAGGCATCAGGACACTTTTTGGCCGACAGTGTTGCTTGAATGCTGAGGTGGGAAGTCCTTAAGTATCTGTCGTTTTTGGAAAAATACTGTACTGCATTTATTTTATACTGTTCACCACATTTTATAAATGTTTTAACACGTTTTTTTTCTTTTAATACTTAAGTAAAAATCTACTTTCATTTGACTAAAATAAGGTAAAATTGAGTAAAATTTGAAAGTACTTAAATAATGAATTTAATGAACATGTAGGCTATTTACCAAATGTAGTGCAGTAAAATGCATGATATATGCTTTATAATGTAGTGAATAAAAAATGTCCAAAGTAAAACCACTGACAAAATACAGACATTTGAAAATGTACTTGAAAGTAAAAATGCTCTTCAGTATTTGGTAGAACGTGCATGTGATGAAAAGTAAATTGGAAAATGTGCCAAGAAAGTGAAGTTCATTTGTTTATTAGAAATGTTTGGTGTCACTTAGATGTCCAAATACTTTAGAGATATTAATTAAACATAATTATTTATGCAAACTATAATGTTAAAAAATCTGTTGTTTGTTGGAGCCTCACACACTTACCCCACCCGGAGTTACAGATGCCAACAACACCGATCTGTGTTGAGAACTGAACCACACCAGCACATTTATCCATCTGCCCATTCATATTCAAACGCAGTCTAACACTTCCTATGTAAAACAAATATTACATGTGAAAATAACCATGAGCTCATCTATATTAATACAAAACATATTTATTCATCAGTAATCCTGTCGTAGTACCTACCAGCACATTCAACAGCAACAAAACTCTCTTTGCATTGTCCATCCATCGGTATAACATAGACGCAATCCTCAAGTCTCTCCGCTTTAGATGAACACTCTACGTGATCCATCCAGTATTTTTCAGGCGGAGGAGGATCTTTGTAAAGTGTCAGTTCTTTATCGGTACCCACAAGGCCCCCACACCCCAAAGATTTACACACCACCTCAGCGTTTCTGTCATTCCATCCATGATGACACACCAAACCCCACTCCTGTTTATAAAAGACCTCCAGTCGGCCTCGGCATGGGCTGTCGGACCCCCGTAAATCCAACCGATCCAGACCTGAAAGCAGATAGTAGAGAAAAAATTTAATAAAGAAAATTACACTCTTCAAAATGGTACTCTTGAAGAACTGTTCTTGGTTCTCCAGAGAACCATTAAGTCAAAGTTTCTTAAATGAACCATTTCGTTCTTACTTTTTCATAGTCTAAATAACCTTTCTTCCACTTTAGAACGTTTCGTGGAACAGAAAAGTTCTTCAGATGTTCGAGGTTTTTTCTTATGGAACAATACAGGCAAAAAAAATGGTTCTGCTAGCAGCGTGTCGTGCGATTCATATGAGCCTTATAACCAGTGTTGGGTGTAACTAGTTACTAAGTAATTAGTTACTGTAATTTAATTACATTTCCCTTGAAAAAGTAAAGTAAGGGATTACTTTTATTTTTCTGTAATTTAATTACAGTTACTTCTGATGTAATTAAACTAAATACTTTGTGTAATATACTGTATGTGTGTGCAATAGTGGAATTTACATCAAAATTCAAAGTCTAACTTTAAAATCTGTGCTTTAATGTATAATTCTCACATTTGTAATACTTTGGTCAGTTAATAAGAGTACTTTATGTAGTTTTTATTATTTATTTGAATTAATTAAAAGAGCCCTTTCATGTCTATCCTTGAATCACTTAACAAATTAAGGTTGATATAGGATATAGAAAGTAATTAGTAATAAGTAATTAAATACTTTTTGGAGAGAGTAATTTGTACAGTAATCTAATTACACTATTGAATATGTAATTAGTAACTAGTAATTAATTACTTTTTCAAGAGTAACTTACCCAACACTGCTTATAACGTACTATAAAGACTAAAAAAAAAAATGATATACGAAATATTAGCAGTGTAAAGGTGTCGTTCATAACCTTATATGGTGTTTGGAAAATGTGGCTTTGAATTCTGTGAGTTGAGAGCTGAAACCACACACTGCAGAAAGTGTGGTTTGTTATCTGTGGCCTCAGCTCTGAAAGTTTGTCAAGTTGCATGCGTATGCAGATTGAGAGATAAACCCACTTCACGGTTATACCTGCGTATAACCACAGAAATAACCGTGCTGTTTCACCGACTCAAAACCAATGCTGGAACCTGGTTTAGCCACTTTATGTCTAGCTTTACTGAACCTGTTTTAACACGTTTAATTAAAGGCATTAAATGTGTAAATGTGCTCTAATGTGTGTTCATAAAGAGTGTTGGGTAACACAAATGTAAGAAGGATACATTAAAGCATTCATTTTAAAGCTAGACTAATCATTTTAAAGTATTTTCCACTATTGAATATATTACACAGTATTTAGTTCAATTACATCAAAAGTAACTGTAATTAAATTACAGAAAAAATTAGAGTAATCCCTTACTTTACTTTTTCAAAGGAAAAGTAATTAAATTACAATAACTAATTACTTAGTAACTAGTTACACCCAACACTGCTCATAAATATATACGAACAACTATAGTGATGCGCAACAGGGACAATTACATACAAGTAGTGCAAAGAACTGCAATAATAAATGAAGCGACTAATTTAAAAGTTATATAAAGCATGTACATTATACACAATAAAAAAATCAGTCTTTTCCATAAATATCTTTGTCTCAAAATTCTAATAAAATGACTTGTTGCATCTACATTTTTAAATTAAAGGTCTGGAAATTTCACAAAGACAACACACATGATAAAATGATTTAAAACCTCATCTGAGCCAAGTGAACAATGTAGAGACTGTAGTCACTAGAAAATGTGTAGTTGAGTTGTACAGTGTAGCTTTTTGGTTAGTTTTGTACAGTATAATTAGAATACACTGTCAGAAAAAAGGTTTAAAACTGTACCTTTTCTATCACTGGGGTGGTACCCTGTAGGCCTAAGGTTCTTTTTTGTACCGTATATAAAACATGATATAATGTTTTAACCTTTTTGGGTTCCGTAAGAACCTCAAGGTACAGTTGCGTGTCTTGTACCCCTAATATTTAACTGGCACACAATAGGTCCTTAGGGTACAAAAATACCAAAAAAGCACATTTATTGGTAAGAACAAAAATGAACTTTTAAGGGTATAGCAACATACAGTTTTAAACCTTTTTTTCTAACAGCGTATACAATATATAATGTTGTTATTATTATTAATTTCCTGTTCCTTTTTTAATAGTTAAAACATTTATGCACTAAATGTACAAAATGTCCAAGACAGAGTGCCCTTTTATCTACCATCAGCAAGGGCACATGATTATATAAATATACAAATTTCAAAGTATAGCAAAACTTGAATCTATTATAAATTTTATTATTAAATTATTAAAAATGTAGACAAAGCAGCCATGTGATAACACTTTCTATAAAGCCAGTGTAATATTACAGTTATTATGCTTTATACTACAGTGTATTTGAATGTTTCACATTATTTAATATTGTCATCAGGTCTAATGAAGACTTTATTAGAAACGCTGGGGGTAAACATATTTTTGGAGCAATAAATCAGTGTGCGGACACTTACCTTTTGTCTCTTGTTATTCATGATAATTTATAGTTACAATGAGTAAAAAGGATTATGAATATATAGATAGGCTCCATTAAAATACCCTTATAATACATTATTTACAGGATTTGTTCAAATTAATGTACAAATATATTTTTTGTGTACAGTATCAGAAGATTTAAAGTGGCACTCTGTGGTTTTCACACTTTAGACAAACCCTGAACGTGTGAAGTACATTTCCAAGTGTCAATAAGTCAATAAACAAATTACTATTACTATAAAGTATAAAATTACTACATTCACAGTTAGTGTTTTAAACATGCATTAAAAAATAGATTAAAAATATGTAAAAAATTGTCTACATTTAAAACAATGCAAATCATGTGTGCTGCGTTAACGATGCATGTTACTAATATTTTTAAGATTCAGCAAAAGTCAATAATGAAATTCAAATTTACAACTTAATAAATATTACCTTTTAACATAATCAATGTCCTAACTTATATTGAAGCATCAGGTTTTGCACAAATCAGGAAATCCGACCAAAACTTATTTTCCTTTTTTACGCATATTGTCAATAACATAATTTGCAATGAAAAAATTTTTATTAAAAAAAAACCTACATTCTACTAATGGTCCCCACCGCATCATAAACGCATAGTTATGTAAATATAAATAAAATAAATGAATAAATAAAATGACACTTGCCTTGAGCAGCAAATATTTGCAAATAGATAAGTAGAAACCACATGATCGCCGAGATGAGAACACAGAAAGAGAGAGAAGATTAAAGTTATACCTGCTTATAAGGGCTCTGTGATGTCACATCCTGTTCCCGCTCTTTCCACCTAAAACCAACTTCATTTCATTTAAAAAATGACCTTTGTAGGATGTAGACATTTATGCATTTGCAGACGCTTTTATCCAAAGCAACTTACGGTGCATGTGTACACATGTCTTTTATCAGTATGTGTGTTCCCTGGGATCAAACGCACAACCTTTGCATTGTTAGAGCAAATAATGACATTACTTTCATTTCTGGGTGAACTCTTTTTTTTATCTTTCTGTAATTGACTCCCATAGTAGGAAAAATTATTCATCATTTTTTTGATCTGTTTAACACAAAAGAAGATATTTCGAAGAATGTAGGACAGCAAATGGCTCAGTCAATGGGGGCAAAATCTATCTGGTTATAAGCATTCTTCCAAATATCTTTCTCTGTGTTCATTAGAACAAAGACATTTATACAGATTTGGAACAACTCGAAGGTGAGTAAATGATGACAGAATTTTCATTTTTGGGTGAAGTATCCCTTTAACAATAAAATGTCAGGGCTATATGTTGTTTGCAGCTAGAGGTCAGTGTTTTGTAACCATTGAATACTCACACTGATTAAACGGAAATTTGTAAAAGTTCATATAAATAATTCAAAGATTTATATTTTCAATCATTTGTAAAATAATATTATTTGAAGTAAGAGGAAAAAGAGAAAGCAAGACAGGAAACCAGTAAGGCAGACCAAGAAGAGAGAGAGAGAGAGAGAGAGAGAGAGAGAGAGAGAGAGAGAGAGAGAGAGAGAGAGAGAGAGAGAGAGAGACAGAGAGAGAGAGAGAGAGAGAGAGAGAGAGAGAGAGAGAGAGAGAGAGAGAGAGAGGTGTAGTGTCTCTCTGCATGTCTGACCTGTCTCTACATGTCGTTGGATGTTCATCGCTACATTAAAAAAAGTACAGATTTCAACTCTAAGCCATCAAAAAAATCACCACGTTTATGGTCAAGTTTAAGTCAATTTTTCTTATTAAAATAAAGAGAAAAGAATTCGAAAAGATATTCACAAGTTACATCCTGAAAAGAATGAACAATGATTGGCAACTTTGAGAAGAAATGAGACCTCACACAGTTATTCAAAAACAAAAAAATCAAAAACAGAAAAATCGAAGCAGTTAATCAAAGCAAAAAATGCAAAAGTTGAGATGCCATTGAGAGGCGACACACATTCTGCTTCTGAGTTCACTTTATTAGTGAAATAGACTTTACACATCTGTGCTTTTGTTAACTAACTCTTTCATCTCCTACCGGGAGCCGTTTCCTCCAACAGTCCCTGCCGAACACGAGAGCAGGTCTGACCAATGACTACATTTACCACTTTACACCGTTTAATGAAGCGAGAGAACCAACATAAAAATAACTTAATGCATGTAAACGGATTAACAATATACGTCTCATTACAGTAAAGTGCAAATTTGCATTCCTTACATTTTTTCATTTTCATATACAATCATATGTTACAATATTATTTTTCGCTTCTTTTTTAGTACAAAATAATTACAGTATTATTGCCTGTCTCGCTGCCGCGTATGATTATTAAAACCATAACAGATGAGCATCAAAACAAAGTAGTGACCATGTTATATAAGCATGTTAGACTGTAAAAATAGCCAACTATTTGGTTCGCATGTAATCATCAAGCCAAATGAAAAATAAGTAATGACAGTGGTAACGTCCCTCCAATCGCATCGATTCAGAAAGACATGATGCATTAAAAACCCTCATTTTTTCCATTGGAGAAAACGCATGCATGGATACCGCTGTAGGTATTTTTACACCGTATGTGTGATCAATTAAAACAAGTCTTTCTCAATCACTCCTCATACACTCACACAAAGCCGCACTTCAGATTTCTGCGAAAAACATGCCTGAATGATTGTTTTTTTTTAAATTATTTCTCGTTCTTTTTTCTGTTAACGTGCACATCAGGTGCATCATATTTGTTCATTACTACTCTATAAATATTTCTTTTTTCAATGTCAAGAAATGAAACGAGGACAAGCCAAACGAGTAAATGAAGTCACATGCAAAACTATGTGAGTAGCATGTCGGCGGCCTCATTCTCTGCCATGGAGTCTACTATACAACAACATGCATGTTCTGGGTAAGATTTGTCAGAATTTCTTTTTTTTAGTGGGGTTTGAAGATGCATGTGCTCTAAAGAGATATGATACAAATATTGATACATATACACCATCTCTCCTCGTTCATCATTTCCACAATCTGTTGCCATCGATTGCGCAACGCAGTGTCGCATCTACAGTTTTGACATACTGTCATCACCACCTTTCGTAATCTCGCCACGCAACTGTGTTTTGCAGCGGACATATAGGCATAATTCCTGCTTGTTTAACATTGCATATTTTTTAAAAGGTAAAAGGCCTTCGATGCCACCACGACTGTAGATTTCAATGTCTCATCTCATCCACTCAGCGTCCAAAGAATGACGCTTCCGTCCGGTCTGCGTGAATTGTCCGGGTGTCTCTGCGTGCAACAGGGTCCCTAAAGTCACGTCACGCGAGTCCACGTCCACAGATCTCCATTTTAGATTCGCGTCTTGTCTTTTCTGTGGCATTACGATCGCTCCTGGGAGAAGCCTCGCCCCCTTGGTTTCCATTGTGCAAAAGGGGAAGGTATGTGTGCTTGTGGTGGTTATAAGGAAGAGATCTTCACAGTCTCGTGGGTGAAGGAACCAGAGCGCGAGTTGCGTAAGATGCTGTGGAAGGCAGGAGACGGGGCCAGGCTCTCGTCGGGGGTGTTGGCAGGAGGGGTGGGTATACTGATTATAGCCGCTGTGAAATCTCTATCATCACAGTTTAGCTTTAGGTCTTCTGTCCGGGCGTTGAGACTGGACCGACTGCACACGCACACACAAGAATTGTGCATTAATGATAATAATGACACAAAAACATTTTTTATTATTTTCAGAATGCATTTTTATAATATCAGCATTAGTATATCATTCATATGTCTGCATTCCTATCAAATGTGTGCTTTTTATTCGACTCCAAAATCAAAAGAAAAAAACACATATTTGGAATAAAGTATTTGGTTTTGCAAAACTGATTTGTACAGGGTATTGCGATGTCGTACCTTTGGGGTCTGAAGGGTTTTTGCACCTGCAGCGTGTCCAGCTCCTGCACGCTGCCGCGGCTGACGGATACGGTGGAGTTGGCCAGACGGATGGCTCTTCTCTTGGCCCTGCGGGGGCAGCAGGACGTCGACATCCCCTGCTGGCTGGAGATGGAAGTGCTACGGCTGGTGCGGTAGCCGATTGATTCTGTCATACACATCTCACTGAACGTAAGCTCGTCTGTGAACTCGTGGTTCTGTGGAAAAGAGACATCAAGAGGAAGATTCAAACTTCCATGCAGTGACAGTGCACACAAAACATGTGTTTATATTTAAAGGGTTCATATGGCACGAATACGTGTTTTTCTGTGTCTTTGGTATGTTAGAGTATATGTTGCCCTTGCATGTATTAGACACGTAAAATTGCAAAAATCAAAGTGTCGGAACAAAAGATGCATTCTATCTAAAAGCGAATGCTCACCCAGACCTGCCTGAAACGCCTCGTGTAACCACACCCCCATAAATCCACGTCAGTTCATGGTATGACTTGACTAAGACCGCCAAATGTACACGCAAGTAAGGTGGGCGTACCTATCAGTACAATTGCTTTGGAACCTGATGTTCCAAATATGGTAAGAGGCGTTACATTTCCGTCACACGCTTGCAGTATTCCACCAATCACTACGCACTGGTTAACTGGCCAATCATAGCACACCTCGCTTTTCAGAGCCATGAGCTTTGTTAAAAATCTGTGCATTTCAGAGAGGCGGAGCAAAGAGGAGATACAAACATGCACGGTATGTGGAAAATACAGCGCTTTTGAAACTTAAATCCTGTATACACATTGCATTACATCTAAAACAAATGATAATATTCGTTTTAGCCGTGTCATATAACTCGATTAAAGTTGTGTCCTGTGCACAGAACATTTTGTGATTTTGTTAAATTTAGAGACAAATTAAAATATGCAAACATACTAAATATTATAACCACAATACATAAACCATAACTGTATGAAAAGGCAAATTCTACAAGAAAGTCTCTATTTTTTATGTTTTCTTTTTTTGGGCCTTTAAAGCTTTAAACAGACAACAGGAAACGTGAGAAGATAAAAAGGGGAACAGAAGTTTGGAAAAATCACAATCGGGACTCAAACTTAGATTGCATAGAGCACTATTGTGCAATATTTTGAATCTAAGCCCTGTAGCTACTGCCACCAACAATTTTTTCAGTTTACGACTGTAAACATTTGTAGCCAACTAAACTTAATTTAATCCAATTAATTTGTCCCATCTATATGATTTAGCACAATTATAAAAGCTATCTCAAGTTTTTTTTTGAGCGTACAATCAAATTGACTTTTTAAGTCAATTTACTATTTTGCTGTTAAAAGTCACCATAACTGCTTCATTTACTGTAAATTGTTCAGAATAAGCTGCATTAAAATAAATTGAAATCCAAAGTAAGTTAAAAAACAACAACAACTGAGTTGAATACAAAAATAAGTTGAAATGACTTGTAAAGGCAATTTGATTGTAATTGTTTTTAAAGTTTTTTTTGTCGTTGACTACTCTTAACAAAGAATTGCAGAACTATGAGTATTGTTATTTCTGTATTTTTACAAATGTTTCAAATGTAAAAACACCCGGTTTTCTATCACCAGCGATAAACTGACTTTTCAAACTTGATGAAAGTATAAGAATGTGGAAAGCGACGTTCAGGAGATGATGTACTCACTGTGGTTTTCTCCAGACAGTGTAGCAGGTGATGATGTTGGTGTTCAAAAGAAGACCTGTTCTTCAGAAACAGAGCGCCATCACCGTCTGGATTCTGACACATCAAAAACACAAGAGTATATTTAGGACGGGCTGTATTAAGCATCTTTTACATCTTAAAACAAAACCCTTTTGTTAATGCAACTCTATTTAAAGAAGAAAATGACTATTTACAGACTTCAAAGCATCGAAATAAGAGCAGAACATCACAGCAAAGGCATTTACTAAACAGCTGGATGTGTGTTAAACCCAAACACTGATTTTGATGTATTACAGTAGTGACCAAAAGTTGGAAAACTGTCGTCTTGGATCTTCATTTAAATATAAGATCTGCTAAGTGTGACCGTGCCAAAGGTTCGACCTTGCTTCACCTCCTATGACAGATCTCTGTCTTGTCAAAGCCATTGGCACGTATCCGGTAACTTCTAAAACATCTTGCTGTAAACCGATCACAGGAGAGGATGTTGTGCTGTAAAGAACAAGACTCTGAAGGAGCATCGGTCACCGCGTCTTTCCTTTGTGCTTCACTGATATCATCTGGCCCCAGACTTCTTTGTTGTTCAGGTGTTTTATCACTATATCCCTGCCCTCATCTGGAATTAGCCTATCAGAAGCCTTCAAAAAAGAAGACGATCTTATCGAGGGAAGACAGGACGGTCATTGTAAGTGGGTGCCATGGTCAGGAAGGAGCGAGGACCGCAGTCTGCCACGCGAAAAGAGCGACGTCAGCCCAATCCTAAAATGGGTCCGGCCAGGTTCGGATGATAAGATCTTCAATAATCAGACTCAAGAACAAGTAAGTTTGTTTTTGATAAACTCAAAGACACTTTATACACAATTTGAAAAGAGAAAGTTTCATCATGTAAGACGTGAGTGGGAGCGAAAAGCAATTCCACTTCTCTGATGGAAAATCGACAAGTCTCAATCCTCAATCCGGATTCAACAGAACCTTCCAGATCTAGATCTGAGACAGACACAACAACTAACCAAAACAACTTACTCCAATATAATTCAACACCACAAGTGTACCAGCAAACCACATATTCCAAAATTCCCCAAAGTTGCAAACAAATTCGACAGCTGTTTCAATAAAGAACGCACTGTGTTATCTTGACGGAGCACAGTCCGCTTGCGACCGGGCATTCCGCTGCCATACGAAATGAGAAAATTAAAGAATCTCCATTTGTCATAATCTATTTGCTGTCTGACCGGAGTCGCAAAGTGAATTGTTTTTCCACCCGATCGCAAGTACCCAGGTAATAAATCCCAAATAAATACATTTCAGTGAAATCCACAGGCCGCGATCCTCTCCTCCCGAACGCTCCATCAGGAGAGGAGATTTGCCTCCCTGCAGAAGAACCTCAGAGCGTATTAAACCATTAATCACTGGCAACACTATTTTCTCAGCAGAGACAAGAGATCAAACCACTGGATAACAAAACTATCATCGTCACATATGTACATTAGTAATTTATCACATCACTGGCCCTAAATCTACTGTCCCCTCAGGAAAATGACCAAGGTTTTAATATAGTAAAAGTATAGTAACATTTTTTATTTTTTATAGTTTACATTTACATTTAGTCATAAGTAAATAATTAGACTAAATGTAAACGTGGTGTCCAGACAATGGAAGTCAATGAGGGTCAATATCGTTTGATACCAACATTCTTCAAAATATCTACTTACAGAGAGTTCAGGGAGCAATAAGCGATATGTCATACAGGAGCAATAATACAATAGGTGCTAATACAAAGTTACTAGTTTCAGCAAAAGCTAGACCAATACCTGTTGAGAGAAAGAGAGAGGGTTAGTGGTTTTTTTCCTCATTTGTCTGTTAAGTATTCACCACTGAAACATTTCTCAAAATATCTTCTTTTGTGTTCTGCATAAGAAAAAGCCATACAGGTTTGGAATGACATGAAGGTGAATAAATGTTTTTTTTCTAAAAAACAAGTTATTTTTGCATTGGTATAAAGAGATTTTCCTAATGTCCTCTCAGCAGAGGTCAAGTGTTTTTCTTGAGCACTGAATGACAGTTTTGAGTTGCAAAGGAGAAATCAAATCCAGAACAGACAGAAGGCTTGAAAAAAAACCTTGGCCTGGTTTATAAATAGCACTGCAGGCCGGTTAGTAATGGCTTTATAGATCCGTGCTGAAAAAATACCCTCACTCGAGAATTGTAAATATTGGATTATTGTGGTTTCCACAACCTGAGAAGATTCTGGTGAATTCTACCTGCCGCATTAGTGAAGCTGTGGATTGAATCTCTCTTCATCTCTCTCTCCGTCTCATTCTCTCTCAGCTGCGGATAAACATTTGAATACAGCTAGTTTCTCCTGTGCCATGAATATAGATTTCAGTGTGTTTACAGGATAAAGCTTTGCTGTAATCCCTGTGGTTATGAATATGTTTCTGATGAAATGACAGCCAGCAGGCCAGTGACAGATTTCAAGACTGCAACATTTTAGGATGAAAAATAATAAAACGAGTGAAAAAAAATACTGAACAGTCTCTATAGAAACCTGGAGGAGGATTTTTATACATGTACATGTATGTGTATGCATTAGGCAGACAGTTTTATCCAAGGCAACTTATTCATTCAATCTATGCATGTTTTTATCAGTATGTGTGCTCCCTGGGTTCGAACCCTTGATCTTTGTGTTGCAAACGCTCTACCAATTTAGCTACAGAAACTCTTTTGACTACAGCCAGACTTACAAACCACCCAGAATACCCTAGCAACCACTTACAAACCACACAGAATACCCTAGCAACCACCTACAAAGCACTCAGACACCCTAGCAACCACTTACAAAGCACTCAGAAAGCCTAGCAACCACTTACAAAGAACTCAGAAACCCTAGCAACCACTTACAAAGCACTCAAAAACCCTAGCAACCACTTACAAAGAACTCAGAAACCCTAGCAACCACTTACAAAGCACTCAAAAACCCTAGCAACCACTTACAAAGAACTCAGAAAACCTAGCAACCACTTACAAAGCAGTCAAAAACCCTAGCAACCACTTACAAAGAACTCAAAAACCCTAGCAACCACTTAGAACATGCCTCCATTGTGACAATGAGCTGCACACTCAAGATTTCTTCAAAAAAGAAGTTTTTTTTTTACCCATTCCTAGTCTTTAACCAACAGAATTTGTGTTAAACAAATGGAAAAATCCAAAAAAGCACGATGTTATTGCAACAGTACGTCTTCATATCCCCTATATAACCACAGGGTGAACGCTTAACTCAGGGTTGGTCGTGTTAATCTAGTAGTACATTTCAAGTAAACACACCCAAGGGCCCGAACTGCAGCGCACGACATAAACACACAGCCACAAACAGATATTTAAACAGCTTGTTTTCCCCGAGACGGAAATTACAGTAAAATAATCCTAACAAGGGCTTCGTCTTGAAGCCAGTTACTGTAAAAGTGCAAGGCATATTTTTATTTCAATAGAAAAACTGCACTTAATCTTACTTAACGCAGAAAATATTATTATAGCAGAAAGGATAAAATGGACAGAAATATTTCCCAAAACGCTGAATCATCTTGTGATAAACAACCCTGTATTCTTACAGCAGATAGGAAGGAGAACCAGGACAGAGATACTTTTGCTGGATCCACGTTTTTTTTATCTGTCCTGGTCCAAAAACGTCTCTTGATGTTGGCATCACTGCCCTCCCATCATTGTTATCGTTGTCAAGGTTACAGACATCATAGTGGATGTAGTATGTGTAGAAAAGTATTACATTTAGATTTCAGCATTTGACATTTATGCATCTTTTGACCAGAGACCTAAATAGTGTGCAAAACAATAAAGTAAACAATAAAACAAAAGTGAGCAAAACAAAGTGATTCATCTTAAAAGGAGAGGTCACCCAAAAATAAAAATGCTGTCATCATTAGTACAGATTTGGAATGACATGAGGGTGAATAAATGATGAAAGAATTCTTTGAGAATTTTTTGGGGTGAACTATCCCTTCATTCTCGTGCTCTTCCCTGCCTTTCCTTCAGTGTTGTTAATGATGTTTCCTTTACAACAGGTCATGGACCCGACGGAGAGTTTAGCTGACTCTAAATGTCATCGTCCGGATCTGAAAAGCAGTCGGCGCAGGTATTACAGAGTACATTTCAAACTGACGGTTTGTTCAGGGTCCAAACATCTGACCTTTATAATTCCTATAACGCTCTTTGATGAGATCCAAAAGATCTTTATATTTTATAAAACTGTTCGGTGCTTAATGACCGCTGGCAATGATATACTGTCCAGTTATGAGCTGATAATATGCTTTAATGACCCTTCATCATGATCCGGCTCCAGAAAGACCACACTGTGAATATTAATACTTTAATGTCCTCTGGTTGCTGGGTTTGATTTGAAGCTTTTGATTAGATTTAATGTGTTATATATATATATATACAGTATATATATATATTATATCCAAGAAGTTTTGATTTCTATTCCAATTCTTAGCTTTTGACAGTGACCTTTGACAACTTTTCTAAAAATCTTTCTGAAGTTTTTACCATCAAACAAATTCGCACAGTTGTCATTCAGACGGCGTGAATCCACAATTATCTCAACAGAGAAACGTTTTGTTATGGAAGATTGAATATCAAAGATTCTGCTGGAGGGAAATTATTGAGGCATCTATTACACTGTGTTACTGGAGAACATTTAAAGACTCCATCTCATCCGAACTCCCCAAAATACAGACGAATCGCTATTCTAGAGAAGATCCGCCCACTTTGACTGTAAGCTGTTTGACTGACAGGTACAGTGGCCAATCACAGTAAACATTTACAGTGAATGAATGTGAATTAAACATGACTCTTCAAACAAATCACAAACATGATTCCTTACAGCCCTTATAGGAACTGATAGGACAGATTGATGAAAACGTGTCGAATGTATTTTCGATCATTTTCACCCAAAAATAAAACACGTTCATGTCATTTTAAAATGGTCTGAGAGGCATGTTTGATCGACTCTTTTGTAAATGATGTCTGTTCATGTTAGTGTAAACTATACCTTTAATGAGTCATATTCTCAATGTTTCTGAAAATATCACAGCACTAATAGGGAGACCATATACCTGAAATCCTCCTTCTTCTTTATAGTGTAGGAAGGCATTAGTGGTTCCCTTCTTGGACAAGCGAATTCTGGCAAGTCGCACTTTCTGTAAAACAGCAAAGAATTTCTGTGAATCGATGGTGTTAGCACAAACCCACATGGCGGCCAAGAGGTGAAATGATGCCAGTGATAGATTTTGCAGGCAGTTTACATTTATAATGCTGTTGTGTTTGTAAACAAAACCTAAGTTGATTTAAAAACATTTGACTAATTTATATAATATAATGTCCACAAAATTAAAATAAAATATTAAAATAAGACATAAATTATTTGATTCTTTCACGACTGTCTTCTTCCCGTGGCAAAGTAGGTTGCCCCACCGGTGTGGGATAAAACACACCACCTGTAGATGGCGATCTAGCGTGTGATGCAGGTTAATTCAACTGAAACTACAAAATAAAACAATAAAAAAAATCTGCAGTCCATACACTTAAAAACCGACTCTGACTTCAACTTCCTCTGCTTAAGAGAAAAGCACAGATTCACTAACATCCCTCACTGGACCGAGTCTGTGAACTCATATTTAACAACACTGTCATGAACCTACATCTTATAAATTTCTCTTATTGCATTAAGAAATGTTTAGAAAACCAGCTGCACTCCTAGATGAGTCAGAAACCGTTTTGCGGATGACTTCGTTTGTAAAACAACGACAAAATCACAAGATCTAAAATGGATCTGCTGTGGAATGAAGCGATTCTTTGGTACCTGCTGGGCTCGCATCTTGTCGGCTCTCTGGTTCTGATGATAGATCCGGCTGAAGTTGGACACGATGACAGGTACGGGAAGAGCGATGACCAACACGCCACTGAGAGAGCAGATAGAGCCGAAGATTTTTCCAGCGATGGTGTTAGGAACCATGTCTCCATACCTGTAACAAACGTCAACTTCAGTCAGATGCAATAGGATGGACTTAAGTGCATGTGAGAGAGCGAGAGACTAGTTAAATGAATATCATTACAGTGCTTTATTGACCAGTTCTTGCTCAGGATCTATTTTGCAGTAGCATTTAATCTAATTGTGCAAATTAGTATGGGAAAAGTGCAAGGCTATTTCAATTCACAAGACCCCCGAGCTCTTCTCTGTGACCGACCGGGGGTCCACAAGACCCCTAATACAACCCATTACCCATGTTTAATAGCATAGTACACAATCACAGAATTACAACGAGCTATTATACACACAGAGACACGCACAAACACATATACTATATATAAACACCATTACATTACAGAACCAGTCTGTCCTCCCACACACGTGTTGAGAGTTAACTCATCATGTACAGGGATTGTCATACTTCAGCTGTAACCTGTTATCTTAAGTGTACACTGAGAGTGAAAACACTTATTAGTAATGCCGCAGTATAACTGTATTTATCCTACAATACTCTTACAGTATGTGGCATATACAGTATACTGTACGCAATATATGTTGTCGATATACATGAAGACAACAGCACACAGAATACTACATTACATGGTATACTGTGTCCCACAATGCATTGCACTCAACTTCAAATATACAGTGTGACATACAGTATGAACTACATATAATATAAACCTCAATTTTTCAGTACTTTGCATTAAAGGGGTAATATCATGTATTTTTTAAATAGAGATGCACCGATACTAAATATCTTCACTGATACGATAGCTGATTATTCATATAATGACTATTAATATCAAACTGGTAAGGTTTCTTAATATTTTCTATATCCAGAGCAGTTTCCTGTCCTCTTTTGATTGACAGAATATCAGCCAAAAGTATGAAACGTTGCTTTCATCGAGCGATAACAATTATTGGCTGATATATTGGTGCATCTCTAATTTTGAATTGTTTGGTAACATTTTACAAAAAAATTGTATTTCATGAACTTACTATAAATTTACGATGAGCAATACTTTTACAGCATGATACTTTCAGCATTTACTAATACATAATAATAATTATAAAACAATATAATAATTAATAAAAAGTTGTATCTGTTAACATTAGTTAATGCACAATGAAGAAACATGACCAATTGTATTGGCATTAAGTATATTGCTCAGTGTTAGCTAATGCATTTACTAATGTTAGCAAAAACAACTTTATTGTAAAGTGTTACCATTTTTTCAAAGTTCACAAACAATCCATACTAAACAGTCTTGCAAAAACTCAGATCAGATTGTATAATCAGACTTAGTTTTCCTAAAAACAACTTTCCACTGTTTGATTCTAACATGAAGTTTCTTCAGAAGTATGAAGCAAAGCAGCCCAGCGACATGCACACAGAGTAAAAGCACAAAATTCCTTCCTTTCATTTCTATCATTAATTCTGGTGTTCATGCATTCATCGCCACGACACCTAAAAGTTTAAAAGCAAGCAGTTTTTACGGCTTAGTTTCTGGAGGAAGTTTTTCGTTTTAAAAGTGTTTTTCATAGTACAACCCACTCTTTTATGTCGAAAGATCAAGGAAAACTGAATTCCAAATGATGTGAACCCTGTAACATTTACGCTGCCCACACCAGCAGAACATTAGAAAAACATTAGATCTGGTCTATGAACCACGACACGGTCCAGGCACAAGCTTCACACAAAGAAAATGGCAGTCCTTTAAAAATGTCTTTCATTTGATGTAGTAGCAAGCTTCCTGGTGGGATACACATTTCCCTCTGCCTTCAGATCAGTCACTGACAACACAACAAGACAGAGAGAGAGAGAGAGAGAGAGAGAGAGAGAGAGAGAGAGAGAGAGAGAGCTGGTTCACGTTCACATCATGTTCCAGCCCTTCACAGGAGACCGATCTTCAGGTGGCGTAAATTAAAACATTTGTTTTTACAGCAGTGTTGATGTACTACACTTATATCATGCACCTGTTTACAGCATCATCAAACCATAGGTGTCCGAAATATTTTACTGAATGTTACAGACAGCAGGCACATGAAAACGTGAGGATGTTTTTCTGCAACAGAGAAATACACAAAGGCGAAGTGAAACAGAAGTGTGGCATTGCGGCGCTCACTGAAGACCGAGAGTGATGGACCGACGCTGCATTTTACAGATGAAGACAGAAACCCTTCATACTCGGACTATACTACAGAGAAAAATGTACTGTATTATGTATCAACAGTCAATCTTATAACAACATAATGTCACAAAATTAAATATAAATACAACTCTTTTTACACCATTGACAAGATTTTCTGTGTGATTTTTGACCCAGCGCTTCATTTTTTATGTGTAAAAGACATGCAAACTGTGATATTATAAAGAACACATCTTTTTTTCCAGCTTTCACTTTGAGTACCAACAAAGGATCTACTGTGAGAAAAACTCACTAGACAGATACACATAAACAATTCTGGAAACTATGCATGTAGTAAAAAGCAGAAAAACACTAACAATAACAATGTTCGGTCGACTTAAACAATTATTGCTATATTTTTTCCTTGAAATTTTCTTCTGAAAACCCCTTGCAACCTTCTTGTGGCGCCCTGCTACATCTACAAATCCAAAAAACAAGCAAATAATCTGTTTTCATCATTATTCTGCGTCCGGACAAAGTCTTTGACAAAAACACAACTTTCTTTTTATTCAAAATGCCATCTTTATTAAACGTACCCACATTAAAAATGAAGTTTAAATTCAAATTAAGATGGGTTTATTTTGATGCAGAGGCTCGGTTCTTTTTTTTTACATAGATTACATATTTGCATATGGGTAGACCAAAAAAACATAAACATGTCCTATGGTGTGACAGCAAAAAGGTAGAAAACAAACTGTTAATAATATATTATTTTATATGATTAATATTTGTATTTATAATATAAAATCGCATAAGAGAGATTTATCTTTATTGTTACTTAAAATTTTCTAAATTGGCACACTCACATATACGATATATCTGGCAACGGACCCATATTTATACAGCACAACATACAGCTCTGGGGACCTTGACATTTTTGTGAACACGACCAAAAATGCTCTCACACTTTAAAAGCTGGCAGGGAAAGAGTTAACAAGCATATCACAAAAATACTGAATTACCTTTTTACTTTACTTTACTTTAAATACGCTGATATGTTTTAACACGTTGTGTAGGGCTGTGCGATTTGGGGAAAATATCTAATTGCGATATTTTTGACAGACATTGCGATTGCGATTTGATTTGCGATTTTAACTTTTCTAATTCAAGCTTCAATTCAATATTGTTGTGTGGAGCACAGTATGGGTATAGTTACCCTGAAAAAAAAAAAAAACACATTTAATTGTTTCCATTAAAACCATTACAAAATTAATTTTTGTAGTGTGCTTTGGGCATTATTCAAATAGGGCTTACTGTTGTTCAATTGGTTCCCAACTTCCAGATTACATCACACCAATAGAATCCAAATACCAGTGTACACTATTATAGTTTCCATTAAAACAAATGCAACTCCCATTGTAACCCTTAAATCCATAACATTTTCTATTGTGTTAGGGAATTATTAAAATAGTTCATAGTTTACATAGGCTGATTTATTATTGTTTAAGTATGTGGGATTTTTTAAAACAAGTAAAAAATGTGCTGAATGTTTAATTTCATCCAAGTGAAATTAGCAAAACAGTTAGATAGAATTTACATTTGTTCGAAACGCGGAGCTAGGCGTGAGTTTACACAGGGTGCGCGCGTGCGTCAAGCCTCGTCCATATTGCCAGATGCCCGAGCCGGACTCAAGTAGGCTACTATAAACGTCATTTCGAAACAGGCTGTGTATTCTGGGGTGTGTATGCGCGTCAAGTTTAAACGGCTCGTCCGCGAGACGCGCAACGCGGGGCAGAGACGCGCGAGTATGACAGGCTGTGTGTGCGCGTCAAGTTTAAACGGCTCGTCCGCGAGACGCGCAACGCGGGGAAGAGTCGCGCGAGTATGACACAGGCTGTGTGTGCGGTCTTCTGAATTGGACGGTTCTTTAGTATTTATTTGCCTAATATGATCGATCTGGCTCTGCAGATGCCATAATAACACACACTCTCTCTCTCCTGCCTTCTGTATGTTTGTTTTTTTAATGACGGACGTTTACGCAGTTGGCTGGGGCAGTGCTGATTAGGCATAACGGAGGTGCGCTCACTCAGTTGGTTAGCAAGAATGCCACTCAAAGCGGGCTTGGAACAGACGCGTTTCCTATTTTTCACATCGCTTCCACATCGCAGCCTCTTGCGATTAGCAAATCGCAACGTCTCACATCGCGATTGCGATTCGATTTCGATTAATCGTTCAGCCCTAACGTTGTGTTAAATAACAACCTGCTCTCTCAACAGTACTCATACATCATATGTGGCACATACAAAACAAGTTTCTCATATAAATCAAATAAAACATTCCAGGGCTTGATGTTGTGTTCACTGACACTGAAATAAGATGATCATAAACGACTGATCAGCAGAGAGAATCAAACGCACACACAAACACAACCATCCTTTTCTTTTAATACCCACAAACTCTCTCCACAATCGTCTCCAGCATCCATCATTCGTCGGCCCCTCAGGTCACGCTGCGCTCCCGGGACTAATCCACATCAGCCCAGGCTCCTAATCTCGTTCCGAACGAAATTACAGAGGTAAAGCGGTAATCGGCCCTGGGAGCGCAGAGAGGGCAGGAAGCGGATACAGATTTTAATGATGACAATGCTTATTATCTCTCTGATGTTGTTTCGTTTTCTTGACTGTCGGATGTTCATTCCGTTGTTTGTTAATGCTACTTCGAAATGCGTCTTTAGCTATAAAACACACATAAACGTCCAGCAGTTAAGCAAAAGAAAAAGCCATTCCACTCTCAAGCACCAAAAGACTACTAAGACGTTCTGAAACTAACTGCAGCATCATAGTTGTATTACACAACATTGTGTACCTTTAGGCATCAGAAAGGAGAGCTCACAATTTCTTTAATTTTCCCGTAATAGACCGTCTTGGACAGACGTCCCGTAGGGAAGGAAGAGGCTGCCTGGCCTAGATGATGGTCTAGAAGGGGGTCAAGGAGGTTCACGGTGAAGATCAAGCGCAAAACAGGTTAGGAGATTAAAGTGCAAAAGCGAGGGAGAGCCGACGAGAGAAATCACTAAACTCACATTTTCTCCCATCTGCTGATGTTGTCGGTTTTTTTCAACCTCTCGTGAGCTTCCAGCACTGGAGCGTCACTGCTTACTCTCTCTAGCCGGAAATCTTATCGGAGATAAAAAGGACATTTATTTATCGGAGTGCAGGGCAACATTCAGAGAGCCCAAAATACATCTCCTTGGTCTATTTTTGCTCAGCGAATCTGACACGGCCGTTTTTCTCCAGCCTTGAAACATGACATCATTTCGACTCAGCAAATTTCAGCTATTAATAGCAGCAGTTATACGATTGCGATCGGGAGCGCATCCTCCTGAAGTCGTAGCACCGTCGTATAATTATATATAAAGAGAGATAGATAGAAAGAAAGAAAAAGAGAGAACGAGAGGAAGAGAGAAAGAGTCAGGATCAATAATTGGGGGTTGAAGTATGAAAGACTCAACAAGAGTGCAAAAAAGAGATAAATCTTTGGGGAACACTGATACATAATGCATAAATAGTTAAGAATAGTACGCCTACGCAATTCCAAACATAGCCCGAGACGAGAAAAACACATAGGGTGAAAAGCAGTGGGAGGTCAGGGGTTAACTGGTAAACGGTGTTTCATCTTCCATTGGAAATAGTGACCGCTTGAGCACAGATTACGCTGTGGAAACAACACTTTATGGATTTCAGCACGGCCATTTCTGTTCAGCACGGCCATTTCTGTTCAGCACGGCCATTTCACCAACCATCAATCACTCTCTTTCTTTTTACAACCTTCGTCTAACCCTCCCTTTACATCCCTGCTGAGGCTGGTGACTCCCAATACAAATACATAGCTCATGACTGAATCCATTCTGACAGCATCCCGGCACCCAAATTCACATGCTATTACATACTGAAGCATTTCAGAGTAGAATTAGTATGTCCCAAATCACAATATGCTGAATTGAGAATCTTTCAAGTGCCGGAATGATGTGCTAAATGGTGAAAAGTACAGATTCATGCACACTAATGGACGATATCACCTCAGTGCAATGAGTTTATTGATGCTGTACAGAATAAATAAATGATCTCATATAATAAATATGACACAAGAAACAACAAACGAAGGAAAGCTGAATTGTAATTTTGTAATTTGATGTGTGTGATTTTGCAAAATCCATACTCCTTTTCTATGCATTATGCAACCAAATATATGCAATTCCCGATTTGAAAAATAGTGCATACTTTTATAAGTAGACAAATTAACAGACAGATAGAAGCAGGTCTAACATTGGATGTCATGTTTGCTTCTTATGACTTTAATTGAAGTGTCAGCTATTGTTAAGTAGCCTACATGGAAAACTGTTTTATTTCAATACATTTAAGTTTAAGTTCAGAGAAGTCAGAGCTTGACACAAGATTAAAACAATTACATGTATGCATATGGCAGACGCTATTATCCAAAGTGCCTTACAGTGCATTGCAGACCATTATTTTCATTTTTGTTTCATTCCGTGAACTACTAACACAATTTCTCCCAAATTTCAAATAAAATTATTTCCAGAAAACAAAAACTGGAGAAATTGGTCAAAATAACAGCAAAACATTTTCTCAGACCTCAAATACTGCAAAGAAAACAAGTTCATATTCACGTTTAGGCAAGCCAACAGTAATATTTATACATGAATTTAGAAAAGGTAAAAAAATTTATAAAAGCAGTTTTTATCACAGCTGTCTTGTCATTCTGTCAGTTTTTAATATTGCTGTTGGATGACTTTAGGTTTGATTTTGTTGAAATTCAACAGACACTGGTCTTGAATGGCCACAATACATGCTGATTAAATGGAAATTTGGAAGGGTTTCTTAGTTTTTTCTGCGACTATCGCACTAATCTATTGCACAATGGTGAGGTTGCTAAGCCAAATAAATGGCAAAATGCACCGTAACTATTCTAGCGATATAATAACTTTGTTTGAGGAATAGACGTATTCAGAGAAAATCTTGCCTTGACAGCTGCGATCACCGTTCACTTTCATTGGGGAAAAGATCAGCATGGGCATTCAAGAACCGAGTCCATTTTGATGCGTTGTCAACGTTTTGATTACATAGTCAATACATAAACATCAAGTAATGAGCTACAAGAATTGCTCCGCAAGATAACGCCTATGTTGACAAAGCACAGGCCATGTTAGACATTTTTAATGTACATCAAAAATGCATGAGGAGGCCGCCTACAATTACAAAGTCAGCGTTTGTGTAGCGTAAACTCTGAAACGCCTTATGAGTAAACAGAACACTCAACGTTCAGCCTTCTTCCAAACATCAGCTGTCACTGTTAAACGTGTTGTGACACAGCCGCCGATTACGCTTGACACTACCGATTATCAAGCGCTAGTCTTGCGGAGCTGACGTGCTTATGCTAAAGCAAGCGACGTGTCCAGAAATTGCCGCTTGACTTGCCAAGCGGACCCATTCAAAAGCTGATCTCTCCAATCCTTCCCGCTCAGATTTAATCACATATAAGTAATTACTGATTCAATTATGAATGGGCAACTGTCAGCGCGTACTGAAAATTAAATGAGGTGTTGAAGTTTCCACATGGCGTGCTAATATCATTAATCATCTCTGCTTAGAAACACCTGGTCACCGCGAGCATGCTAAACACTCGGTGTATCATTAACCGCTGGGACAGATCAGTATTTCGTGTGGATAAACCCGAGATCATCGGATGCTCTGTACTGTATTATGTGCCTGTTGTAGGTATGATTAATTATGCTCTGAAACCACAACAGTACATACAGTAGTGGCCAAAATTAACATCCAACTTTGGAAAATCATCCCGCTTTATTTAAGTATATTATTAAAGATGCATTAAAATGTTGCATGCATGTCTTTGTGCTTGGTGTAAACTGAAGAATTGAGAATAATTTAAGGAGGCTTGGGAATATAAAAACACAACACATGTGCAAAGCTTACTACAATAAATAGGAAAATATGAATCAAGAAAATATTAATAAATGTTCAAATTGTACTCAATATTTGCTTCCTTTCCTGTAAGCATTTTGTTTATATGCATTTTTTAAATATTTGAATAAAACAAATAATTTTTGCCAAATACCCTAATAATAAATAAATAACTTAAAAGTTTACTGTTTGTTAATTTTATACCATACACCTCGTATTTTGATGGTTTAATCTAACCTAAGAGCATATTGAAAGCAAATACTGTACAATTATTCCGTCCAGGCATCACTTTTGGCCACTTCTGCCCATTTCAGAGAAAAGAAACTACCATATTTTGCAAATCTGGTGCATTATTAGAAACAGTCAAGGATATTATAATTAATGTTATGCATAAGCGAACAGTACACTGGCACTGCAATTTAAGTTTGGGCACATCGATGCATTCTGTATTAAAACTATTTTTCTCATTATAGAATTGTCAAGTAAGAAATATTAAATAACAAGACAAAAGAACAAATTAATATTAAACAAATCAAAACCGTTTCAAAGTCACCATTAGTCTAGCTAGCTCAACAAACTTCTCGATGGGCATTCTGGGATAGTTTTAAACCGTTTCCATGTAAACTTGACACTTGCTTTTTCTTTGCTATCTGGCCTGACTTGTCAATTTCGAAACCATAAAACCAAGAAATATTTTTACTTTCCAACGATCATGAGAAACTATTTCAACCAAGTGTGTCCAAACCTTTGAACGCTAGTATAAAGTTACAAAAAAATGAAAACGCAGCTTGTCTACACCGTGAAACGTTTTGCAGCTGTTTGCCAGTAACGTACTTACAATTGTTAAACATAACACATTTTTACAAGTTTATTAAACATAAACTTACCTAGTTCTTATATTTTTTTCATAAAAAAATACTAAATATCTTAGGTCACTTTTCTTGTATCGTAATTTTAAAAGTTTCAGATATTTTAACAAAAATGCTTAGGAAGAATGTCATTTTTGCAGTATTGCTGTGCTGATGCCAGTAAGGAGACCAGTCTCTAATTTTAAAGTTCAACTCAAAATGAAAACAGTACTAATAGGAAAGTAGTATTAAGTAGTAATTAAATCTGCAGTAAGTTACTGGCAAACCTGCTGCAAACCTACAGCAAAGTTTATGTGGGTTTGTAACAAGATGCTGAAATATGCTCAATTTTTTCTGTCAATGAATGACAGGGTGGATGTTCTGGGTGTCTTAGAGAAACATTATGATATCACTGTAACCGAGCACATTCTGAGCTGCCAACACGATTGATTTATGGATTTCTACAGAATACAGAGAAATACAGTACAAGTGACTGCACCCACACATCTCAGGTTTGACTCCTGTTTATGGCCAAGGTTTGATCGTGAATCTGATCAAAACAGAATGGGCTGAAAATCTGAAGAATAGAATGGAGAGACTTCAGTCAGGTAATACAGTTGTTCGCCTACTTTTGCTTCCAAACCTTTTTGATGTTCTTCTATGTAAAACAAAAGGACATGTTAAACTAATTTAAATTTTACAGAATGTCAGTAAAATATGTTATTTTGGTTTTATACTTTTGCAAAATCGAAAACTTTACCTATGAAGTCAATACAGTACAATCCAGTTTGAGTTACACCAACAAAAGTCATTTGTAGATCAGGTAAAAAAAGACTCCCGAAAGTAAAAACTGCACATTATCACTTTATATTGTGTAGTCTGTAAACCTTGATTTGCAGAATAAAGCCCAACTCCCACTGAAAACCATGTAATTTAGAGTTTACTGTCACAAAACACCCTCGGCAACTTCACAAGAAACTGAATCTCTTTGGAACCAACCTTCCAAATACACCGGTTCAATAGCAAGTCCCTAGCAAATACTATGGCTCATCTGTGCAGTAATGGATTTACTTTGTTTTGTGCAAGCGGACGATCTTTAAATTTGGGTTTGAGGGAGAAACAAAGTAACTTTTAAAGCTGGATCTCTAGATATTGACGAGGAAGTGGAAAAGCAGTCAAAGGGAAATGTTGTTTGTCATTTTCTGTCCGAGTGGGGCTTGACTTCATTATCTAAAACAAATCAGTCCCTGCCTCCTTCTTTCACAAACAAAACCCAGTCTTAATCGCCAAGGACGCAGACAGTCAATGGCAATTCATTAGAGAGATCTGAATCGCTTCCATTTCCAGAGCAATGGATTGGAAGGACCAAGAAGGGCTTAAAGTGGATATAAAGAAGTTCCAAAGTCACAAAACAAGAATAAATAAATCAAGCGCTAAACCACTAAACCCTTCTCTGAAATCAAACAGGACCAGGAGTGCTTAGAGTCATTTGCAAGGCTGTGAAATGTCTAAAGAAGATTTGAGAATCGCTGACCAATGCTAAACTTGCTGCCTGTCACACTGTTGTGTTGTGGGTGGTTGCCAAGGCTTTGCTATGCAGTTGCTAGGGCATTCTGGGCGAATCCTAAGGCTTTGATGCACGGTTGCTATCTGGCCCACAACAGCCCATGCCATATCAAAAATATCGTTTACAAACTTATCGCAAAATATTGTTAACATCATCGCATCACATATTGCATTATTTAACATATCTCTTCTCACCCCCTACTCACATATCTGTAATTTTGTGGTCTATAGATATGGAGATATGCAGTTGGGCCTTCAATTTTGCCTTAAATCATGTTCATTGCCAAGTCTGACTGCTAAGAAAAGTAATAGCTCTCTTTAAAAAAATCACAAATTGTGCAGTGAGACAGACAGGCAATGCGGTGAGACAGATAAGCAATTGAGTGAGACAGACAGGTAATGCAGTGATACAAATAAGCAATTGAGTGAGACAGACTGGTAATGCAGTGAGACCGACTGGCAATGGAGTGAGACCGACTGGCAATGGAGTGAGACAGACAGGTAATGCAGTGAGACAGACAGGCAATGCAGTGAGACAGATAGACAATCCAGTGAGACCGACTGGCAATGGAGTGAGACAGACCGGCAATGCAGTGAGACAGATGGGTTCCAGTACTTTGGGTTAGAACTCAAACTTAGAGCGCTTTTCCACCATCGCGCCGAATCGTTCTCGTTGCTTAATCGATCCACTCCGTGCCGATCCATGCCAGGCGGTACGTAAATAGTTTCATTTTCCACCGCAGGGCTGATAACGGACATTTTTAGAACGTAAACACAAACGCTTCACGCGCTGCCTTGGTAACACAAGGGACTGAGCTATAATGCCTCTGCATTAGCACGATTCCGAGCCGAGAACAGTTTGTAATCGTGCCGTGTCGAACCAGGCTCACGTGGAAACATAACTGTAACCGTTTCAGACTGTGTGCTTAGAACGGTTCGGCGCGACGGTGGAAAAGCGCTCTTATTCTTAACCACAATACAAGCAAACGTCAGAGAGAAAAATTGCAACATTCATTTTGGTGAAGCCATTTGGAAAAAGTCCAATTTGCACCAGACAATACACAAAAATCGCTCCGAAATAAACACCCACGATTACTTAAACACACAAATTGTGACGACTATAAACCCAACACAGATCAGCATATGCTGCCATATTTACAAGCAGCCTCGCTGGTTTAAAGCATTTAAAGTGTGTGATTATTCAGCACTTTCATGTGAGATTTTGGCTCCAGATGAAAGCGAAGGAAAAAACACCCTAAAGGAGACGACATTAAACCAATCCGTTTTTCCCTGCATGCTTTGGGCTTAGCTCCTCTGCCTCGCTGGTGTGAAAAGCCGTTGTTAACATTCAATTAAGCAGCGCTGTTCACGAAGCCGAGCGTGATCAGAAAAGAGTTTGGGGTCAGGTGTCATCCCTTCTGGACTGAGAGCTATATTTATCATCCGCCCTCCTAGAACCACGCAGCCTAGGCAACTGAACCTCATGTTTCTCGTCTACAGTACAAATCACAAGTGAACCATTTCAGGACATCTTCAATCTTCAATACTGCGAAACCAAAAAAGAAGAAAAGAAGTGGATGTTTATGATGCAGCTTTGACAGACAGGAACTAAAAGACAGGAATTAAAAATTCCATTTCAGGAATAACAAGAAACCTGTCGAGAAAAGGTCCTGTTCTTCAAATCAAATGTGACGTTATTCACGATATTAATTTCAGTTATTCGTTTAAAGGAATAGTTCAAAATGAAAATGTTGTCATTATTAACACGCCCTCTTGTCATTTCAATCTGCATGACTTTCTTTCTTCTGCAAAACACAAAAGAAGATATTTTGAAAAATGTCGGTAACAGAAAACCGTTGGTCCCCAATGACTTGCATTGGTTTTGTGTCCATACGATGAAAGTCAATGGGGACCAATGGTTTTTGGTTACCAACATTTTTCAAAATATCTTCTTTTGTGTTTTGCAGAAGAGAGAAAATCACACAGGTTTAAAATGACAAGAGGGCGAGTAAACGATCGCCCGAACTATTCATTTAATTGCAGTTAACTCCTGTGCTTTACTTTATATTTAATAATAATGAATTGTATCGTTTTCATTCAAGAAATTATTATAATGCGATATAAACTGATCTGAAAATGTGATCACTGTAAAGTACTACATTACGTTAATATACAGTACTGGTGATATATGCTGATATTAAGAAATAAATTATTCCAATTATTGCCATTATTATTTTTAAAAAACATTGGTTTTGGAAATAAAATTGTACTCACTGAATACCTTTGCCGCCTTCCTATAAGAAACAATGCAGTAACAAACTTAAAGAACAATATTTCTATAACTTACAAAATAACATTACATCTGCAACTGCATGAACTCCCTAAAGAGGAAACAATAAAGCCAGTATGAAAAGAAAGAGTTTTGTGATATGCTAATGTAAATCTGACCTGAAGGACTACTGATATCTGGGAAGAGAACCTCTGTGAAGTCTCTGCTTTGAGATACTGGCAAGCGGGACAAAATGAAGCGTCCTCATTTAATAAGACGAAAGCGATATGCATTAACGATGCAGATTATTGCTGCAATTGTGTGAGGTTTAACAGTCCGCCCGTCAAGCAAACGATAAGAAGCCACAGGTTTCACATATTAAGAGATTGAAGGGGATTGCTGAAATCCCATTTTAATACAGTGGGATATATTACATATAACCGAGGAAGCTTTGCATGCGGAGAGCTAAAGAAACTCAAGATGAGCAACAGTCTGACAACTAGGCAGTTCAACAAGCTAAAAGCTAAAAGCATCAGCCCGAGGCTTTTCATTGTGTGATTCATCTATTTACTGTGTATGCTGGAGGTCATACAGACAGAATGGCCATGAATGACTTGAAAAGGGGAAAAACTATTTTTTCCTTTACATCAGACTGACAAATATTGGTCCTCAAATTGTATATGTTTAAAAGTTATATATGTCATATTAACTAAAACGAAAAAGCAAGTTGTTTGTTGATTCGACGTCAATTTTAAGAACAATTTATATTATAAGATCCTCAATGTCACTATGGATCTGCTACAGTAAATGTAAATCCTGTAAACATGCCTGACACCAAACCAAAAACGTGTTCTAAACCATATTAGATTTGATATAAATTTTAGCATTAATATTAATAAATTCACAAATTCATTCAAATAGCACAATTATTCTGTGGGTCCAATTCACAGAAATGTATAAGGCTTGAGCACACTATTTTTTGCCTTTAAATGTAAATCCAATGCAAAAGTAAATTTCTGGTAAAGCTTTAAAAATTACTATTGCAAATGTAGCTTAAATGGTAGAGCAATTTGTTAGCAACACAAAGGTCGTGGGTTTAAGCCAATGGTTGCAATTCACAACTTCACTGCTAGATGCCGCAAAATGTCATACACTGGACCTTTAAAAAAACAATTGTAATATTTAACTAAAAAGTGTGATTTGTTTCTTTAAAAAGAAAAATAAACTCAAGTAAACCAGGTCCCGCACAGCTATACCTGTATAGATGACAAAGCAAAATCGATTCTCTACCTGCGTGTTACCATCACCCCACATCCAAACAACCACTTCCTCCACATTACAGCCCCGATGAATTTTCTTTCTGTGCCACTAATCATGAATAATAAATAACACGACGAAGAGCGCCAAAGTATATTTGTGCTGCTTTTAGTCCTGTCCTTCAAGGTACCCCTGTTTAGGAAAGAAAATGCAACCCAAGACGATCCCGACTGCTTGGCCACCGGCCCAAAGCAGGCGACTGGAGTAATGTAGTGCCACTGTCGGACCACACCAACAAGCTATTTAGGACGAAGGTCAATTTACATACGTTATGAAGAAAAGAACGCCATGCGCAACATGATGCTAAAGGCTGATTTAATGTTTCAATTACAGCGTCGTGCTATAGGGTTTAGCCACCTGACGGATACGGGGGCTATCACATGTATTGTTTATGATACCGCGGAGGCGCGGGGGAGAATTCAATATCAATGCTCGCTTTTATAATGCATACACACACCACATAATACCTTTTGTTGTAAAGGATACGTCTTGATTGTCATTACTTAGTCATCATTTGGAAATCTTTTTTGTGACTAATTGTAAATGGCATTTATGTTCAATAAAAGGAAAACCGGTTTTATGCATCCCACAGACTCATAAATGATGTCGGACACCAAACCAAAAAGGTTGATAATTGATAATAAACACCATTTAGCATTTTTATTAACATTTATAAATCACCTTTTTAAAAAATATCAATACTGTTTTTAAATAGCTGTCCCACATGTATCCTGTATATCCTGCATAAACATTAATAAAGCTTTAACATACTTGATACTTTGCTGTGTTTTCTTTCCTTAAAAACGTTATGAAAAAGCAACGAGTTTAAATCACAACTCATTTGAATTATTAATGTTTTTGACCTTCAGAATGGGGGTGCGAGTTAACAAAGGACAAAACCACGCATCAATGTCATAGAGTAAATCAACTGCTGCCTGAAACACAGCATCCATCCATCAGAACAAGCTTTGGGAATCCGACGTTTATGAGCAAAACAAAACAGCAGATAAAAGATAAATGCACTACACTTCCTCAGCATTCACCTGTGAGCCCACCTCCACTTAACCTCTTTCCCAGGGCCCGTATTCTTAAAGCTTCTTAGAATCCTCGAAGAAAGCTCCTAATTTAGCTTAAAAACTTCTACGTAGGAGTCTTAGCTTAAAATCGATTCAGGACCAATCTGAGAGCAACTCTGAGCAAGGAAAAGACAAAAACGTTTATCTTAGTGAGGAGGCGGGGCTGACACCGTTGCTATGTATGACACAGCCTTTTAAAGACTGTGATTGGTTGGTTGGCCAAGAAGGAAAAAAGAGCGCTTTTAAGTATAGGGTCATTAGTTTGAAATTGCACATGTCTTTTTTCCTGTTTTACCGTACGCACAGGCACACACACACACACGCACGCATTATATACATAGTATATATATACTTTTTTATTTTTTTTATTTACCATGCTGTTATTATCAACTTATTTTTAAAAAAATGAACAGTTACACAGTAAGTTTCTGTAAGTGCTGTAATTGTTTGTGTGATCACTGGTTGTGACAGAACCAAATCTCTGCTGCATAGCTGCATTTCTCCAGTTGCTAAATATGCTAATGTAGTGATTTCTTCTATTTCTGGCGCTATGGCATATCTGCGCTGTCTTGGACATGTTAGCGTGTCTCTAACACAAACATGAACCCTGCACGATCTAATGTGTTGTGTCTTATTAACTCGCTGAAATTCAATTCAATGTCATTTTATTTTATAGCGCTTTCACAATTTGCATTGCATCAAAGCAGCTATACAAGAAAACCAAAACCAAGATAATCAAAAGTTGAACACACACACACAGAAAAACAATACAAATAAAAAATCTGATAAACCTTAAAAGTAATATGGAAATTGTCATGCATTGCAACACATTTCTTCTCACTTTTCGTGTTTCGTCCATTTTCTCTGCTGCTAACGAAACTCTTAAGTCTCTTAAAAGTCCTCCTCGCTACTCCTAAAATGTTTGACCTTAAGAGCTCTTTTAAGGGTTAAGACGCTTTATGAATTCATTTGAGGATAGGATATTTTCTATCATTTTAAGGGGAAACGGCCACATTTCTAAGAATTTTCTTAGAATTTTGTCACTAGGAGCAATTCTTTGCATAAAGATTTGTCATGAATGCGGGCCCTGGTGCTCATGAAAGCCCCCGGCTATGATAGACCTCTGCTCAACAGAAGACACTGAGGTGTTCAACCGCAGGCCGGGGAGAAAGTGAAGTCATTACCTGAACTCCATCAGACCCAAAGGCACTGCAGCTACTGCAGACAAAACCATAGGAAGACCACGTCTTGTGTGAGGAGGGTTTACCTGTGTCAAAGTCACAATTCCAAAACGTGCTTTGTCTTAACATAAAAAATCTATTTAAAGACCAAAAGTTCACCCCAAAAAATATTCACTTTAATGTAGTTTAAAACCGGTAAATAGATCGAAAACGGAAAAACGGACAAGAAGATATTCTGAGAAATGTCTGCAGTTTTCTGTCCATATAATGGAAGTCAAAGGATGACCAACATTCTTCTTTTGTTTGGTAATGTCCTCCCTGGACAAAATCTATTAATTTTACATACATTTCCGTCAACATTTCAACTCAACGCAATTCAGTGCAAAATATACTGTACAATACAGACAAAACAAAAAAATACATACGTAAAATTCTCTCATATACTTATTTAGTACATTGTGCCCTGATTTTTTTAAAAGTGTACCTTTGCATGCTGCACATTTTCAAACCATTAGAAAACGAGAGAGGAAGGCAGAGAAATATGGGCTGGTGCTCTCATGCTAATAGGAAGCAGCAGGTGGAAGAAACAGCAGTGGAATCGTGACAGCTGCTTCTCAAATGTGAACGAGCTCTCGCACGAGACCGGATCCCTCTCGACCCGTAATCCAGCTGACGTGAGCTTTGAGCAAAGCAGCCACAACTACTACAGGAGGATTTTTGTGAAAGAACCAAACTAACAAAGAGCAATGGATAACGTAAAATCAGGAGTTTATCTACAGTAGGATATCCAAAGTGGATTCCTGATCCAAAATGTGATATGCAGCACAGAGAGACTAGCACATCTCTTATAGTGCTGCCAGAGACATATTGATCTGTGATGTTTGATAAAGATTAGCGTTGGGCGATGTCTACCAAATTGGCATCGGACGATGGCACCAGTGAAACATGGTGATGGACGATGACATCGCCCTGCGGCGTTATACAGTAAGGGTCTGAGACACATCTTCTTTAAACAGCGCGAGCTTCACAGTTATAAAGTGAGGCTAGACTTATTCTGATGTTATATTCAATAAAAGAGTTTCTACCTTCTTTAAACAACACGAGCTGCGCAGACACGCGCCTTCTTTTTACAGTTATAAAGTCAGGCTAGTCTGATCTGTACAGTGTGAGGTTTTATGCCCAATAGCTTTGTTCGTATTTGTTTACAACGCGATTTGCAGCCCACGCGAGCATCACGTGAGGAAAGTGAAACATTTGTTGGAATCACGATTATTATTCACTTGCCATTGTCCACTGGGGCAAAATGTTCATTTTAGACAATGCCTGTAGCTGTTTTCCCGGCCAGATTTACAGAACACAAAGAAGGTCAAATACACCATAGAGCTCATTTATTATGGAGACACTTGAGGTACAGTGAGGTAAAAAAGTCAATACAACAATGACAACGGGGGTAAAACCAGAACCTTAAAAAAAAAAACTAATGCACATTTTGGTTGACTAAATACCTGCAATATCATCTATTTGCAGTTATATTCTAATCCAAATATTAGATACCATATCATGACATTACAGTCACTGCGACAGAGAGCGTTAGAAGGGTGGAACAGATCGAAAGAGACATGGGTGTGGATATGGCGATATGGAAATGTCCGATTTCTGACTGATCTCGCTGCATTTTGACTCCAGCTAAATTGACAACAAAAAGAGGCGTTAAGCATCAAAATGTGCCTGTGAAAGAAAAGATGCTCTGAAACCAAATCTCTTCCCAAGGAGAACAACAGAAATTAAAGTTATTTATAGAAGCAGGGTTTTTTTAGCTCCTTCTCTGGACGCAATATCAATACCCCTTCAGGGAACGGGTCGGACCAGCACGGAAGACGAATCACCCATCGGGTCATTGTTTTGGATTTTTTTGTAACTTACTCTAAAAGCTTCCGGGCAAAAGTCTAAAGGCTCCTGTTTCACACATTCCTGTTCCACCTCTGAGACATCCATCTGATGCTTCGCATTGAAACCAAGCTTTAATACAAAACAAATGGGGCTGAGGATGGGCCATAAAAGGAAAGCTAATGGTGATGTTACAGTGTTAAAAGCCCGTTCTCTATCTACAGTACATGTGTCCACAGGTTAAATGGACCACCCAGATGCATAAACTAAACAGTATTCAAATCCGTTTACGAATGGAAACAGGCCCGTCGCCAACTTATTTGGCATTAGATGGGCATCAAGTTAAAAAACGTACACGCTGTAAATATGAGCGTCGCGCCATTAAACCTGAAACGTAACTCCATGTTCAAACTAAATATTTATAAAAGCCTCTGATCAGATATGGCGGTCTGATTGGATTACATGTTTTGCGTGACCGATTTCAATCTTCTTGACTGTATGCACAAGGTGACATTCACACATGTTCTCTCAGACTGTAAACAAAAGTGATATCGTAACAGCTCCGTCCTTAGCAATAAACAGATCTAAACAATGTGTGCATGAAATAAACACCAATTTAGTAAACAACAGGTGTAACGGGATAGTCATGCTTTTTTATACTAGTAGGATTTCACGATGAAATCTATCATTGTAGTATTGGAGACAAACATTGGGTGTGCGATTTACAACAACTAGGTTATGAATTTAGGATGGAAAAAATGGAATCATCATAAATACAGAAGTGAAATATAGTTGACAACCTCAATCTAGATCAGATGTTTCAAATTTCTTTCAAATGACAACATGCCAAGAACAAAGTTAGTTACGAGACTTGTTGGTATTTGATACAAAGCTATAGACGGCAGATTCTGATTTTATTATAGTCTATTAAAGTGATAGTTCACCCAAAAATGAAAATCGTGTCGTCATTTACCCTCTTGTCATTTCAAACCTATATGACTTCCTTCCTTCCGCAGAACACAAAAAAATATATTTTGAAGAAAGTAGGTAACCGAACAGCACTGGCCCCCATTCACTTCTAATGTATGGACACAAAACCAATGCAAGTGAATGGGGTCCGGTCAACAACATTCTTCAAAATATCTTCTTTTGTGTTCTGCGGAAGGAAGGAAGTCATACAGGTTTGAAATGACAAGAGGGTGAGTAAATGATGACAGAATTATACAATTTTCGTATGAACTATCACTTTACATTGACCATGAATCTGGTGTTGTCAATAAGCCGTTTACCGGATGTACTATTACTGCTATCAAATCAATCTCTCTTTATAGGGTTTGCATTGTTTTTGGTATAACAACTCTGGGTCATACACCGATTATTTTGTTATATTGTTGTATATTGAATGGACACTATTGGTAGCCTACCATATCAGCTATTCGGAAAGTCTTGTTTTGTTCATTTAAAGACCAATGGATATGAAGTCACAGGTGAACTATGTTGCCAAAACACTACAGGCTCGAATGCCAGCCAAGATAAAGACTTTATACCCAGTGTTATTCGCTCAACAGGTGAAATTTTATTCCCATTTCCTCAAAACGAGTTTATCCATCTGCAATGTGAGAACAGCCGTAAATTTAATTGAGCGGAAAAAGTGTCCTTTTATTGAAGAACTGGCCAGTGTTCCAGTAAAGAAATGCTTAAATGAAGGAGATTGAACTCTTAGAGGGAGACTAAACCAATTCTCAAATAAAAAATATTGGAAATAGTCTCGGAGGGCTGTTTTAATCTGCTTTCATCATTTACTCGCGTGTCATTCCAAAACTTTATGACTTTCTTTCTTCTGCAAAACACAAAAGATATTTTGACACTGGCCCCTACTGACTGTTATTGTACGGACACAAAAAACACATTTCTCAAAATGTCCTCTTTTGTTTTGCGCAGAAGAAAGAGTCATATACGAGTTTTGAACGACGTGAGGGTGAATAAATGATGACAGAATTTTAAGATGTGGGTGAACTATCATTTATATGACTACCAAAACATTCATATGAATTACATTTAAAGTACTTGACTTTTTAAAAGGTTTATAATGAAATAGTTGTGGTATCTTGTCTTTTTCACGAACTGCCAAGATCTACTGACTTCAAACTAGAAACTAATACAAAACTGTCTCATGCCTTTTAGTGCTACCTCATGGAGGATGTGTAATATTTTGTGATGACTTATTAATGGGAAGAGCATAAAAATAGCAAAAGAAGGAATTGGAATATCATGTTCTTCCTTCAGACTCTGATAGTCAATTGTTTACACCACCTGCCCTGTTGGAACGCCGCTCAAATCCTACATCAGCCAGTTCAGACAGCTGTGGGTTTAATATGCAAAAATCTAATCCATGAATTTGAGTTTATCAGCCAAGATCACTAGGATAACCACACTTTTATTTGTCAAAGACGGTTTTCACGTTCCAGTCATGTATTACATGAAAGTAAGGTGAAATACAGGTCAAGAAAAAGATGATTTGATTATGATTTAATTTACAAGACCCATATTTACTGACTGTAATGAGATTAGAGATTAAACTAGCCTAATTTTTATGACACTGACCTTTTATTTTCTGCATTTTGCATTACGAATGAAAGTCATTATAGAATGTCTGTCTGGCAAAAAATAAACAAAACCATGCACACATCCTAACACTACGGAGCCCTTTTAGGGACATGGGGTGGAAAAAGTATGAAAGGGAGTGAGAAAAATATTTTTTAAAGCTTTTGCGTTATCTCGCAAAAGTTTTGCATTCCCCCGAGAAACATCACGTTCCCTCGCAAAACTTTTGCATTCTCTCGCAAACATATTTGCGTTCTCGCGCAAACATATTTGCGTTATCTCGCAAAACTTTTGCGTTCTCTCGCAAACATATTTGCGTTATCTCGCAAAACATTCAAAAGTCCTGTTGTCCCGCTCCATACATTAACAATGGAGTAGTTCAGAGGTGATTCCCGGACTAATAACTCGTGAGCTAAACGTTGTTATAACACAAATAACACATAATTCCTTAGACAATGATCTACAACCTAGTCTTCCTCAAAACGAGAATATAAATTGATCTCTATATGAGCAGGCGACATCGACAAATCCAAAGAAACCGTCTGCAAAGTGACTGTAAATCCGAAAAGCGTTACTACAAAAATAGTCATTAATAACTTAAATGTTACACACTGTGGTCTCACCAAATTCAGTTTACACATTAATGCTCTCCTGCTGAATTTAAACTGGTTTTAGATATACTACAGTAGGCTATGTAGCACTGAAGTTAATGACTATTTTTCGTAGCCTAATGATCTTCAGGTTTTGCACTTTACAGACGATCCCTTCAGTCTTGTCTCAGCCGGCTCCCGCCTGAGATCAATACAAGGCTCGATTTGTGGGAAATTAAGTTAAAATTCATTGTTTACGTAACATAGAATGAGGTGTCATTTGTGTTATAAGAACGTTTAGCTCACGAGTTATTGGTCTGGGAATCTGCGACTATAGACCAATGTTTATGTACGGAGCTAGTCTTAAATTCTGCCAGCAGGACATTAAACATGAAGTGTTTGCCAGAACTCGCAAAATGTTTTGCGAGATAACGCAAATGTGTTTGCGAGGGACCGCAAAAGTTTTGCGAGATAACGCAAAACCTTTAAAAAAATATTTTCTCTTCCCTCTCATATTTTTTCCACCCCATGTCCCTAAAGGGGCTCCGTATAACACAAAACCCTCTCCTCAGTCTAACCATATTTTTTCAATCATTGCATGGTAAGAAACTTCCGAAAGAAAGACATTCTGCAGAAGCGTGCATGGCCCTTTAAGGTAAAGAAAGCTTATCTTCACAATCCTGTGCAAGCAATTCAACAGATAAGCCAAAATGCACATACATCTAAATAAAATTGCCTATTGTGTCCATGCATAGAGCTGTCAGATTCTTCTCACATGCGTGCAGACCGTTGACAGAATGCATCAACGCTTTCATTTAAAGCCGATATGGTCAGGCTGTTCCCCGCACAGGAACACACTCCGGCCAAATCGTACAAGCGCTCTGAATAAAAAAGGTTTCACGACTGCCATTCATCCTGATTACTGTCAGATAGAGCAGTGGTTGTAAATGAAAGTCTTTTCCAATCATGCAGAAAGGTGATAATGGTTTCTGTGATGAGAAGAACTGGCGGGGACTTAATTTGACTCCAGATGTGTTATAAAGGATTCTAAGATGTGGAAACGTCTAATTAAAGATCGGCGGACAGCACGCGTGCAATGAGGGTTCAGTGTGTTTGTCAAACTCAATTCTGAAGTACTATTAGAGAGCAAGACCCATCAAATTAACAACGTGAACTTGGATGAACCCCGTGCAAGTATTGAAAATGTCATTAAGTCTTCTGGTACACAAGATCTTGAAATAAAACGTTGAAGAGCACACTACGTTAAACCTTTTAAAGGACACCCTGTAAAACCAAACAGCGCAAATATATGAATATAAAACAAGGGATATTTAATTCATAAGAGACTGTTGATGAACAAGTTGCTTAATGAAGTTAACCTGGGCTAGCTGTCATACTTTTCCCTGCAGAAGATATCTCAGGGAGGGTCGGTTTATTTTTCAAAGTCAATATCTATATAGGCATTAGAAACTATTAGATATGTTGACAGATATTGTCCTGGAAAAGACGACTCATTTAACAAACGCTGAGCTTTAGTGTGCATGTTATCACACTATGGGGCAAGTTGTCACAATTTAAGCTTGCAATGAAACAGCCAGTAAAGGCTGTTTTAATAAAAAATTTAAGTCGTTTTTATAGTAAAAATAAATGATAAAACGTTGAAACAAGTATGCGTGCAATTAGACTTTTGAATCAAAACCTACAGTAATAGCTACCAAGGAACAGCCCTTGTGACAACTTGCCCCGGTCACCCCCATGAAAAATATTTATTTGATGAAACCCTGCAAAACATGTATCTGTTTTGTTAATAAAAACAAGCTTAAAACAACGTAAAATAAGCTTAAATTACATACTACCCTATAGAAGTCAATACACATGCATTTTCCCTCCAGAACTGGACACGTTTAGAAGGCTATAAATCAAATGAACAATGAACAATGAACAGTTCTCTTGATGATTACAGTGATTAATTATCAACTAGAAAATGAATGAATGAGTGCTTAAGTGCTAACTGGTTAGTAATGAGAACATTAATAGAAGCTGCCTGGAGAAGGGGTGCACGCAAGGCAAATAAGATACTATCACTACCAGGCACTATCTACATTCAAAATAATACACTGCTAAAATGTAACTTTGTGAATTACATTAACATACAGAAAGCCTTAAACGGATATTAAAAAACCTTAACACCAACAAAACTCTACATTTGATTTCATTCGTTTAACATGAAGGGCATTCCATATTTCCAAAATCAAATGAAAATTTTAAGAGTTTGTGATTTTTTGTTTGTGTTACATGTCTATGTTTGATGGCATCCGATTAAGCGATTCAATTCACAAAATGTGACAAAAAAATGACATTCTACAGGAAAACGCGAGAAAGTCCCCTAGATCTATAAGAGCGTTATCTGCATATCGCTCTCCACAGAAAACCATCACACACAACACAACAAAAAGCCAATTTAACGATGTGGTATTACAGTATACACACCTTCACACAACACACATGCAGTTCTCAGTCTGTAAATGGATGCGTACTTTGGGAATCCAGGATTTCAGGAAAGCATGAAACAGAGGGGATTGCTTTCCGTCCAGGACATATGAGAATCAGAGCCTTTAAAAAGTATCACGTGTATTTAACTGTTCTCTCTAAAAAGTGAACCACCACCCTAACAAATAATAAAACTAGGGATGCACAATAAATTATCGGCCGATACCGATAACATTAAAAATCACCATTTATCGGCCGATACAGATATGGCCGATAATTTATCGTGAATCCCTAGTTTTTTTTTATTATCCCTATAATAAAATTTAGGCCGATATATTATAGCCGATAAATTGTGAATCATTTCCTCTGGTTAAACTTCAGCTGCACGCTGCTCACAGTTAAAGTCTTTTCTGTCATGATCATTCGATTACTGCTATTAGCAAAATATTGTTGATGTAATTTGTAGATATTTATGAATATGTAAATGATAGGAACAAAAGCATATTGTTTGAAGCCGACTGCTGTCTGAATGCTTTATGTCTTGAGACCTGTTTATTAAATAAACATTATACCAGAAAAGTTGAAAAGTTAAAGAATCTTTAATTAGTGTAAAGTAGGCTTGGTGCATGATGTCCAGGGGAAAAAATAATTTTCAGTCTCAGAAAATGCTATATGAATATTTAGATACTGTACATCAGCCAATATATCGGTTATCGGCTTCCAACGTTCAAGAATTATCGGTTATCGTTATCGGCCAGAATTTACATATCGGTGCATCCCTAAATAAAACACATCAAATCTTCTAATATCGTATTATCAATTTGCCTCTCATAGTACTGTAGATATGAAACACAAGTATGTCCCATATCTGCTGATCACTGTAACAAGGATTACAAAAATATTGAAAAAAATTGTGATATATTTATGTATGTAAAATCAATTTGACCAATATTAAAATATAACAGAAAATTGTACAACCAATATACAGTACATGTTTCACATCTTCTCAAACTTTTTTGTTGTAAGGCCCCCTTTGTGTAGGGTGCTTAGCTTTGTGGTCCCCCAAATAAAGACTTAAACCTGATCTTAAACCTAAAAAATGTACAATTCTGGAACATCAATTCTTTTTTCTGATGTATGATTGCAAAAACCTTATGATAAATTTCTATATTTCAATAAATGCCACAAAACTTTGCCCCCATTTTGAGAACCACTGCAACAGATCCCACACAACCACTAACATTTAAACCTAAAACTAGGACTATATGTAATTTTTTGAAGAATTAAAGTAATTTACTTATTGCAAACCATATGAAAAAAAATATATCGATATATCTGATATATCGTTCAGCCCTACTACACAAGAACTACTAACATTACACAACTTTACACAGCCATGTAATGTAGTGTAAAGTAATTAACTCGAAAAAAAAACATTAAAAATAAGAGTCTACACAACAGCCACAATGAGATGCATGCATCAGGAAAAGATTTTCCATCACAGTAATGCTATCAAATGAACATAGAAACTTCTAAAAGCCTTTAAATCGTTCGGCAAAGCCTTTCACACTACACAACTCTATCCTGTGTTAATGGAAGATACGAGATAAAAACATAACATAAATCTACATTAGCTACTTCACAGCGCTTGCACTTATGTCTCATAGATGACTCTGTGTTTACAAACACTGCGGCAGACTTCCCTTCCTCGATAGATCCTGTGGGAAAGGTGTGGGCTTATCCGAAAAGCACTAGCATTAGAGGAAATGATGTCAGCTTTGTCATTTTTCTCCAGAAAGGCAGTAAATGGGTCAGGCGTGTGCACACAGAAGGACCACAGCGAGGGACCACCTGACTGAGCAGCTACAATTATTTTTGGATAGGGAGCGGGTGCATGTTGGCCAAACCGTATCCAGAGTGCTAAAGAATTTTGAACCTGTTAAAAAAGCGAATAGGATTCAGACTCGAGATAGCTCATGTAATCCTCATGTTCAGGTTACAGAATACATATAAATACTCATGGGCAGTACGTCATCTGGATGTCAGAAACCAGTCTGAAGGTTGAGAGGAGTCCCCGCTGAGAATGAAATGCAGGAAAATAGATACTTGTAATGATTGTGCACTTTCAGAGAGCTGGATCTCCTGCCCCTGAGCTGACCTTCACTGTGTGTTCAGATGTAAATCTACAGCTCCATTACCATTCAGAAAGTTCTCCTACATTCTCCGACCTGGATGAAACGAGTGAGGCGGTGGAAAACCCAGCCGAATTTCCCTTTGAGGTTTCATTGCAGGACTGTATTGTGACACAAAGCAACATGTGCTGGATGTGCCGCATATCTCACTATTATCACTGACAAACAGATTTAAAACATCTGCCTCTTCCTGACCACTGACCCTCATCTCATGATTTACTTAATATATGCACAGCCTTTTTCAAGCAGGATATTTGCTCCCATGCCTCCAATAACATCTATTTTGTTTTTCTATTTATTTCACGTGCCATTAAAAGTCGTTCCTATTAAACACCTTTACAAAACTGAAATAATCATGATTGGATAGAGCTGGGTATTGTTTTGATCCTATTCCATAATACAGCACGACTCTTTAGACCATAACAAATCTCTTTATCTGTGATGAATCCCTCCTGTGTAAGATTACAGTACCCCTGAGAGCCGTCAGGAAGCCAGTGTGAGTGTGAACAACTATTCAGTCCCTATAATTCAGTACAGATATGCATAAACAGACATATACAGATCAGTTTCACTGTTTTATAAGAACAGCTCACTTTGCAGGTTTAGCCACAGCATATACAAGTATACAAGTGCACACATTCAAAGTCAGTATCACACCTTGATAGCACTTGGTAGCACAAGAGTCAGGACACTGGACTGACACCCCATAATCACGGAAAGATTACAGACAATCACAGACTGAGTATCAGAGAAACACAAAAATCACAGATAAAACCATATCACAAATAAAATATCACAGACACAATAATAGCAAACAAAAGATCACACCATTGTCACGATCCGGCCTCGCTTTGTCATGCTTTTCTAGTCCTGTGTCAGGATATAGACAGTCCCACGTGTTTTGTGTGGAAGCACATGGCCATTGTTTGTTTTTGGTGTGCCATGTGCTTTCCTGTCTCCTCTCCTGACCCCGCTGCCCCCTTGTTTTCTCATTAATTATCTTGTTATTGTTTCATGCCCCTCACCCGTTACCCTCATTATTTGCTCCCTATTTATTGCCCTTGTGTTTGCTGTCTTGTAACGAGGAATAAAAATTAACTATATGTACATGGTTTGGTTTAGGGTTAGTAACATGTATTTATGCATAATTCATAGTAAATACTATAGTAAATACAAGTAACGTGTAAAAAAGGGCACCGTAAAATTAATTGTTATCGATTTTTCCCCAAGACCTTAACAATTTTTTGTAACATTTCTTATTTTGTTAAAGATTTGACATCATTCACGAGTTAATTCAACCATTTTTATGTAAACTAATATAGGCTAATCTGAATAGATCTGTAACTGAAAAATAAACATCTATTTTTACATAAAATTTAAATATATATATATATTTCATTTAAAAACATATTGCCATAGCTCTACGAAACATATTGTTTTTGTATTGCGATATGCGATACATTGATATATTGTTATGCCCCTAGATTAACGGTATTCACAGTCTTTGTCCTTGTAAGCCATTTGCACACTCTCTATCTGATCCATCACAAATCTTTCCGTTGAACTGCGCCAACTCTACACCTGAATTCAAATTACTCTTTAAAGCCACCGTCAATCCTCCAGCCAATCACGGCAGACTTTACATGGCACCAAAAACCAGCGCGTGCTGCCTGCTCCCTCTAGCACGAGATGAATTACCTGAACTGAACCAAATCCAGAGCCACATTGCATTACTAATACATAACTCTGACAGGTTTTCAGTCTAACAAAGAAAAAATAATAATAACAGTCCGAAACCCATCAGCGAGCCTGACGACTTCAATGGAGTGATAAGTTCAGTGTTTTCTGTCACAGACATTAGCGCTTAGCGTGCCTGCTGTGAGGTCCCCCGGGTCTTACATTGTTCAAGGGCGACGCTTTTCCCACAAGACTCTTATATAATCCAACACCAGATGGTGAATGTGTACTCCAGAGACAAGAGATTATGCAATGGGACAACAAGTTTTGTCCTCTTTTAAAGGGAAAGATTAAAGATTCTCACAATCCGAAATAGCTTTGAAAAACGTTCACCTGTTTTTAATAAAAGACCAAAAAACAAGCAAGAAGTAAAAGAGCCATCACAAGATACTGTACTGTGGTGGTGCCGTGGTACAGTGCTTCGGATTACCACTCAATGGATCAACAATTCATCTGTTAATTATGTCCGGGATTAAACAAATAAACTTGTGAATTTAATTTCTGTCCATATCAACCTTGATGTGCAAAGTGAAAGCTATTTTAAAATGCAAATTTTGCACAAATACCATCATATAAACAGTATATTGTATACAAATCGCTACAAACGCTTTACAAAAAAATTGGTTATCGACATTAGTAAGGTAACGGATTTAAACTTCGAAACTAGCAAATAAAACTAACAATAAGTTTAGCGTTTAGCGTTCAAAAAACTAAATCAAAAGTTGAAAAATGTTTGTCCCCTTACGTTTGTCACTGGGTTTTAAAAATATCTAACCAATAAAAAGTACAACTTCAACTTTAACAACACAGTATTTAATTACTTTAAAGAGTACATAACTAGGGATTTTTAAGGTCCTACTTTGGTTTATGGAGTGACCAACAACAAGTTTAGGTACATAGAAGGCGTAAAACCACTATTATTTTGTAATAATATGCAGTTATTCTTACCTTACTTCTTGACTGACTCTCAAATGATTTGTTCACACAGATTCATCTGTCTAATCCCCTCCTTTCCGCTAGCCTAGTCTGATGTGATTGGTCAGATGGTCTAGTCTGATGTGATTGGTCAGATGGTCTAGTCTGCTGTGATTGGTCTACCGCGAATGAGGCTCACGAATTACAGTGTTTTTGCGGGCAGTCCTAGCAAAACGTAGGCGGGGACTATATGTAGTGACGTAAATCCGCGGCAGTTTGCGAATCGGACTAGGGACGACTCGTTTGCGTGATTCAGAGTCGACTCCCTTTTTTCCAAGCCAATAACTTTGTGATTCATTCAACTTCGGATTTACAACTTGGCAGACTGCTTACTATCAAACACGGCAACATTACACACTGCATGAAATGTCATTTTCATGATCTCATGTTATGTACTCATTAAAAAAACAGCAAATTTGAACATCTGAGGTTTTGAACGGACAGCGACGATGCAGTATGTTCATGTACACTGAACTAAAATGAATAAGCAATGAACAACTGCATTTGTGTCAAATAACATTCACAAAGATTAATAAATGTAGTAAAAATATATATTATTCATTGTTAGTTTGTGTTAGCTGTGTTCAAATGTATACGAACTTATTGTAAAGTGTTGCCCTTGTAAAAGGACTCTCAAGGCTTTATCATCTTATTGTGTTATACTGTATTTTTCTTTGATTCATTCTTTAAACAAATGGCAGGTAACAACATTTTCTCTCTTGTCCATCATTTCCGCACATCTTGAAGTCAGTTAACTCCCTCTGCCAAGAACAGTTCGAGTAGCTTCTCAAATCCCTTACATCGGGTTACTGTATCCTGCTTTCTCATGGGTCATATTAAATAATAACGTAGAGAGCGCATTAAACTTTTAACACAGAATCCAAATGGAACGAGGCAGACATCTTCATTCAGCAACCCCTGCCCTGTCAAGGTCAAAGGAGAGGGACTGAATGTTGTTTATTAGGTCCTGGCAATGTGAATTCCACTCAGCTGTCGACACAGAATTGCCAATCGAATTGTGCACTTACTGAGAAGTCTCTGAAGACTCTTCGCTCCCTCCCTTGATCTGCATACATTACGTTCCTTTCTGCACAGTAAGGCTGAAGCAGAACGCTTATCCGGCTATCATCAAAGGGACGGCGGCCAATCGACCCCGGCTGGGCTAAAATATTAATGCATCAGGTAGCCCCAGACCACCTAAAACATACTGCTCACAAAAATGTGATTTCTCTTCTGTATCTTTAGAAACACACGCAGACACAAACATATTCGTTCATGCTCTTCACACAATCATTAACATACAACACGACAGAGTTGTTTGCCTTTTCATTGGTTGAGATTTACAGCCAGAAATGCATAATTATACTTGGGAAATCTGATTACAGGTAAAAAAAAGCAACAGTTCTTGGAGCTCTGTTTGTCATGCATACCGTATTAACATATAAATGCAAACGGAGGTGCTGGTTTGCTTAAATTGAATATTGAACATTTTCCGTTGTTGTTTCAACATGACTGTTTCCAGATGTGATAATCTTGGGAGACAGCACAAGGGGTCTATGTAAAAGCAATTAACTTGAGGGTGAAAAGTCACTGATTTGGTTTTAAAATTGCAGAATAGCATCACAGATCGATAGTCTTCAAACACACAACTGCTTTACTACACAACTTAACCAGTCAGTCCCAGAGGACAAAATCCCCAGCCCTCTGTATGTACAAGAGGTGATTGCCTCTTTGACACCATAATGCTGTGCTGTTATATCACACAGAACATCATGAACATCTGTTTGAGAAACGCTCCTGATGAGACTAATAAACTTACACACAAAACATATTGTTGTTGATATTCTACAACAGGTGGAGCAGGTCACGTTATCCAAAAATGCAAAAATGCCAACCTGATCTCACAGGAATTCGTAACTATTTTACGAGGTGGCTAAAGGGCGCTCGCATAAAAACGATAACTGTAACTATAACTATATTTGCGTCCACACCAGCGGACAATAACAATAACTTCACTAAAATTATTGTAGATCAGCTAAACATTTGAGACCTACCAGAGACGGTTTAACAGTGTTTTATCGTTCACTAACTAGAAAAATCTTTATCGTTATCGTTATAGTTGTGAGGTGAACCCTGTTATTCTCCTAAAAACTTATTTTTTATAGCTACAGTTACCGTTATAATGTGAACGGCCTTTATTCATATGAATTTGCATGTTGTGAATCGTACAACAACGTACGAGTACTAGAAAAAGCAATACTGAAGCCCCACCCCTAACCGTGGCGCAAAAGCAAATCGTACTAAAATGTATGAATGAGATTGTACGAACTAGCCAAAAGTAGCCACATTGTAAAATAGTTACCTTTTTGCCGTGAAATTGTGTTAAAAATGCTGAATTTTAGACATTCTTATCTTAGTTGTACATCGACCATCATCCCACAGAATCCATTCAAGAATATCGCAGTATAATATGTGCATGTCAAAATCCCAGAGAAGCTGATAGCAGGTAACATACACTCACCTAAAGGATTATTAGGAACACCTGTTCAATTTCTCATTAATGCAATTATCTAATCAACCAATCACATGGCAGTTGCTTCAATGCATTTAGGGGTGTGGTCCTGGTCAAGACAATCTCCTGAACTCCAAACTGAATGTCAGAATGGGAAAGAAAGGTGATTTAAGCAATTTTGAGCGTGGCATGGTTGTTGGTGCCAGACGGGCCGGTCTGAGTATTTCACAATCTGCTCAGTTACTGGGATTTTCACGCACAACCATTTCTAGGGTTTACAAAGAATGGTGTGAAAAGGGAAAAACATCCAGTATGCGGCAGTCCTGTGGGCGAAAATGCCTTGTTGATGCTAGAGGTCAGAGGAGAATGGGCCGACTGATTCAAGCTGATAGAAGAGCAACTTTGACTGAAATAACCACTCGTTACAACCGAGGTATGCAGCAAAGCATTTGTGAAGCCACAACACGCACAACCTTGAGGCAGATGGGCTACAACAGCAGAAGACCCCACCGGGTACCACTCATCTCCACTACAAATAGGAAAAAGAGGCTACAATTTGCACGAGCTCACCAAAATTGGACAGTTGAAGACTGGAAAAATGTTGCCTGGTCTGATGAGTCTCGATTTCTGTTGAGACATTCAAATGGTAGAGTCAGAATTTGGCGTAAACAGAATGAGAACATGGATCCATCATGCCTTGTTACCACTGTGCAGGCTGGTGGTGGTGGTGTAATGGTGTGGGGGATGTTTTCTTGGCACACTTTAGGCCCCTTAGTGCCAATTGGGCATCGTTTAAATGCCACGGCCTACCTGAGCATTGTTTCTGACCATGTCCATCCCTTTATGACCACCATGTACCCATCCTCTAATGGCTACTTCCAGCAGGATAATGCACCATGTCACAAAGCTCGAATCATTTCAAATTGGTTTCTTGAACATGACAATGAGTTCACTGTACTAGAATGGCCCCCACAGTCACCAGATCTCAACCCGATAGAACATCTTTGGGATGTGGTGGAACGGGAGCTTCGTGCCCTGGATGTGCATCCCACAAATCTCCATCAACTGCAAGATGCTATCCTATCAATATGGGCCAACATTTCTAAAGAATGCTTTCAGCACCTTGTTGAATCAATGCCACGTAGAATTAAGGCAGTTCTGAAGGCGAAAGGGGGTCAAACACCGTATTAGTATGGTGTTCCTAATAATCCTTTAGGTGAGTGTATATGTCCAGTGTGTGTACACGTGAGAGTCTGTGTGTTACGCATGAGCGCTTCTCACACGGGCAGAATGATGTATTGCTGAGGAGCACTAGAATACTAATACTCCTCTCCTGCTGTTTGCAGGTCAAACTGAAATATTATGACTATTATGTTACTATACTGATACGTTTACATAATGCATAAAAATATATGATTCCGTTTAAAAGCAGATTGTGGTCATTAACACTAATGTGAATCACATTATCACCCTTCAGCCGCTGGTGAGAAGTACATCGTACAGGTGCAGCATCATATTTATATATCCGGACATAAGATGTGGCACAGATGGCGCAAGGGTTGGATGCAAGAAACAATTACATTTGTTTACATTAAATCTATGAATGAGTCTGGTTATGTTTGGAATGGAGTACTGGCACATGCACAGTGTGTAATGTACTCTGCCTGCCACCTTCTAAATAGCATTTGAAACGTATACAGTTTGCAAAGACAGAGATTTCAAAGAGTACTACGCTACACTGTTGACCTCACTCCATTTCATGCTTACCAAATAACAAGTCAAAATAAAATGTTATTTCAGTACTTCTGCCATCTCATTTGTGAAAATAAAAGGTTAATTCATGCACATTGCATTGTGGGATATCACACAGTGCACTCTGGTTGTGTACTGTAAGCAAATGTGCGAACATACCACCAAAATAATATTGGAATGGCCTAGTCCTCTGTAGTTCACAATACTGAATGATCCTCATTTCGCCACATACATCTGTGTGGGTTTTCATCTACCCAACAACAACTCAACAAATAGCATCATATCTGGCTGTAAAGTTACCAGGAAACACACACACAAAAGATGACTAAGCTTCATCTATCCTCCTCCTCCTCTCAAGCGTAGTGACAGTGTCCCACTCTCCATTCAGCAATCTGAGAGACGTCACTGTATCAGTGGGCAGAGGACTCACATCATATCTGCTTCTCTAAAGTTTGCCATTGACATGATATAAAAGAAATGACAATTATTTCATCGTTTACTCACCCTTGTGTCATTCCAAACCTGTATGATTTTCTTTTTTCTGTAGAACACAAAAGAAGATATTTTGAAGGATGTTGGTAACCAAACAATACTGGCTCCCGCTGACTTTAACTGGACACAAAATGACTTTGTTTGTGTTACACAGATGAAAAAGTCATATACAGGTTTGGAATGACTTAATGGTAAATAAATGTTTCTTTTTGGGTGAACAAAGCAGAACAACACACTGAGCAAATACTGTAAAGTGCTTTAAAAAGATGTAGGAATATGACTGGAAAAAATCTCAGATTTCTATCAGAAAACATCACAGTCGGGTGCACATTCTACAATTCACGTGATCCAAAATGTGTGGCAGATTTCCTGTGAAAAGTTTTTATCTCAGTGGTTTTCAATAGATTTAATATTGCATTGAGCATCAATAAATGTTTGCACCATTTATAATAGTTGTATGTAAGTCCCTCAATTATTGTAAATGTTCAAACTTGGTTCTCAGCATCGTATGGAAAGAAACATAATATGCAGTAAACGAAGGATATTTCATAAATACTTGGCAACCTCACCACTAAGGGACAAAGCAGCACAAACTATCACAATACATAAAACAGTCATTCATCAAGGAAGCTACACACCACAATAAAAACCAAGGAAATGTAAACTTTTGTTCAGTTATAATTTTGTGAAATATGTGTTACCTTTACGTGAAACAGCTTAATCAAGGCAACACAAAACAAAAAAAGACAATTTTGTCATTCCTCTTGTTTTATGACAAATATTTTGCGGATTCTGAAAATGAAGGCAAACATTCACTCGAGCTGTACTGCAGGCACTGATTACGGTGTCAATAAGACCTCAAATAATGAAGAAAAACTCTTCAAAAGGGAAAAACTAACTTCCCGGCTTCTTTACAATTCAAATAAATGCTCGCCAGGCACAGAAAACACCTCAGTGTACAGAAGTCATTGCTGCTGCATATTTAAAGCATCAAGCTGCAGATATAAAAGGAATGGACTTACCCAAGCGTTGTCATGGTTACAATGGTGTACCAGAAGGAGGCTGGGATGCTAGTGAAGTTGGTTCCCTTGGTGCCTTTCTCAGCATAGAACATGACGGTTGCAAATATGATGATGGCCATGGTGAGAGAAAACAGGAGGAAGCCCAGCTCGGAAGCACAGCTCTTCAAAGTGTAACCCAAGATCCTCAAACCCTGAGAGTGACGTGAGAATTTGAAGATTCGGAAGACGCGGAAGACCCTCAGCGTCACGAACGCTCCGCTCACGTCCTCGTTTTCAGGCATAACCAGGCCGATATAATAGGGCATGATGGCGACGACATCGATGACGCTCATGACCGAGCGCATGAACTTGCAGCGGCTGGGTGCGGCGAAAAGCCTCATCAGGTACTCGAAGGTGAAGATGAGCACGCACGCCGTGTCCATGCAGAAGAACGCCAGAGAGTACTTTTCGCCGCACGGCAACTCTTTCTTGCTGCCTTTGATGGGCCTGCAGGGAACCGTCTCCACCACGTTCGCTATGACCGACACTGCGATGAAGAAACCTGTGACGTAGTAGAAAACCAGAGCCATGGTGCTCGTGTGAGGGTTCTCAAAGGCGCGCCACAAACGCTCTCGGCGAGTGCTGTCTGGCGGGAGCGGGGCGTCCGTCGCATTCTCGGCCTCCGTGTCCTCTGCCAGACGTTCCTGGTTTTCCTTCTTTCGGTCCCGGTACTCTTCCATGCAGCAGTCTCCGATAATGTCCGGCACAATGCCGTAAAAAGCCAGCTCCTCGTCGAAGGCCTGAATGCACTCTTGTCGAGGGTAATGCAACTTGCCCGTACGGTAGAAGTTCAAAATGTGGCGAAACATCTCTGGGTCCCTGTCGAAGAAATATTCCTGAGTGTCCTCGTTGAAGAAAAATTCCTTTTCCGAGCTTCCGAGCAGTGTGTCGGGATAGCGGTCCAGCGTGTTTTTCCACGTCTGAAAACGAAGACCGCTCACATTTACGAAAAGAATCTCGTCGTTGCGGCTCTTTTTTTCCACAGGTGGTTTGGGCATGATTTTCGTGGCTAGAGGAAGCCAGCCAACTGCAGCCGCCCTGGCAAAGGGCAGCCATGTTGCCACTCCGGCGGCCATCTTTATGTTGGTTGCTTAACCTTAAATATACTTAAATATACCAATATGGAAAATGCCTGGCGGCCCTGAGCAGTTTTGCATAAGAAGAACGTAAAGGTATTTCCACATCCGAGCTGAGGGTCTCAGCGGCCGAATTAGTTAGTTTAAATAAGTCAGCTTGTCTGTCCATTTATTATGCTAGGAGGAAATCCTGTGAGGTAAATGGAAAGAGGTGAATGTTTTCATGGTCAATATCTCAAGTAAAACTCCTGTCCATTTATCAAAAATGATCCTGAAATTAACCATGAAAATTGACAAATTCACGACTCGCTGCTGTGGATTGTATCTGCAGGATGTGGTTGTTGCATGAAACAGTTCAGCCATGTAAAGGGTTAACTCTCTTAGCCATCGCTTGCACGCTCGGACAGAGAATACTGATTTGTTGCGGCGCTGTGCTCTTTTAAATTTTTATTAGTCTGGGATGATTCTTTCTGAAGTTAGCAAGAGCAAGAGGCTATTTCTCCTCTGGTGTGTTTATTCTTTCTGTTGCATTTGTGCTTCGTTGTTTTTGTGCCGCATTTCTGGTTGGATTATAAGATTGCTCCTTCTCTTTCTTTCTCTCCCTCCTTGAGCTTTAGGTAACTGCTCGATTTCATAAGAGGCAGAGAAGGTTTTTGCACAGAGATCTCAGAATCATAGAAGCCTTGTTTCCTTGCATGGACGTTCCTTCATGCACCTGTCCTGAAACAAGACAACAACATCCTGGATGAAGCGCAGTTCTGATGTCCGAGAGAGACAAGGGTAGTAATAGTAAAGGTTTTTGCCCCACTTTTAAAGCTTTAAAGTCACTTTCGTGATATTTCTTATGAGCAAAAATAATTTGTGCCTTCAACTTTGTGAGAAATGTACTATTCATTCATATAAAATTAACAAAAATGCTATAAATTGTTTAACATATTCTTGCACAGAGAAATGCGTTAAATGTATTTAACACCGAAATAATAAATTACATTGCTTTTTAGATTGTTGATTTGCTTTTATGTGATCAATAAGACACAATCAATAAGAAACAAATAGTCAATAGATAAAGTGTTTACCTAGTTCTTAACCAGCAACTCCCTGTTGCATCCAAATATCTAAACAACCTTCCAATAAGAACTCAAAAACAGCTAAAAAAACTTTCTAGTGAGACACATCATAAAGGTTCTAGCAGAGGACAGGTGACCCAACCCAGTCCCAACATAATGCATGTCCAGAACAACATGCTCCCACAATCAAAAATCAATAACGCATTACTCTACACCTCCTGCACCACACGCAAGAACGCACCCATAGAAAATCAACAGCAAATTGCGTTTAAATACACAAGGTTTCGTTTTCCACAAAAGCAGCTTTACTCCAAAACACATCATGCAACTTATTTGTTTTTTTTCAACACAAGACGAACACAAGCATAAAGGCACCCTTCTCGCTTTTCTTCAAGTCCACGTCCCTTAAGTACCTCTCAAAATGAGTGCCATCTCTAAATAAAATGACAAAAAAGTGCCAAAGCACTCCATTACGAAGTTACGAGGACATGCGGCTTTGCCTCAAGAGTGATGATCTATATTTAAAAATGTTGGTTACCTCTGAGCAGGGCTGAGATAGAAGAGAAGATGAAGAATCCAACGTGAACGAAAGCAGATGAAAGAACAAAAAAGGAAGGAACCAGCAGCCGCTCTGCAGCAGTCCAGGCATATCGCATGCGACCGTAATGCCTAGCGCTTGCCTCTCTCTCTCTCTCTCTCTCTCCCTCTCTCTCTCCTCCGCTACTCTGTTGCATTCGTGCGCTGCCTCTCTCTCTTCCGTGCTCACTCATTTGCTTGCTCTACCTACTCACTCTCTCTACCTCGCTCTCTCTCTCTCTCTCTCTACACTTATACACATCCATTTAAAGCTTAATATCTCTTGCAAATGCATCCATCCTACAATGGGTCAAAGAGAAAGAGATCAGGGCTCAGGTTTCAGTCAACCTGAAAATAATGTAACACTGAATCTATTCACGCTCTTTGTTGCATCTTACCGCATTCACACATGCACTGCATCCTCTCCTCTTTCAACAAACCGTTTCAAGTTGCTCCACCTCTCTCGACAGTGGGAGCAGCACATGATGAATGTAATTTTTATTACAGTGTCGCTCAATCGTGTTTGAACGTGTTGGGGTGTTACTCTTACCAAAGGCAGCCTGTGACGTAAATTAGCGGAGGTAACTCCCCAGAACTGTTGAAGGGATGATGGATGTGGCACAGAAGATGGATGCAGCACATTGACGAAGATGATGGCCTGCTCTGGGAGACAAAGTGAAGTTTATATTAGTAAATAGATTGATATTAATCGGTCTGGCTGATGATTGGCCAAATACAAAATCCCCAATGAAATATCTTTAGATTTTTATAGCTTTCATGCGTTCCCTGCAGCTTGTGTGTTTTTCTGGTATAATATACCCCCAAAACCTAAATCTAAGCATGAAATGCCAAAAAACATCTGCAGATTCCATCTAGACCCATCAATGACCAAAACATAATGAAAAATCTACTTTTTAATTTTTAATTTTTTTTAAATAAATGTGTATTACCAAAACGACAATGAGATGAACTGCTGAAATCAAATCTCCATTCCTCATCAACAGCGGCCATTGAACAAACTGTATCGGTTCTAGCACTAGTTTACATTCGCAAGCTGTACTTTATCCTACACATTGAATTATTCATGTGGACAAAGGCTGAATTCAGCAGACTGACAATCATTCATTTAGCATTTATAACGACTGCACTTTCCACTGCTGTCTAGGACCTTTACTCCGGATGTATCAGACACATGCCGGCAACTGGGGGTCCGGGTCCCAAAAGGCTTGTTGAGTTCCACCTAAAATAGAGAGATTTGATTACTGCTGTATTTATATCTGTCGTGTTTACCCTGTGGAATTAACCATTTGATGAAATAACACACTCGTCGTGTATACTGTACACACACACGCACACAAACATTGTCTCGCTTCAATTATAGAGCAGGCATTGAGTTTCTTAGGGAGGGGTCACATCAGGGACAGGAATTAACAAGACGTGTAAGACGGAGTTGTCAGTTTAGTTAAAATATCTTAACATGCAAACTTGCAAAGGCAGCTTTAATGATAATTTAATAATTCTTATAATGTGTAAAATGAATAAATTGCTTAAATTTGATGTATAATGTTTTCCAAATTTACAGTCTCGTTTGCCATGTCAATCCTTTAGAATAAACTTTAATATCACTTGTTGAAAATGAAAAATTTTTTGGGTAGCTCCAAATCTTACTTCATGGAAGAAACAGTGGCCTCTGTAATTCCCATTGATAGACTTTTTAGTAGAATTGAACTTTGGGTGTTTTCAGAGTGTAACGATCGAATATCGTGTTTTGGTTGAGGTTCGAATAAACAGAATGTTGACATGAGGATCTCCAGCACAGTGAAACAGAGTACAGTAAGCCAAAATGATAGCAGAATTTACTGCCTGCTCCAAAAGTCAATGGCTGAGTTACAATTACAATCTACAAGGAAACCGGAGTAAAAATAGGCCAGCCATGACAGAGATAAATTCAGTTTAAAAAAGGAAACAACACTGTATGTTATTGTGTGTCACATTTCATGCAATCAACCTAATAGTGGTCAATAAGGAAGATTCATGAAGTGAAATCAGGAGGGGTGTTACATGGGTTCTTTTAGGCTGATTGAAACCTAGACATGCAGCTGCATTCTGGATCATTTGCAAGGGCTTGACTGCATTGGTTGGATGGCCGGCCAGTAGAGAATTGAAGTAGTCCAGTCTTGATATGACCAGAGCTTGGACTTGCAGCTGAGAGGCATGCTCCGACAGGAACGGCCTGATTTTCCTGATGCTGTAGCACATACCTGCAAGTTCGAGAGGTTGCTGCGATGTGGGAGGTGAATTTCAACTGGTCGACAAACATCACCCCCAGGTTCCTTGTAGACTTGGTGGTTGTTATAGTTGAGGATTCGAGCTGAATGGTAAGTTCAGTGGTGTTCAATTGATGGGTGGGTCGATATAACCAGGAGTTCTGTCTTGGAGAGGTTGAGTTGTAGGTGATGCTCTTTCATCCAAGAAGAGATGTCCAGAAGGAAGTCTTGAAAGTAATTTAATAAACGTTAAACAAATTAAACATGAACAAAATACAGATAATCAACTGTTACAACTCGGATTGCTAAATATTAAATCTCTCTGTAATAAAGCACTTTTTGTTAACGATATGATAACAGATCATAAAATAGACATGCTCTGTTTGACAGAAACATGGCTAAAACCAGATGATTATATTATTTTAAATGAATCTGTCCCCCAAGATTATTATTATAAACATGAGCCTCGGCTAAAAGGCAGAGGGGGAGGTGTCGCAGAACTTTACAATAACTCTTTTAGCATTTCCCAGAAGTCTAACTCTAAATACAATTCTTTTGAAGTCATGGTACTTCATGTTTCAACACCTAATACTAAGGATAAAACATTTTTAAAATTAATTCTAGCTATTGTATATAGGCCTCCAGGGCACCACACAGATTTTATTAAAGAATTTGGTGGGTTCTTATCAGAACTAGTACTGGCCGCAGATAGAGTCCTTGTCGTTGGTGACTTTAACATCCATGTACATAACGATACAGATGGCTTTCAAAGACACTCTTAACTCCATGGGCATTAGTCAACATGTGTCAGGACCCACTCACCTTCGTAATCATACTTTGTACTTTAGATTTAATACTGTATTACGGTATAAATGTGGACAACGTTAAAATCCTTCAGCAGAGTGAAGACATTTCGGATCATTATCTGGTATTATGTTTGCTTCACTGGCCTATGGCTGCAAATAAAACTCCTTGTTACAAATATGGTAGAACAATAACTACCAAAGATGCGTTTCTCGATAATCTGCCTGAATTGTCTCAAATCTCTAGCATGAGAAATAACGTTGAAGATCTTGACATTACCATTGAAAATTTTAACTCCACCTTCTCGGTAACGCTATAGACACAGTTGCTCCTCTGCATTTAAAGAAGATTAAAAATGGCAGCCCCACACCGTGGTATAATGAACACACTCAGGCTCTAAAGAAAGCGGCCCGAAAAATGGAGCGCAACTTTAAGAAAACTAAAATAGAGGTATTTCGTACAGCATGGAAGGATAGTATTCGAAAATATAGGAAAGCCCTAAAAACTTCTAGATCGGCCTACTTTTCATCACTAATAGAAGAAAACCAGCACAACCCTAGGTTTTTATTTAACAACGTGGCTAAATTAACAAAAAATAAATCATCAGCGACTTCAGATTCTGGATATCAGCATAACAGTGATGAATTTATGAACTACTTCACAAATAAAATCCAAGATATTAGAGAAAAAATTATAACAATGCAACCAGAAGTGAAACCCACTGAACAAACTAACTACAGCACCCTTAAGGAGAAATTGCAATTATTTTCTACCGTAGATCACGATGAACTGTCTAAAATCATTAGATCATCTAAATCAACAACATGCATGCTATACCCTATACCTACAAATCTACTCAAAGAGATGCTCCCAGAAATTACAGATCCTCTTCTTGGTATTATTAACTCATCTCTGACATTAGGACATGTGCCTAAAGCATATAAGGTGGCTGTTATAAGGCCTCTTGTCAAAAAACCCCAACTCGACCCTAGAGAACTAGGGAACTACAGGCCTGTATCGAATCTACCTTTCATATCTAAAGTTCTGGAAAAAGTAGTTTCAACTCAATTATGCTCCTTCCTCCAAAGGAATGACATCAATGAAGAATTCCAGTCTGGATTTAGAGCATGTCACAGTACAGAGACTGCTTTGATCAGAGTTACAAATGATCTGCTATTGGTTATTGGTGCTGCTAGACCTTAGTGCTGCATTCGACACCGTTGACCACAGCACACTCCTACATAGACTCGAAAATTATGTCAGCATTAAGGGAATAGCTTTGAAATGGTTTAAATCTTATTTATCTGACCGTTTTCAATTTGTAGCAATAAACAATGAGGTGTCACGCAAATCGCAAGTCCAGTACGGTGTACCACAGGGCTCAGTCTTAGGGCCTCTGCTCTTCGAATTATTCGCGCTACCTCTAGGAGATATAATAAAGCGACACGGAGTTAGCTTTCACTGTTATGCTGATGATACTCAACTTTATATTTCCTCAAAGCCTCATGAAACACAGCAGTTCCATCAAATAATGGAATGCATAGGTGATATAAAAAACTGGATGAGTAACAACTTTTTATTACTAAACTCGGACAAAACAGAAGGGCAATTCCGTGAAAATGTCAACCTTACCGTGAAAAAATAAAGTTTTTACCAGCGGTTTTCACTATGGTAATAGCACAGATTTTAACATTTGGTGGTTCTAAATACCCATGTGAGATCTCTCTTCAAATTTGTAAAGCACATGATTTTTCATAGTCAGGTAAGTGCCATTTTCAGGATCGTCACATCCATAACGCAACATATTCCTCATAAATGGACACATGAAAATTAATATAAAGTAACTATTTTATGTTCTATAAAGAGGCATCCCTTCTCCATTCATTGGGTATTATTGCTTCAGGATTGTGCATTTTATTTTATAGAAATCCTACAAAGTTTATCGTCTCCCAAAAACCGCGTCCTTTTTTGTCACATCCATAACGCATGTTTATTTCCCTTTTTTAAATGGAAATTTTTTTCATAGACTGACATTTTTTGATGTTTAGACTCTGTCAACAAGGGTTCAGTAAAATATAAACAGATGGTTCAATATATTCGTAACAAATTCATTCTCTGAGCATTTTTATGTCACGTCCATAACGCAAAATGTCACATCCATAACGTTGGAATTGCCCAGAAGTGTTACTTATTGGACCGAAAACCGCCATACGTAACAACCAAGAATACTGCTTAACTATTGATGGATGTTCCATAAAACCCTCGTCGTCAGCTAAGAATCTTGGCGTTCTATTCGATAGTAATCTGTCATCAGAGCCATGTCACCAACACCTGTAAAAATGCGTTTTTCCATTTTAAGAATATATCTAAACTACGTCATATGCTGTCACTGTCAGATGCAGAAAAGTTCATTCATGCTTTCATGACATCAAGACTAGATTACTGTAATGCACTGTTAGGTGGTTGCCCTGCAGGCTTATTACAAAAACTCCAACTGGTCCAAAACGCGGCAGCTCGAGCACTGCAAAAAATGACTTTCTTACTTAGTCTTTTTTTCTTGTTTTCCAGTAAAAATGTCTACAAATTCTTGAATCAAGATGCATTTTCTAATAATCTTTAAATATAACAATGTGAGCTGTTAGATTGAAGGCTTTATTTGTTTACACTGAAAGTGAATAATGTACATACTTTTAATTAGGTTTAGGCCTATTATTAAATCTCCAAATATAATTAGATGCATAAATAGTATACACACCTTACAATTCTTGTAACTTAAGAACAATAAGCATTTGGATCTCCTTACTCTTCCCCAATAACTAATATTTGATGCATCTCAGGGCAGTTGTGGTGTAATGGTTAGAGAGATTTATAGCCCAAAGGTTGCACGTTCGATGCCAGGCCTGATTCCCAGGATAAGTGTAGTTGTGGTTTACAGATTTAATGTCCCTTTATCACTTTAATTCAGATACATAATAAATTACATCAAAAGTCGTTTAAGTGTTTTCATACTATCTGTGTATTTCTTAATAATGCTTTTTTCTGATCCTCAGCCTCCTCTACGGTATTGAAAGGCCTTTCTCCAAATTATAGTTTGTCATTGGTAGGGTTGGGAATCGAAATTCGATTCCAATTCTGGAATCGGATCCATAAGAAAGGAATCGGTCACATAATTTTCACGTCATCTGTCAAGACCTGAGTCACCTGACCTGACATAGCCATACCACCATGTACCCATCCTCTAATGGCTACTTCCAGCAGGATAATGCACCATGTCACAAAGCTCGAATCATTTCAAATTGGTTTCTTGAACATGACAATGAGTTCACTGTACTAGAATGGCCCCCACAGTCACCAGATCTCAACCCGATAGAACATCTTTGGGATGTGGTGGAACGGGAGCTTCGTGCCCTGGATGTGCATCCCACAAATCTCCATCAACTGCAAGATGCTATCCTATCAATATGGGCCAACATTTCTAAAGAATGCTTTCAGCACCTTGTTGAATCAATGCCACGTAGAATTAAGGCAGTTCTGAAGGCGAAAGGGGGTCAAACACCGTATTAGTATGGTGTTCCTAATAATCCTTTAGGTGAGTGTATATGTCCAGTGTGTGTACACGTGAGAGTCTGTGTGTTACGCATGAGCGCTTCTCACACGGGCAGAATGATGTATTGCTGAGGAGCACTAGAATACTAATACTCCTCTCCTGCTGTTTGCAGGTCAAACTGAAATATTATGACTATTATGTTACTATACTGATACGTTTACATAATGCATAAAAATATATGATTCCGTTTAAAAGCAGATTGTGGTCATTAACACTAATGTGAATCACATTATCACCCTTCAGCCGCTGGTGAGAAGTACATCGTACAGGTGCAGCATCATATTTATATATCCGGACATAAGATGTGGCACAGATGGCGCAAGGGTTGGATGCAAGAAACAATTACATTTGTTTACATTAAATCTATGAATGAGTCTGGTTATGTTTGGAATGGAGTACTGGCACATGCACAGTGTGTAATGTACTCTGCCTGCCACCTTCTAAATAGCATTTGAAACGTATACAGTTTGCAAAGACAGAGATTTCAAAGAGTACTACGCTACACTGTTGACCTCACTCCATTTCATGCTTACCAAATAACAAGTCAAAATAAAATGTTATTTCAGTACTTCTGCCATCTCATTTGTGAAAATAAAAGGTTAATTCATGCACATTGCATTGTGGGATATCACACAGTGCACTCTGGTTGTGTACTGTAAGCAAATGTGCGAACATACCACCAAAATAATATTGGAATGGCCTAGTCCTCTGTAGTTCACAATACTGAATGATCCTCATTTCGCCACATACATCTGTGTGGGTTTTCATCTACCCAACAACAACTCAACAAATAGCATCATATCTGGCTGTAAAGTTACCAGGAAACACACACACAAAAGATGACTAAGCTTCATCTATCCTCCTCCTCCTCTCAAGCGTAGTGACAGTGTCCCACTCTCCATTCAGCAATCTGAGAGACGTCACTGTATCAGTGGGCAGAGGACTCACATCATATCTGCTTCTCTAAAGTTTGCCATTGACATGATATAAAAGAAATGACAATTATTTCATCGTTTACTCACCCTTGTGTCATTCCAAACCTGTATGATTTTCTTTTTTCTGTAGAACACAAAAGAAGATATTTTGAAGGATGTTGGTAACCAAACAATACTGGCTCCCGCTGACTTTAACTGGACACAAAATGACTTTGTTTGTGTTACACAGATGAAAAAGTCATATACAGGTTTGGAATGACTTAATGGTAAATAAATGTTTCTTTTTGGGTGAACAAAGCAGAACAACACACTGAGCAAATACTGTAAAGTGCTTTAAAAAGATGTAGGAATATGACTGGAAAAAATCTCAGATTTCTATCAGAAAACATCACAGTCGGGTGCACATTCTACAATTCACGTGATCCAAAATGTGTGGCAGATTTCCTGTGAAAAGTTTTTATCTCAGTGGTTTTCAATAGATTTAATATTGCATTGAGCATCAATAAATGTTTGCACCATTTATAATAGTTGTATGTAAGTCCCTCAATTATTGTAAATGTTCAAACTTGGTTCTCAGCATCGTATGGAAAGAAACATAATATGCAGTAAACGAAGGATATTTCATAAATACTTGGCAACCTCACCACTAAGGGACAAAGCAGCACAAACTATCACAATACATAAAACAGTCATTCATCAAGGAAGCTACACACCACAATAAAAACCAAGGAAATGTAAACTTTTGTTCAGTTATAATTTTGTGAAATATGTGTTACCTTTACGTGAAACAGCTTAATCAAGGCAACACAAAACAAAAAAAGACAATTTTGTCATTCCTCTTGTTTTATGACAAATATTTTGCGGATTCTGAAAATGAAGGCAAACATTCACTCGAGCTGTACTGCAGGCACTGATTACGGTGTCAATAAGACCTCAAATAATGAAGAAAAACTCTTCAAAAGGGAAAAACTAACTTCCCGGCTTCTTTACAATTCAAATAAATGCTCGCCAGGCACAGAAAACACCTCAGTGTACAGAAGTCATTGCTGCTGCATATTTAAAGCATCAAGCTGCAGATATAAAAGGAATGGACTTACCCAAGCGTTGTCATGGTTACAATGGTGTACCAGAAGGAGGCTGGGATGCTAGTGAAGTTGGTTCCCTTGGTGCCTTTCTCAGCATAGAACATGACGGTTGCAAATATGATGATGGCCATGGTGAGAGAAAACAGGAGGAAGCCCAGCTCGGAAGCACAGCTCTTCAAAGTGTAACCCAAGATCCTCAAACCCTGAGAGTGACGTGAGAATTTGAAGATTCGGAAGACGCGGAAGACCCTCAGCGTCACGAACGCTCCGCTCACGTCCTCGTTTTCAGGCATAACCAGGCCGATATAATAGGGCATGATGGCGACGACATCGATGACGCTCATGACCGAGCGCATGAACTTGCAGCGGCTGGGTGCGGCGAAAAGCCTCATCAGGTACTCGAAGGTGAAGATGAGCACGCACGCCGTGTCCATGCAGAAGAACGCCAGTGAGTACTTTTCGCCGCACGGCAACTCTTTCTTGCTGCCTTTGATGGGCCTGCAGGGAACCGTCTCCACCACGTTCGCTATGACCGACACTGCGATGAAGAAACCTGTGACGTAGTAGAAAACCAGAGCCATGGTGCTCGTGTGAGGGTTCTCAAAGGCGCGCCACAAACGCTCTCGGCGAGTGCTGTCTGGCGGGAGCGGGGCGTCCGTCGCATTCTCGGCCTCCGTGTCCTCTGCCAGACGTTCCTGGTTTTCCTTCTTTCGGTCCCGGTACTCTTCCATGCAGCAGTCTCCGATAATGTCCGGCACAATGCCGTAAAAAGCCAGCTCCTCGTCGAAGGCCTGAATGCACTCTTGTCGAGGGTAATGCAACTTGCCCGTACGGTAGAAGTTCAAAATGTGGCGAAACATCTCTGGGTCCCTGTCGAAGAAATATTCCTGAGTGTCCTCGTTGAAGAAAAATTCCTTTTCCGAGCTTCCGAGCAGTGTGTCGGGATAGCGGTCCAGCGTGTTTTTCCACGTCTGAAAACGAAGACCGCTCACATTTACGAAAAGAATCTCGTCGTTGCGGCTCTTTTTTTCCACAGGTGGTTTGGGCATGATTTTCGTGGCTAGAGGAAGCCAGCCAACTGCAGCCGCCCTGGCAAAGGGCAGCCATGTTGCCACTCCGGCGGCCATCTTTATGTTGGTTGCTTAACCTTAAATATACTTAAATATACCAATATGGAAAATGCCTGGCGGCCCTGAGCAGTTTTGCATAAGAAGAACGTAAAGGTATTTCCACATCCGAGCTGAGGGTCTCAGCGGCCGAATTAGTTAGTTTAAATAAGTCAGCTTGTCTGTCCATTTATTATGCTAGGAGGAAATCCTGTGAGGTAAATGGAAAGAGGTGAATGTTTTCATGGTCAATATCTCAAGTAAAACTCCTGTCCATTTATCAAAAATGATCCTGAAATTAACCATGAAAATTGACAAATTCACGACTCGCTGCTGTGGATTGTATCTGCAGGATGTGGTTGTTGCATGAAACAGTTCAGCCATGTAAAGGGTTAACTCTCTTAGCCATCGCTTGCACGCTCGGACAGAGAATACTGATTTGTTGCGGCGCTGTGCTCTTTTAAATTTTTATTAGTCTGGGATGATTCTTTCTGAAGTTAGCAAGAGCAAGAGGCTATTTCTCCTCTGGTGTGTTTATTCTTTCTGTTGCATTTGTGCTTCGTTGTTTTTGTGCCGCATTTCTGGTTGGATTATAAGATTGCTCCTTCTCTTTCTTTCTCTCCCTCCTTGAGCTTTAGGTAACTGCTCGATTTCATAAGAGGCAGAGAAGGTTTTTGCACAGAGATCTCAGAATCATAGAAGCCTTGTTTCCTTGCATGGACGTTCCTTCATGCACCTGTCCTGAAACAAGACAACAACATCCTGGATGAAGCGCAGTTCTGATGTCCGAGAGAGACAAGGGTAGTAATAGTAAAGGTTTTTGCCCCACTTTTAAAGCTTTAAAGTCACTTTCGTGATATTTCTTATGAGCAAAAATAATTTGTGCCTTCAACTTTGTGAGAAATGTACTATTCATTCATATAAAATTAACAAAAATGCTATAAATTGTTTAACATATTCTTGCACAGAGAAATGCGTTATATGTATTTAACACCGAAATAATAAATTACATTGCTTTTTAGATTGTTGATTTGCTTTTATGTGATCAATAAGACACAATCAATAAGAAACAAATAGTCAATAGATAAAGTGTTTACCTAGTTCTTAACCAGCAACTCCCTGTTGCATCCAAATATCTAAACAACCTTCCAATAAGAACTCAAAAACAGCTAAAAAAACTTTCTAGTGAGACACATCATAAAGGTTCTAGCAGAGGACAGGTGACCCAACCCAGTCCCAACATAATGCATGTCCAGAACAACATGCTCCCACAATCAAAAATCAATAACGCATTACTCTACACCTCCTGCACCACACGCAAGAACGCACCCATAGAAAATCAACAGCAAATTGCGTTTAAATACACAAGGTTTCGTTTTCCACAAATGCAGCTTTACTCCAAAACACATCATGCAACTTATTTGTTTTTTTTCAACACAAGACGAACACAAGCATAAAGGCACCCTTCTCGCTTTTCTTCAAGTCCACGTCCCTTAAGTACCTCTCAAAATGAGTGCCATCTCTAAATAAAATGACAAAAAAGTGCCAAAGCACTCCATTACGAAGTTACGAGGACATGCGGCTTTGCCTCAAGAGTGATGATCTATATTTAAAAATGTTGGTTACCTCTGAGCAGGGCTGAGATAGAAGAGAAGATGAAGAATCCAACGTGAACGAAAGCAGATGAAAGAACAAAAAAGGAAGGAACCAGCAGCCGCTCTGCAGCAGTCCAGGCATATCGCATGCGACCGTAATGCCTAGCGCTTGCCTCTCTCTCTCTCTCTCTCTCTCCCTCTCTCTCTCCTCCGCTACTCTGTTGCATTCGTGCGCTGCCTCTCTCTCTTCCGTGCTCACTCATTTGCTTGCTCTACCTACTCACTCTCTCTACCTCGCTCTCTCTCTCTCTCTCTCTACACTTATACACATCCATTTAAAGCTTAATATCTCTTGCAAATGCATCCATCCTACAATGGGTCAAAGAGAAAGAGATCAGGGCTCAGGTTTCAGTCAACCTGAAAATAATGTAACACTGAATCTATTCACGCTCTTTGTTGCATCTTACCGCATTCACACATGCACTGCATCCTCTCCTCTTTCAACAAACCGTTTCAAGTTGCTCCACCTCTCTCGACAGTGGGAGCAGCACATGATGAATGTAATTTTTATTACAGTGTCGCTCAATCGTGTTTGAACGTGTTGGGGTGTTACTCTTACCAAAGGCAGCCTGTGACGTAAATTAGCGGAGGTAACTCCCCAGAACTGTTGAAGGGATGATGGATGTGGCACAGAAGATGGATGCAGCACATTGACGAAGATGATGGCCTGCTCTGGGAGACAAAGTGAAGTTTATATTAGTAAATAGATTGATATTAATCGGTCTGGCTGATGATTGGCCAAATACAAAATCCCCAATGAAATATCTTTAGATTTTTATAGCTTTCATGCGTTCCCTGCTGCTTGTGTGTTTTTCTGGTATAATATACCCCCAAAACCTAAATCTAAGCATGAAATGCCAAAAAACATCTGCAGATTCCATCTAGACCCATCAATGACCAAATCATAATGAAAAATCTACTTTTTAATTTTTAATTTTTTTTAAATAAATGTGTATTACCAAAACGACAATGAGATGAACTGCTGAAATCAAATCTCCATTCCTCATCAACAGCGGCCATTGAACAAACTGTATCGGTTCTAGCACTAGTTTACATTCGCAAGCTGTACTTTATCCTACACATTGAATTATTCATGTGGACAAAGGCTGAATTCAGCAGACTGACAATCATTCATTTAGCATTTATAACGACTGCACTTTCCACTGCTGTCTAGGACCTTTACTCCGGATGTATCAGACACATGCCGGCAACTGGGGGTCCGGGTCCCAAAAGGCTTGTTGAGTTCCACCTAAAATAGAGAGATTTGATTACTGCTGTATTTATATCTGTCGTGTTTACCCTGTGGAATTAACCATTTGATGAAATAACACACTCGTCGTGTATACTGTACACACACACGCACACAAACATTGTCTCGCTTCAATTATAGAGCAGGCATTGAGTTTCTTAGGGAGGGGTCACATCAGGGACAGGAATTAACAAGACGTGTAAGACGGAGTTGTCAGTTTAGTTAAAATATCTTAACATGCAAACTTGCAAAGGCAGCTTTAATGATAATTTAATAATTCTTATAATGTGTAAAATGAATAAATTGCTTAAATTTGATGTATAATGTTTTCCAAATTTACAGTCTCGTTTGCCATGTCAATCCTTTAGAATAAACTTTAATATCACTTGTTGAAAATGAAATATTTTTTGGGTAGCTCCAAATCTTACTTCATGGAAGAAACAGTGGCCTCTGTAATTCCCATTGATAGACTTTTTAGTAGAATTGAACTTTGGGTGTTTTCAGAGTGTAACGATCGATTATCGTGTTTTGGTTGAGGTTCGAATAAACAGAATGTTGACATGAGGATCTCCAGCACAGTGAAACAGAGTACAGTAAGCCAAAATGATAGCAGAATTTACTGCCTGCTCCAAAAGTCAATGGCTGAGTTACAATTACAATCTACAAGGAAACCGGAGTAAAAATAGGCCAGCCATGACAGAGATAAATTCAGTTTAAAAAAGGAAACAACACTGTATGTTATTGTGTGTCACATTTCATGCATTCAACCTAATAGTGGTCAATAAGGTAGATTCATGAAGTGAAATCAGGAGGGGTGTTACATGGGTTCTTTTAGGCTGATTGAAACCTAGACATGCAGCTGCATTCTGGATCATTTGCAAGGGCTTGACTGCATTGGTTGGATGGCCGGCCAGTAGAGAATTGAAGTAGTCCAGTCTTGATTTGACCAGAGCTTGGACTTGCAGCTGAGAGGCATGCTCCGACAGGAACGGCCTGATTTTCCTGATGCTGTTGCACATACCTGCAAGTTCGAGAGGTTGCTGCGATGTGGGAGGTGAATTTCATCTGGTCGACAAACATCACCCCCAGGTTCCTTGTAGACTTGGTGGTTGTTATAGTTGAGGATTCGAGCTGAATGGTAAGTTCAGTGGTGTTCAATTGATGGGTGGGTCGATATAACCAGGAGTTCTGTCTTGGAGAGGTTGAGTTGTAGGTGATGCTCTTTCATCCAAGAAGAGATGTCCAGAAGGAAGTCTTGAAAGTAATTTAATAAACGTTAAACAAATTAAACATGAACAAAATACAGATAATCAACTGTTACAACTCGGATTGCTAAATATTAAATCTCTCTGTAATAAAGCACTTTTTGTTAACGATATGATAACAGATCATAAAATAGACATGCTCTGTTTGACAGAAACATGGCTAAAACCAGATGATTATATTATTTTAAATGAATCTGTCCCCCAAGATTATTATTATAAACATGAGCCTCGGCTAAAAGGCAGAGGGGGAGGTGTCGCAGCACTTTACAATAACTCTTTTAGCATTTCCCAGAAGTCTAACTCTAAATACAATTCTTTTGAAGTCATGGTACTTCATGTTTCAACACCTAATACTAAGGATAAAACATTTTTTAAATTTATTCTAGCTATTGTATATATCCTTCAGGGCACCACACAGATTTTAGAATTTGGTGTGTTCTTATCAGAACTAGTACTGGCCTTAGTCCTTGTCGTTGGTGACTTTAACATCCATGTACATAACGATACAGATGGCTTTCAAAGACACTCTTAACTCCATGGGCATTAGTCAACATGTGTCAGGACCCACTCACCTTCGTAATCATACTTTGTACTTTAGATTTAATACTGTATTACGGTATAAATGTGGACAACGTTAAAATCCTTCAGCAGAGTGAAGACATTTCGGATCATTATCTGGTATTATGTTTGCTTCACTGGCCTATGGCTGCAAATAAAACTCCTTGTTACAAATATGGTAGAACAATAACTACCAAAGATGCGTTTCTCGATAATCTGCCTGAATTGTCTCAAATCTCTAGCATGAGAAATAACGTTGAAGATCTTGACATTACCATTGAAAATTTTAACTCCACCTTCTCGGTAACGCTATAGACACAGTTGCTCCTCTGCTTTTAAAGAAGATTAAAAATGGCAGCCCAACACTGTGGTATAATGAACACACTCAGGCTCTAAAGAAAGCGGCCCGAAAAATGGAGCGCAACTTTAAGAAAACTAAATTAGAGGTATTTCGTACAGCATGGAAGGATAGTATTCGAAAATATAGGAAAGCCCTAAAAACTTCTAGATCGGCCTACTTTTCATCACTAATAGAAGAAAACCAGCACAACCCTAGGTTTTTATTTAACAACGTGGCTAAATTAACAAAAAATAAATCATCAGCGACTTCAGATTCTGGATATCAGCATAACAGTGATGAATTTATGAACTACTTCACAAATAAAATCCAAGATATTAGAGAAAAAATTATAACAATGCAACCAGAAGTGAAACCCACTGAACAAACTAACTACAGCACCCTTAAGGAGAAATTGCAATTATTTTCTACCGTAGATCACGATGAACTGTCTAAAATCATTAGATCATCTAAATCAACAACATGCATGCTATACCCTATACCTACAAATCTACTCAAAGAGATGCTCCCAGAAATTACAGATCCTCTTCTTGGTATTATTAACTCATCTCTGACATTAGGACATGTGCCTAAAGCATATAAGGTGGCTGTTATAAGGCCTCTTGTCAAAAAACCCCAACTCGACCCTAGAGAACTAGGGAACTACAGGCCTGTATCGAATCTACCTTTCATATCTAAAGTTCTGGAAAAAGTAGTTTCAACTCAATTATGCTCCTTCCTCCAAAGGAATGACATCAATGAAGATTTCCAGTCTGGATTTAGAGCATGTCACAGTACAGAGACTGCTTTGATCAGAGTTACAAATGATCTGCTATTGGTTATTGGTGCTGCTAGACCTTAGTGCTGCATTCGACACCGTTGACCACAGCACACTCCTACATAGACTCGAAAATTATGTCAGCATTAAGGGAATAGCTTTGAAATGGTTTAAATCTTATTTATCCGACCGTTTTCAATTTGTAGCAATAAACAATGAGGTGTCACGCAAATCGCAAGTCCAGTACGGTGTACCACAGGGCTCAGTCTTAGGGCCTCTGCTCTTCGAATTATTCGCGCTACCTCTAGGAGATATAATAAAGCGACACGGAGTTAGCTTTCACTGTTATGCTGATGATACTCAACTTTATATTTCCTCAAAGCCTCATGAAACACAGCAGTTCCATCAAATAATGGAATGCATAGGCGATATAAAAAACTGGATGAGTAACAACTTTTTATTACTGAACTCGGACAAAACGGAAGTGTTACTTATTGGACCGAAAACTGCTATAAGTAACAACCAAGAATACTGTTTAACTATTGACGGATGTTCCTTTTTTGTCACATCCATAACGCATGTTTATTTCCCTTTTTTAAATGGAAATTTTTTTCATAGACTGACATTTTTTGATGTTTAGACTCTGTCAACAAGGGTTCAGTAAAATATAAACAGATGGTTCAATATATTCGTAACAAATTCATTCTCTGAGCATTTTTATGTCACGTCCATAACGCAAAATGTCACATCCATAACGTTGGAATTGCCCAGAAGTGTTACTTATTGGACCGAAAACCGCCATACGTAACAACCAAGAATACTGCTTAACTATTGATGGATGTTCCATAAAACCCTCGTCGTCAGCTAAGAATCTTGGCTTTCTATTCGATAGTAATCTGTCATCAGAGCCATGTCTCCAATACCTGTAAAAATGCGTTTTTCCATTTTAAGAATATATCTAAACTACGTCATATGCTGTCACTGTCAGATGCAGAAAAGTTTATTCATGCTTTCATGACATCAAGACTAGATTACTGTAATGCACTGTTAGGTGGTTGCCCTGCAGGCTTATTACAAAAACTCCAACTGGTCCAAAACGCTGCAGCTCGAGCACTGCAAAAAATGACTTTCTTACTTAGTCTTTTTTTCTTGTTTTCCAGTAAAAATGTCTACAAATTCTTGAATCAAGATGCATTTTCTTGATGAGCAAAATGACCTAAGAAAATAAGTCTTGTTTTTAGTCAAAAAATATGAAATTTCAGTGAATTTGTGCTTAAAACAAGCAAAAAAATCTGCCAATGGGTAAGAAAAATAATCTTGAATACTCTTTTTTTGTCATTATTTTAAGCACATTCACTCAAATTCATATTTTTTTACTAAAAACAAGATTTTGCTCATCAAGAAATGCATCTTGATTCAAGAATTTAGACATTTTTACGGAAAACAAGAAAAAAAGACTAAGTAAGAAAGTCATTTTTTGCAGTGAGTTCTTACACGTACAAAAAAGTATGAACATATTAGCCCGGTTCTGTCAACCTTGCACTGGTTACCTATAAAGCATCGCGTTAACTTTAAAATCTTGCTTATTACCTATAAAGCCTTACATGGTTTAGCTCCTCAGTACTTGAATGAACTCCTTTTGTATTACAGTCCTTCACGTGCATTACGCTCTCAGGCGTCCTGTCAGTTGGTAATACCTAGAATTTCAAAATCAAGTGCAGGTGGTAGATCCTTTTCCTATCTAGCGCCTAAACTTNTGGAATAGTCTTCCCTGCACTGTCCGGGAGGCAGACACACTCTGTCAGTTTAAATCTAGACTAAAGACGCACCTTTTAATCTTGCATACACTACACTTCCATAATATAAATCCTCTGAGGGTTTAGGCTGCATTAGTTAGATCAACCGGAACCAGGAACACTTCCAACAACAACTGATGCAATGTGCATATTGTGTGTGTGGAGTGTTTTGTATGTGGGTATGTCTGTCTTCATTGTTTTCACCTTTTTCTTGTTTTTACAGGTATAACTTTAATTGTTTTGCTTATAGTCAATATGTCTCATGTACAGCTGCTTTGTAACAATGAAAATTGTAAAAAGCGCTATATCAATAAAGTTAAGTTGAGAATGCAGGCACGAGATGAATAGTGAATAAATCATCACTGTGTGTTTCAGTCAGAGATATATTGAACTATACAACACCAGAAAGCTGGTTATGTGACATACCCGGGTAAGTTTAAGGGTAGGTTAGCTGATAACCTAAAATTTCGGTTCCAAAAACAGAGGTAACTTTCTGGGTATGAAGTAACCATAGCAACTCACTCTCTGAAGATAACCTGCTCCGCAGCAGGTTATGTTCCAGGGTTAGTTTTTCTGGAATTGAACGAACACTGTTCATGATCAAGTACCCAATGATTTAATCAAGTCCTGTCTTACATTTCATTTTTCCTGTTAGATATTCTGTTTCACTGGAAGATTCCTCACATTACTGGAGTATAATTTTGTTTCAGGTCCTTGCCAAACACTGCACTCTCAGTGATGCTTGGAAGAGCCGTGTAAACAAATGACACGTATCATTGAGCAGCTGTTGAAGTCAGGCTGTTAGAATAATACTGTCATGTTTGCGTGTGAGCGTGACCTTAATCCTCAATCAGCACTCCAGAATTGAGCAACTTTAATCCTCTTCATTGAGTTTCATGTAACTAGAAAGGTCATGTCAATATACACAATTCTACCTACTTTGAAATGACAATGGGAAATGAATTGTGAATTAGATTTACTGACTCCAAACTTTATGGCAGTTTGTATCTATTTTACAATTTACTGATTTTGTGGTATAAATTCGTACGATTTTATTTGTACGTTTTCATACGGTCAGCTTTTACCTCAGTTATGGTTGTATTTAGTTTGGGTGGATCTTCATGCTCTTTTACGTTTTTGTTTTTCACATTATATGAATTTATACTAAATCGTCACAGTGTAAAATAGTTAAGTAGTGCATTAGGTATTGTTAAATATTTCCTGTAACAATGGGATTATTTAAAGGAGTAGTTCACTTCAAAATATGCCCCCATTGACTTTCCATAGTAGGAATAAAAATGACTACTTTAAAATAAATTGGGATAAAATATAAAATGACTACTTTAAAATAAATTGGGATTAAAATATAAAAATGACTACTTTAAAATAAATTGGGATTAAAATATAAAAATGACTACTTTAAAATAAATTTTGATTAAAATATAAAAATGACTACTTTAAAATAAATTTGGATTAATATATAAAATGACTACTTTAAAATAAATTGGGATAAAATATAAAAAATACCACCCTCAAAATAAATTGGGATGAAATATAAAAATTACTACTTTAAAATAAATTAGGATTATTTGTATTGCAATTTAGTCAAATACTTTTCAAAACTGTTATTAGGTAGAATTTATCTATAGTTCTTATAATTTACCTAGTTAAAAAAAATCCTAAACAGCCTAAAGACAACTACTATTTTTGCTACAAATCCGCAATTATGTCCCTGAAGATGATTTCTAATATTTTAAGTTTATTTTCTAAAACGAAAACTAATGAAATATAATATAAATTGACCAATTAACCACAAGCCAGACCGATAAGCAAACACAAGACCGGAAGTTAACTTCGCGCCAGGTGCATGCGCCCTATGAAACCGTCTAATGTAGTTTTTATTTAATGACAAAATATGCAGTCTTTGTGTCCATAATAAACAAAGTAGTTATTCAGGACAGAAAAGCGAGTGACAATCATTTCGCCATGAGGAGATATTCAGACATTACTTGAAGTTGCTGGCTTTTTATGACGAGGGTGTGCTCTTGAACACTTTCATTGACATGATTAAAAACATTGATCCACACTCAACACACCTTTAGGATTTGTTGGCCTCTCGCCTCTCATCACTTTACGTCACGGTTAAAGCGCTCCGCTGAGGTTTTAATGCTCATATCAATCTACATTTAGATGTGTGTTTTCAAGTGCTTTATCGGTGTACAGGTTACTAGGGATTTGCCAACTCCATTGATTGGAGTTGCTTTCACATAAATATCTCTGCTTCTGGTTATTCTTTTCAGCGATAGAGAGTCAGGTGTCCACACGGCCGTAAATTCAAAGCGTTAGAAGCCTCCAATCTGATCGAAATGGGTGTTGTAACTGCTGTATGCTTTTGTCTTGTGCCGCAGTATTTTATCCGTGAACCCTCGCATTGACAGGGAAATTGTACAGATTGGATGTGATGAAAATCAGAAAATGAGAATGTTTGATGCTCCTGTGATGCTTATGGGAAGTTCATTGCAGAAAATCTGACAAAAAAACCCTGACATAATGTCCATGTTTTATTCCGTGGGGTTTAACCTTTGGTTTTAGGGCTGTCAAACGATTAATCGCGATTAATCGCATCCAGAATAAAAGTCTGTGTTTACATAATGTATGTCTGTGTACTGTGCATATTAATTTTGTATTAATAAAAACAGCATTTATTTAAGAAAAAACAAAATATTAACATTAATAACCATTTACATATAATTTAAATTATTGGCAAATATAAATAAATACAGGTGAACATTTTCTTAATATATACATGTTTGTGTGCATGTGTTTATAAATACAAAATTAATATGCACAGTATACACAGACATACATTATGTAAACACAGACTTTTATTCTGGATGCGATTAATCGTTTGACAGCCCTAGTTTTTTTTTCTGTATCTGAATCCCTGTTTTGGGGGGTTTTCTTTATCAATGCAATTTTCTATTTCCCAGGTTCAAAAGTGTGAAATGTGGCTTCACTCAGGGGTGGTGTGAAAATTCTGCAAATTTAGAGCAGAAAACTTAAACATTTTCTAGAACAAAAGCCCCAAATAATATCAAACCGAAGTGACTTTCAACAATCTCATACCTTTCAGGAATTTTGTTCCTATATTTGCATATAATATTGATCTGTGCGTTTTATAGTTCCAAAAAGAGTTCTCCTCCTATGTACTCAAATTATTTTGCCAGCACATTTCCATCATTAGAAAGCAAAGAGATCCAGTTGCCTTCGTCCTCTGGAAAAGGTCTGTGGTGTTGGATTGCTCGGTGATGTATTTAAACTCTCCGATAATACGACCCTGGATGGTGACCCTGGTTTGGGACACAGTGTTGATATCCTCGACAGATACATAGAAAAACCCATAGTGGGCCTGAAGTAGGGCAGACCATTAAAGATTAACAGAGGTGAGCTCTATGTAATATTGAATGCGGACAGCAAACACAGGGGCCAGGTGAGCGGATTACGTAAATATTGCGAACCACTGCGGATCCCAGGTGCCTAGATGGATGCTGGGGTGTAAGAGAGCGTTTGGCCATTTAATACCAACAGCTCTTGCGATGAGGAAACAGAACGTCCAGTCAGATGAAGGTCCTCTGCTTTCTTGCAAATAAAAACCTGAATATCTCTCAAGCAAGGCAATTCGGTCTAATAGTATACACACACACAAACATATGCAACTTGGAAAAACGTTTGTGTTTGATGTATATGATTATACAATGAAATGTATAGTGATTTTGTATCATTTACAATGTATAATGAACATTTGCCTTTATCTAGTTTTAAAGAATAATTACGCAAGAAAGCAAATATTAGGTTAATGGTGTCATGTTGATCAAAGATAAGTGTCTCAAAATAGGCTTTTTATCTGTGTGCATTATGTACAGTATTTTTTCTTCTTTTTATTGCACCGCTGGGAATCAAAGCGTCTTAAAGTGAACCCAACTTTCAATTGAGTTGAGCCGGTGAAAGAAATCGACGAATTCAGATGTGAAGGCTAATTGAAGCGACACTCGGCAACCTTTGAAATCTGTTTTTAATTAAACGCAGCGTGCCGAGGTGCCTGGTGTTAAATTTTCATAATTACACTGCTGCTGTAGACAATGTCCCTGTGTTCGAGTTAGATAGCGGCCTTCAATAGACCATCAAGAAACCGCTTCTAATTTCCCTTTGGTCTCCCTCTCTCTCATTGCAGGTCCACTCGTTGAAGTCATTAAAGTGTTTTACACAGTGTTGCAGTGATTATTATAAATGATTTACTTTACGTTAAGCTCTTCCCCTCCTCTCAAAAACACCCTCTTCACCACATGATGTCAGCAACAAAAAAGAGGAAGGACTATACTGACCGTCCAATAGCCAGGCATGTTTAGCCCTCTCCTCCGCCCAACTTACAACAAACCAATCAAAAAGGGAAAGGCAAAACAAAGCCCCGCCCTACATTTTTTTCCTAATTCCAGAAGCCGTTTCACTCGGATACACGTCACCATACGGAAAAGAAGTCAATCGCAACTTCCGTTTTATGGTGACTTTAAAAGCTTGTTGGTGATGTTAATTCATAATATTTTAAATCTGCTACTGTTAAACGTGCTAAGTAACGAGTTAACAGGTCTGTATTGTATATCCGTGTAGCATGTTGTTGTACTTGTGTGTATATGTCCATGATAGAGGGAAGCGAGACCCTGGTGATCTTCTCAGCTGTCCTCACTGTCCGTTGTAGGGTCTTGTGGTCTGATGCGGCACATTTCCTATAAGGTAAATTGAATATACAACGATGAAATTTAGAGCAGGGCTTTGATTTAGATTATGAAAAGTGGAATGGAGGCAGACCTGAATGTAAGTTTGTATGAATTTACATATGATGTCAAATAAGATCAATAACAAAACTGCAATAAGGAATTCATAATAAATATTCAACTTTTTTTGGATTGAAGAGTACAAAGTTTCCACACTGAAAATGAAAATGTTATGCAGTATTTTAACAGTATTACTTTGATTATTTTATACTTGAATATTTTAATGTCTTTGTAAAGGCAAACATCATAAATTATGTAAACCCATTCATATATAATGTACTTTGGTAACTGGTAAAAAGTACTTTATTTAAACACACCTTTACTCACAGAGCTCTATTGTCACACATTCATTTTGTGCTTAAAGGGATACTTCACCTAAAAATGTTAATTCTGTCATCGTTTACTCACCCTCAAGTTGTTCCAAACTTGTATTAATGTCTTTGTTCTGTTGAACACAAAAGAAGATATTTTGAAGAATTTAGTGAAGCAAACAGTTCTGGGGCACCTTTTACATTTTTCCTACTATGGTAGTCAATGATGTTCCAGAAATGTCAGTTGCTAACATTCTTCCAAAAATCTTTCTTTGTGTTAAACAGAACAAATACACGTATACAGGTTTGAAACAACTTGTGGGAAGTAATTAATGAACGAATTTTCATTTTCGGGTGAACTGTCCCTTTAATATACTAAAAGTACAGTTCTTTCTAATTCTATGAGTAGACTACACTTAGATCTTCTTGGATTTATCTTTAGAAGCACTAAAAACATTTTTTCTGTATATTAAGTACAATATTAGTAGATTAAAACGGAGCACTTTTTCACTTGGTTTATTGGGCCTCCTTTCTGTCCTTCAAGGGGTCCTTGACTTGAAAAAATGAGCTTTAGAAATGTACCAATATTTTTTTTCATCTCCACATGAAATGACAAAACAGACAATATCAATAGGTTGACGGAGAAAAACGGAAGCTATCATCTGCTCTTCCTCAGACTGTCACATCAAAATATAGCTCAATTATTTCTTGTCAACAGATGAGAAATGTTGAATGTGAGAGGAATCCGAGTGGAATCAAGCCTGACTTTCATACCCAAAGCTCAAAAATATAAGAGTTCCGGTTGTGCCAGCCAAGATCCACTGCAGCGAGTATTACCCCGAAATGTGTGGACAAATCTGTCAGGAGTTGTTGGTGGTAAATGTATCACGCCAGGCGTCCGGATGTGACAGAATGTCACTTGGTTCAGCAAAACATTTGTGCGTCCTTCTGACATTCTCTTCACAATGGTCATTATTCATTCTGTATTATATTGTCATACAACTGTGTAATGTTTCTTTTCTAATGGCTTGCAGTTGCAATTTTATTCATTTTGCTTTAGTAAATAGATTAAAAAGGCTGAATTTTATACAGTGAATTACTGTACACATGCAGAAATATCCACAAATTAATAGTTACAGGACACGGGGGCTAGTTGTCACAAGTTGACTCAAAAGCTTTTTGTAGTCAGACAGATGTGGTCTTTTTGTCTCTGCGTATGGAAATGTGAATTTTCATAAATTTCTTTATGAAACACATAGGTTTCATAAAGACAATAGAGTTTTTCATTCTGAGTGAACCGTAGCAAAGAGATCGCTTGTTACACAGTATGTTTAAATTATGAAACTTCCCTGAACACATGACGTGATACTATTTTAAACGGACTGATTCAAAGTCTCGCCTCTCTCCGTAGACGGGACCTGCGAAGATAGAGGCAGAGGAGAAAAGAGGACTGGGAGATTGGAGACTTGAGTCACCAGGTTTAAAAATTAACCAGTTTCTCGGTTCCTTTTTACTGCCTCTATAAAAAGCATCTTCTCTCAGAGTTGCAAAGAAAGCTAACAACATGGGACATCTGTACGAGGGCCCGTCGGCGTCTTCATCTCTCCGCTGCCAGTAAAGTATTAAACCACACAACACAACGTTACTCGGCTCCCAGCCGACCAGAAATCTGTCCTCCGTTCATTATCTACTGTTGATTATTTTTCTCTCCTAGCACTGCTGAACCATGTTTGCTAGAGATGTCATATGAAATTTTAACATCGTTGCTTTTATGTCATTTTTGGAGCTCGACAGCTCCAGTCCCCATTCACTGTCATTGAGAGTTGTGAAAACCAAAAACATTTTTCTCTCTTCTGTTCCATAGAAGAAAGAAATAAAACATTTTTAAATGCCATAAAACCGAGAAAATATTGACAGAATTTTAATTATGGGATCAAATATTTTTAAATGTAGCTCAGAATGTAAATCATTACAGCAAAGGTTGTTTGTCATGGTCACTTTTCTTCTCTCCTTTCTCTTTGTATGTACTTCCCGCAGGTGTAAAGAACTGTAAAAGGATGTATTGATTCTTCTCATCGGAACGTTGATGTGTAAGAGAATCTTCCGGAAGGAACATGCACTGTGTCATTGCAGCGTAGCGTGATAGACTGCAGGAAAGATGTCGGATGAAGAGACTGTGAAGGAGAGAGAGAGAGCAGTTTATCTGAGCGTAATTTAGGAAGAAATCAAGAAGTCTGTCCTGAAATGGCCAACTGATCCTGACGTGCCACTCCAGATGAGATCAAATGATGCTCTTCACTGGCATGAAAAAACAATAATTGAATCCTTTTATTGGCCATTTAAGCTATGGTGTTCATCATTAATCTTACATATTTAAATGTGATATATATTTATTTAATTCACTAAATTTGAATAATTGTGTTAAATCACAAAAATGTTAAGAAATGTCATTTCATCCTCAATATGAATTTTTCATTAATTGGGGAATAACATAAACTGGAATGTCAAGTTATTATTGTATATTAAAGCAATAAGCCCCAAGAAGCAGTGGGTTACTGGGGTATTTTATGACGGCTTAGAACTCCGCTCAGCCAATCAGAATCAAGGACCAGAACTGACCGTTTTATAAACAGTATATATATAATCACATATATATATATATATATATATACACACAGTAATGCTCAAAACTTTCTAACATAAATTCATTATAAATATGCAAAATTGCAATGATTAAAAGTGCAATAAATAGGTAAACAAATATAAATAAAATACTTTTTGCTCATTTACACTAATAATTGTGTCTGGGATACAATTTACTTCATTGTCTTTGCTATACACCAAACATTAGCTCTATTTTCTTCACGCAGACCAGTTTCTCTTTACTTTCTCTTGTTTTTATAGTAAAGCATAATTTATTTTGGATGTCAAGTTAAATATATTTCTAATTTCTGTTAAGTTAATTATAATTTTTAAATGTAATTTCATATATTTCTTTCATACGAGTCATTTTTTTGTTAAGGATCAAAACCTCTCTGAGTGTTGTTTGGATTTTCAGCTTCTCAAACAAAGCGCTCCCTTCACACTCATAATCCAAAATGAAAACTGAATCCGTCTTGTGTTAATCTCTCAAGCGCAAACCCACACGCTTCTGGAGGTGTCGTTCTCTCCTAATCCTCCATGTTCATGATGTTCTCCTGCATCTGAGCTGCCAGCAGTAAGTTTTCTTGTAGATGTGGTTGTTCTTATTTCTCTTCCCGGGATGGAATTTCAGCCATAGATGATCTGTTTGTACGTGAGGCCGACCGTCACGCGAGCCTTCGCTTGGAACCGTATACACTCTCAGGTGGGACTTTCACTGGGGTTAAATTCAGACCGTGACTTAACCATGAATGACAATGTTTAGAACCTAATGACAACTGTTTTACGGCTCTCAGCAGATGACTAATTCAACCCGACGGTCAATTTTACAACACAGAAGTGCCCTGTTCACTCCTCCCCTTCATATGGGCCCTTCGCCCTGTCCAAACCATTAACCAGAGGGCGCTTGTAAAGCCGTGTCCCATGATGCACTGCGCAGGGATTCTATTGATGGTGACAGTCCATTAAATTCTCCACCACGAAGCACCGCAATGCCCAGAACTCCTCATTTATACTCCTCATTTGGCCCTGTGCTGCCCAGCCAAACCAACTTCAAGCATCATATTCTCAGGTTCTGTTATATTCAGAGTTTGAATATTGTGATGAATATGACTTTAAAAAGTAATATTATTTAAAATTCTTCATAGACATGGGTTAACATTTTCAGAACAGGTTTTAGGGTATTACAATTAGGGAAAGTTCACCTAAAAATGATTGTTTTTACCATTTACTCGTCCTTTTTGCATTTCAAACCTGTATGACTTTCTTTTTTTGCTGAAGACAAAAGAAGATATTTTGAAGAATGTTGGCAACCAAACATCATTGGCCCCCATTGACTTCCATTGTACAGACACAAAACCACATTTCTCGAAATATCTTCTGTTGTGTTCTGCTGAACAAAGAGTTTGCATGCCGGTTTTGGATGACACGAAGGTAAACAAATATTATTATTATTATACTGTATATGATTCTTTTTGGATGAACTGTCCCTTTAAGCAAATCATAAATGTATCACTTTTTGAGTTACGTATCTAAATACATTTCTATTTATTCAAATAAATTTACTAGAAATGGACACACTTCCCCATTCTCTCATTCTGTCTCTTTCAGCTCTCTTCACGTCTGACTCTTGCAACAGTAAAGATGCCTGCGACCAGATTGGGCATGAACTCTACACCCGTCTGGCTGCGGCACTGGCAGATTAAATTGCGTTCCGGTGTCGTGCCAAGAAATGCACCCCTGCCAGATTATGCGCCCCCTTCAATAACACGGCTGTCCGATTGGCAAATTCTAACCCATCCCCAATCCTAATCTGGCAGGGGTGCATTTCTCGGCACAACACCGGCCGCGGCGGCACATTCTGCCTGTGGCTTCATTCATTATCTATCATCTACTTGAGGCTTAAGAAAGGTTAAAATGCCACAGTCAAACATGATAATGAACAGATACGGGATCTGAGCTGTGGAGGGGTCATGGAAAGGCTGCCGATATTGATTTCACGACCAGATCTGCACCTGGGCCGCCCTTTTGAGCTCTCCTGAGAAAGCCGAACGTCAAACACTGCAAAACGTTTGAAAGTCGCAGTACGCCACGGCACTATTAACACATCAGGGTGAAGTCGCAGGAAATGAAGAAGTATCACACTATTGATGTGCAATCGGATGCTCGAGCCCCACTGACATTCATATAATAGACATTATTCCAAAACAAATCACGGCTTTACCAGAAACTCCTCTCGTGTTACTAAGCCGTTTATACGATCAAAGTAGCTGATACGTGATCCACTAGAACGCTTGACCCATTTTCCAGCCGCCGTATGAATGTGTGTGGCGGTTTTCCGTCCTGGTTGTCTGTGATGATTGAAGGAGCTCTACAAAACACATTAAACTACGAGTGTCTGCGACCCGTTTGAAAAATCGCCATCACGTCTGTAGTTTTTGAAAAAGAGGGCTCCGTAAATAACAGGGGCGTTTGGTAAACAGTTGTCAGAAAGGATCAAGTAATTGGCCCTGAGACTTCCTTACTGTCTGGTGTCATGGAGTTAAATTAGCTTTGTCGTCTCCGGGGCCAGTGAAGAAGAAGACCTCAGAGTGCTTCATCTGATGGATATGAGCGCCTGGTTTTATCTATTGCCCATGCACTAATAGCCTGGAGAGCTCATTCCTCAAAGTGACTTTTTTGCTGGAGATTTCTCCTTGTTTTAAAGTACACTGGACTGATTTAATAAAATAATGGAAGTTCTTGTCTTGGATGATGTCAGACCAAGCATTCTAGTGAAACTAAAACACACATTATAAATCAGATAATGCAGACGCTTAGTTCTAATAGAGACACATTGGAAGCTGTTTTTCCATTTTATTTTGTTTAATAAGGGTAATTTCATAGAAGCTTTTATCAATAATAAATTACAAATTTATTAAAAAAATTGTTCATCTTGTCAGAACCATTCTATTAGGCTGTATTACTTTTAGCCCTGTGAGGAACTTTTTTAATTCTTTAGATTTTTTTTTCAAATGTAGTTTTTCTTTTAGAAAAGAAATGAATATTAAGCAACTGTTTAGCAGACGAGGACTTTGCCTTAGTTGGATTGGGATATTTAAGTCACTTTTATAAAAGTCCTTTAGAAAGAAACGTTACTTGTGTGCACCTTTAGACAAAACAATGGCATATTTTAAGATCTGGTAGGACACGTTATTTTAAGTTGAGACTGCTCAAACATTTACTTAAGTCTGGGACTAGCCTTAAGCCTCGTCTGTGAAACAAGCCTTTCAGTTTTATTAAAAAAAAAAAAAGGTGTTTCTAAACTTTTAGCTCAAACAGTATTTAAATATCTTTAAACCCCGCAAACTTTGGCAGATCATATTAAAACGAAAAAGCCTTTGAACATTTTTTAATGAATGAGATGTTTTATTTGCTAGTATTTGCAAAAGTTTATTGAATCTCGTATTTATGAGTTTAGTTTGAGGCACAAATAAATGAAATAGTTTGCATCTGTATGATTAAAAAAAATGCTGGGTTGTGTTAACCCAACAGTTGTTTTTGTCTATATTTGACCAATGGGATAAAACAACCCAACATAGGTTAAAAGGAGTTTCCCCCAAAATGATTTAATCATTTATTCCCCCTCATGCCATTCCAAACCTGTATGACTTTCTTTCAGCAGAACACAAAAGAAGATATTTCGAAGAACGTTGGCAACCAAACAACACTGGCCCCCATTGACTTCCATTGTATGAACACAAAACCCATGAGACATTTTTCACAATATCGTTTTTGTGTTACACAGAAGAGAAGGAGTCAAGTGCACGTCTTGAATGACATTACATGTATTTTGGCGTGAAGTATCTATTTCATTTTAGCCAATCGATTACAAAAAACTAGAAAAACTAGGTTATTTTCAATCCAGTGTTGGGTCAAAAAGAGACGAATCCAATGTAATGTAACCAATGCTGAGTTGTTGGGTTAAAAATAAACATTTTCTGGGTTAATTTAAGACAGCGTCTGGGTTTGTCCCTGTTTGACCCAACGCTGAGTTGAAAAGAACCCTCCATTTTCAAGATTTGACCATATTTGACCCAATCATGGGTTAACCAACTCAACTTTTGTTTAAGAGCGTGTACGTTCCTCTTTGCTGCAATATGAACAAGACTTAATGCTGATATTCAAAACAGTGGGGCTATATGATAGCAAGCTCCAAACAGCACCACACACATCCTCGAGCTCTACTGGTGTCTGCTGTTGCCGCATTGACGTTTTGCTGTAGTGCATAAAAATGATGGATCAGAAATATAGAGGGGGGTAAACGAGAGTGGCCATTAAAAGTAGGCAATCTATCTGGTAATAGGAATCATTATAGAGACATCATGAATAAATAATGTGTCCTGTTTCTTTCCTTTCTCTTTAGCTAACTCTCTCGCCCTCCCTATCTCTCCGCCGATACTCTACTCAGCAGGGTTTCCTCCCTTTCGTTCTGCGTGTCCTGGAATGGGGGAGAGAGGGTGGCGTGATTGAAATCTAATCAAGTTGATGAGTCAACTTTCAATCCCGGTCTTGCGTTGGGGAAACGTTCTTTACTAAGAGAAACTGATGGGAAAACTGAGCGATTTAGAGTCAAGTCTGCTAATGTACGTCATTATAAAAAGGTCTGAATCACTGGAGAAGAAATTACGCTTGTTCTTTGGTAAAGATCTGAACCATGGCAACTGTGTAGGCATGCTTTAGCCGTGTAGACTGTGTACTAAGAATAAATGTGGAGAGCATCAGTGTTGTTGTTGTGCTCTGAACATAATGTGCGAATTTAGGCGATGGAATTGAACTGGAGTTTATGGAGGATTACTTTTCCAAGTTGTAGGCTACTGTTTTAATTACTTCTCTCCGGCTTTTTTTCTTGGGAATTATCTCGTGGAGTTGCACTCAGAGCACTTATAGTCGCTTTGCCATTACGGAAATATTGATGTCAAATGTTATTAGGCTGGGAGGTTATCTGCTGAACGTTCCATAAAAATATCACTATCCTCTTCTCATGGAAGATCTTCTTGTACATTTTCTCTCTGGCTTTTATAATGTCTTGACCATTGTGCCCTGTACTCTTTTACCTTATAGCTTGTCATATGTTATATTTGTGTTTCAAACGTCATCTTTTTATCAATCGTCATTTACTGTATTATCTTTTATCTCTATTGTAACTATTTTTTCTTTGTACAGCACTTTAGTCAACTCTGGTTGGTAAAAGTTTAGACTTATATTAAAGGAAGGATACAGACACTATGTTTACCACTTCACCAATTGGTTTCCTCCAGAATATGTTAAGAACCAAGTCCAAACATCATATTCAACGGCTAAGAAAGTTGAAATGGATAAAACTTGTATGGCTTCCAAGCTTTTGAATAATCCATAAATCTAACAAAGACAGTGTTTAATTTGAGGAAAGTGGCTTTAAAAGTGAATTTTTTTGTGCTTTTCTATAGACCGCTTCATCAGCAGCACGCGTCTGAACATCCGGTCTGTGTTTGGCTAGTTTCTAATAATATAACTTTTTTTCATAAATGTTATTTAATTTATGATAATAATAATGTATATTATTATTTTATTGTATAGTAATTGTATTAAATAAATTATAGTGCGTTAATTTTATTAAACAAACAATTTGTTGAATGGGTCCTGTAGTTTTGTCGTATTTAAAGAAACCGTATGGAACATTGACATCTAGCGGTATCGCAGGTTTATCGCAGGATTATTTAGCCATAAAACGGTTCATCTCGTTTTTGTTTAGCTTGTCATCAGAAATATCTACAGGCACTCATATTGTTTGTGAATGTATACCGTCTATACGTTACTTCTGTAAATTATATTTATTTACATTAATTTGAACATTAGCTTTCCTGTGGCTCAGTGGTTAAAGCATGGCGCTAGCAACGCCAAGGTCATGGTTTGATCCCAGGGGGTTTCATATAGTCAGAAACTAATGTATAATACAATGCAATGTAATTCGCTTTGGATAAAAGTGTGCCAAATGCATAAATGTAATTATCATCAATGAGATCATCGTCATGAGATTCCACGGCAACCAATTTCTTCTAAATAGCACAGTTTTTGTTACTTTATTTATATTTAGGATTTTCTTTTAGTGTAAGATGCTTTCGCATCTTTATGATTTTTTTCTGCTGTGTATTATTGCGGCTTTCTTGATTTTGCCAAGGGAGGGAGGGTCTTGGGACAACATTCCCATCAACCAATCAGATTTGAGGCATATGTTTACAGTTAATCTTAAATTTAGCAAAGCGCTTCTACACACCTGTTCGTTTCCCTCTGATTTTATAGGGTTTAGGGCGAGGATAGGATTTTTTTCTAGAGAAATATTGTTCCAGGGTCAATAAACTATGAATAAGAATATCTCCTAAGAATAATACCTGAGAATATCTCTAGCTGGCGAAGTAAGATTCAGCATTTCACAGAAAATAAAGCTGAAAGAACCACAAAACTTTCAGACAGATTTGAATTGGTGGATCACACCAAAGCAAAGCCAATCTAGATGCTCAAGTAGACAGTATTGACACTTTTTTAAAACTTTTAACCATGCAAAAATGGTTTATTTACTGTTGCACATTAATGCAGAACTATAAAATAAGCAACATGTCAAACATCAACACCTTTAACTGTGGTGTTTTGGTGGAACAGCGGCTGCTATCGTAAATGATGTAATGATGTTATCTCGGTTTGCTAACTCTCCCCACACCATTGTGCCAATCTTCTTCGGCTAGAGAGCCGGTCCTCAAATGAAGTGTCTCTCCGGGGAGGTGAAAATGTGACATCCAGGGGAAAGTTTATGTCTTCTCCATGCTCTGAGAGTCTTCAGCACTTCTCATCGCTCATTCCCGGCACACGATAACACTGCCTGTAATAACATCAGCAGCAGGGGTGGTGCTTTTATCTGCATAAAAGTGTGGACTACACACATCCATCAATTAGATTGTTTTGGAGGGGGGAGAAAGTCTACGGCAGCATTGCAGCTCAGATTAAACTTTTATTCACGACTTATCCTTATTGTTCTTGTGGCAACATTTATAGCAGATGCAATAAAACAACAGGCTGGCCAAACTCTGACTTCTTTCGGGGTCCTTAGAGATTTGCATTAGCACGGGGATCATTACCAATTCTGACTTGTTGTACAGTATATATTAGAGACATTTCTGCATGTGGTATAATAAATCCTAGTTGTGTGTGGCGTTGAGTTTTTTAATATACCAGCTGATGAAAGTGGATAATGACATTTAGTAAGTATAGAAGATTTCATTACAGAAACAAATGCTGTTTTTCCAGTGTTTCTGAGATGGGTTTTTTCAGTCTAAACCAAAATCCTAAATTAATTCTTTCTCCCCTCAAACGAATGCCATTTTTATTCTTTCCACCATCTGCTGCACACGCACGCAGACAGACAACCAGATGAAGGCATCAGAGCCTTTTCACCTGTAAACAATCTTTTACTGTGGATTATAGGCTGATCTATTTAGTGTGTAGCACCACCTCAGACCGAGAAACCTACAGAATAATAAACTAGAATAATAAAATGATTCCTGTTTCACTTCAGACCAACAAACGTGCCTTTTATTTGCTATGCTGTACCAAGCTTACTGTCTTTCCTGCTTTGGTTTTACTCATCTTTAGCTTGGAGGCATTGAGTCTTTTATCGGTTGAGGGTCGAACAGCGCTGCAGATGTGGAATAAATGGAACTAGTGTTGTGCTGGTTGTCTTTCCAGACATTTGGAAGACTGTGCCCTGAATTTTAAGCATGCTGTCAAATGCCATCGTGAATCCACTCCTGATCCCATATCCACGGCTTTTAACTTTGAGTTTGGCAACCTTTCTATAGGTTGTGAGCTTTCACTTTTTATTTATCAATAGTGACTCTAATAAACTGCACCAGTGCTCTCACTGTCACACAAATATATTATAAATAGTCAACTGAATATGGAAACCGGGCAGACGGAAATGGACCATAGTATTTGCTTCCCAAAGAGTTTAGCTCAATCCCTTCACTTTACTAACATGTTGATATTGATTGGTGTAGATCTCATAAACAGCTAAATCTATATAAAAAAGTTAATCCACATATATAAATGCAAATCTATATAATGTTTTGTACCTGTCAATACTGAAAAGTTTTCATTTTTAACCCCGCCCCATAATCTTGTGGTTTGTATAGGGAAAGACATTACCACAATGGTTGGCTATTGCTATACGCAAAGTGCAGTATCGCAATAAAAAAAATGTTTTTCTCTTCTTTAATCATTCATATTATGTGATATATGTGCTTGTTTCTGTCATGTTTTGTTTATTATCATACCGTAAAAGGTTTGTTGCGGATCTCATTAATATTTTAACGGAATAACTTCTGTAAAAATGAACTATCAAATAATCATTTATTAATATGACCCAGTGTGTGAGTTGAAGGCACAGTAAAACAGTGCAGTTAACATGCATTGAATCCATTGAATCCAGCTTGACGCAGGGGAGATACACATGGCGCCACAATCAAGTACTAAAGTGCTTGGCTGCAGAGTCCAAGAGAGTGGCAGCAAATGCCATCCCCCAAAACGCCCAAGCTAACTCGCTAAAAAGGCAACCCTTTATTTGGGAGGGATTCAGGTCTGCTGAGTATAGCCAGGGATTGGGAAATGCGAGATGATTTAAACCACAGACTTACTTTCCCCTTGAAAATCGGAGCGATCAACCTGCGGCCAGACATGGTTCTGTGGTCCAGCTCCAGTAGGACAGTCCTCATTGTTGAGTTGACTATACCTTGGGAATAGGCCATTAATGAAGCATTTGAAAGAATCTTGTGATAAAGGGACGAAACACTCAATGACGCTGAGGTGCACAACTGACGATGTGTAATATTGATGGGAACCATACAAAGGGCATTATCAGCAGCACCTCACCAAAAGGCATCTTTCACCTATGGATGTGATGAAAGTGGGACACACAACTCATGAGATGTCTCTCTGATAATAGCAAGGAAAGGTAAGTATGCTATGTATTTCTATAATCATTCATCCCCCAAACACAGAGGATGCCATACCCGACGAACCCAGTGAAACCTCAGACCTCCTTTCCTCTATTCATATTCTTGACTGCTCCCCCTGTCATGCATGAGGCGTGAGAAATGTCCTATTGGGCAATTCAACTGTGCTGAAATAGTGGGATTATAACATATAGTCCTATTAAGCGAATCATTCGCTTTAGTTAATGCAATTTTGGACCATTTCTGAGGCGTCCCATGAGACTCACGGGATGTAGAAACAGTGGTGACACTGTTCAGAAAAACATGTTTGCATACCAGTGTTGAGGAAGATACATACAGTAATAGTAGTCGTGACAAAGAGAAACCTACTCTACTGAATATAATGACGTTTACTGTAAATAAATACCAATAAAATACAAATTATTATTATTATCATTATTATTGCATTCATATTTTAGATATACAAAGCCTAATTCTTTTGTAGATCACCACACAAAAAGCCGTAAATGCGTCCGAGTAGAGACGATTCAGTGAATCGCTTAAATAAAGTGAATCAATAAAACGATTCGTGCGTCGTGAGAGCAGCGGACATTAGGCTCGTTTGAGATGGCCAAATTCTGCGCAGAACCGATCACCGGTGATCAGCGCGAGATGCATGCCAGTAAGAAATGTATGGAGCGATTTTAGTCTCATTAATTATTCACGCGTAAAACAAGATACACACATGCGTAAACAGTTTCACATGAATAAAACCTAATTTACGTGCACAAAGTATAAATATACATTTACAAAAAGCAATTCACGTGCGTAAAACAAAACAGTTTTCTCATAAAGTACGTTTCGCAAACATACAACTGTGCACAAATATTTCGAAAGTTTAAAATGTACACGTTTATCGTGTGTGAATGTGCAAATTGTCACTCGTGAATCGCCTTGGATGTGTGTGTGTGTGTGTGTGTGTGTGTGTGTGTGTGTGTGTGTGTGTGTGTGTGTGTGTGTTTTTTGAGACTCTCCTGGCAGCGCAACCCCTCCCACGTGGGTTGCCGTACTCTTTAGCCAATCAGATTCAACCTTACCATTCAACCAATCATAAACGCGGAATAATTAATGAGACTAAAATCGCTCCATAGAAATGTGTCCAAGTTAAATCCGCCTTGCTCTGATGTCATGCTGACGTGTGTCAAAAAACTCTCGCGATAGCCAGCGGCTGTATCGGATTCTTCAGTCGGGCGCAGTTGCTCTCCACCGACTGCGCTGATGAAAAGCACGATGGGAAACAACTTGCTGACGACACAGCTTAAATGCTCATTGGGCGAGAATGTCAGCTGATATCTTTTTTCTTAAGTGTTCCATTAATAAGTCCATTAACTGAAGTAGGTTTTGAGATTTATATGTGGAAAAAACACAATATGTGAAATATATAGTCCTCATAACCACCTTGATGTAAAAGCAGTGGCAATTCAATTGCATAGATTTCATCTGCGATAAAAAGCGCTTTTTTATTAAAGTATAACAAAAACATTACAAAACAAGATGGTATACAGTTTACATTCAAAAACATCCATTTTAAGAGGGGCTAAGACAGGAAATAATAATAAAAGATCATACAACAAACCAAACAACAATAAAGACAAAAAAGGAAGAAAAAATTGACAATTTCAATCCATCCATATTAATAAATTCAAAACAAGAAATATAATTTATATTATCGAATAAGTCTAACAAAATTCCAGCTTTTTATTATTTGCTTTTGACACCATTTTTAAATATTGTCCCAAATAATTCTTAAATACTACAAACAATTAAAAAAATACATTTGGGAATTAAATTCTTAGCTAACAAAAGTAAGTTATTAATATTAAAAAAAGTTTGACCTCCTTTAAATATGCTCTGAAAAATAGGGTCTGTGTTTTCTGGAAATGAGTTACAAAATGTACACAATATAGGAACTCCCCAGAAGGATAAATATCACATACAATTTTGAAATGTATTTTTTAGGGGGGGGATAAAGTGGAAACTTGAAATAGGAGGTTCTAAATTTAAGCATTCGTTTGTCAAAGAACATATCTAAATTCTTTCGTACAGCCTTGACATGGTTGAGAGTTTGTCTAATATACGATTTAGAACATTTCTCACTTTTAAACTCATTTTAAACTCAGTTGGCCCAAGAAAAATGCGATAAAAAACGTGAACGCGAACTATTCCATTGCTGATATTTCCGGTCGACTCGACAGCGCGATTTGGGAAGTGACCGTCTTGCCTGCGCTGTTTTCACTCCTCCACTTACTGCAGCCGCCTACTCTCGTCTCTCTCGAGACTCTCGTGGCATCACGGGACTCATAACGCTAACCAATGAGCTCCTAAAACTTCTGGACTACTTGAAAGTCGCTATTTTTTGTAAATGCTACAGCAGCCCACATATAACTGTCGTAAAATTTGCGGATGTCACGTGCTGACCAAAGTTACACCAACACCTGCCACCGGAAACAACTCTTGCAATCCTGTCAGGTAAATAAATACAATTTTGTAGGTAGTATTAAACCTCTTTTTTGTTCCTTCTCTGTATGTTCCTTAAAAAAAAATACTTTAAAAAAAAAACTGACTTTGCATTCAGCTTTATTTGCAGCAGTTGCTGATGTAGTCATATTAATGGAGACTTTTAATTGTAGAAACTGCTACAGTTGTCTTAATTTTGGAAAAAAACTTGTGTAATGCTTTTCAGTACACTACTGTACACTATGTATGATAATTCATTTGCAGTAGAGGCTGAAGGTCTGCTGTGACAGAGGTAGAGGATTAAAATGTTAGGCCCAGACACACGTCCAGTATGTCATGTAGCTTTCAAATACACATACATTTTCTTTTCTTTTTTTCTTTTGACTTTGTTTGCTAAAAAGTCATGGCTTTACAAATGTTAAATGAGGTAAAAGGCCTATCTTGAAAGACCAATGACTAGGGTTGGGCATCGTTTCAAATTTATCGATTCCGATTCCAAATTCGATTCTGCTTATCGATTCCGATTCCTAACGATTCTTAGTTTCGATTCCAAAGCGGTGAAAAAGAAATAAAAGTCAAAAATATTTATTTTGTGCCATTAGTTACAGCTGAACACACAAAAAAGTGTCCTGTGTGAGCCTTCCTTTCGAAGCGCGGGAGAAGGGGGTCTCACGAGTAGCATCATGTGCCGGTGTTCTGTCGAATTGTCCTACCCTGTCAGATTTTCCTACCGCAGGGCAAAACTTAATATAATCTAAAACACATCGACAAAATAAACAGGTAGGACACCTGTTTTACAATGCAAAATACCCTGTCAGATAGTCCTACCATCTTAAAATAAACACATAAAATAAGTGTACAGCGTAAATACCCAGTCAGATTTCCCTATCAGCATAGGATTCATTTACTGCGCAATACCCTATCATATTGTACTACCAGTATGAAATAAATATGCAGAATGACTTAACAACGGAAATACACTATTAGATTCCTGTAGCACTATAAAATGAACAGGTAGGATGATTTTATAGCGCAAAAAAATGACATAACATTGATGTGCACATGGCTCTGGCGTTGTCCACGCACTAGTGTCATCGGCGGCTAATGAAGTGTGGGCACTCGGGATCAGTGGCGGAGCTAGAGTTTTATATATGGGGTGGCCAGGGGGTGGCCAAGGCTACTTCAGGGGATCCACAGACCATGACAGAAAATGTGTGTTTAACCCTGACCTGGCATCAAATTATAAAAAAATAAATACTAGGATTGCTGATAAGTGATAATTTACTTCTAAATGTATGTATTTGAAATAAACAATAAAATATAAATAATGAAAACCTGCTTAAACCTGATAACTTGTTTAATTTAAACAGAAACAAAGCAGCACCAGAGATGTCTTTAAACTGATGTGGATCAGAGCAGCATGCAGTATATCTGATAAAACATAAACTCATTCCATAGGACTGCAAGATTAAAACAAAATCATTGATGCTGATTATTGCCCTTGATGTTGTCATCTTCATTATTACTTTCAGATATTAGGATACATGAACACTTGTCACACGCTTTACATGCTACAAAACAAGCCGAGAAGCGTTTATGAATTATTGTATTGCTGTTTTATTGCTTTTTTGATTCTCTAAGGAACATAAAAAGCAGTTATTCAAACGGGAAATATGTAGAAAACAAACAAAGAACATCCAACATCACTAAAACACTCAATGGCTTCAGGTAATACAGTAAAGAGTCTGACTAATGAATCTCTTTCTTACATCGTATCTGTACGCGGTTAATGATAAACTTTTTGAGTGTGACGCACTTCAGCACAGCTCTTCTTCAACGATGAATCATTTAAACGCTTCTGATTGGTCAGAATATTCATACCCTGAACTTGATTGGCTGTAATGCTCAAAGCTGTAGCAGAGCAAAGAAGCTGTCATCCACATTCGTTCATTTTCACCTAAAACTTATTTAGATTGCGACTGTCATAGCTAGTTTTTTATTATGCATGGACTATTTTTCCTCTTTTGTCTTGAACTTGGAGAGCAGATTTGTTCACCTTGTTGTCAAGCCTCTGTTAATTTCCGACCCTGATGTAAACAATGTATGTTATGTTGGGAACCGATATACTATCTGTTAATGGAGCCTAACATAAACTTACACAATGAAAAGTTGTTTAGGAATCCTAAAGCCAAGGCTAAAGAGGGAAACTTATTTCTTCCTTCTAAAGTTTGTATGAAGTACACTTGCTTAGAATGTTAAAAGAAATAGAGGATCTCTCCCAACACTGTTTATATTTATCTAAGGTTAGAAAACGCTGGGAAAACTTTACATTTACGCAAGATTTAAAAGTGTAACATTAGAAAGTAGGTAGATAACACTATAATGGTATGATTCAACAAAAAAAAGTACCTGGATGGGTCGGACTTGAAATGGCTAGCAAGCAAGTGGGTACTTTTGAATATTCCATTTGTTTAGCAAATTGCAGCGGTCCATTTGCTTCTTTTATCTCTTTCGTCAGTCTTTAAAAAGAAATCTCAGATTTCGCGCTGTAAAACCCATCGCACAACTTTTTTCCATTCTCATTCTCAACTAGACACACTTGAATTTCGTATGCGGTGACATCACGTGCAAGCATGGGCCCCGAACGTCAAAATAAAAGCGTTGTTCAACGAAAGGTGAAATCAGATGTCAATCAACATAAGTAGCGAATCAAATTTTGGGGTGGCACCCAGGGTGGCCAATTGGATGTCAGGGGTGTTCAGTGCCACCCTGGCACCCCTCTGGCTCCGCCACTGCTCGGGATGCACAACGCATCAAACACGGTTCATTCTTGTAATTCGATACGATGAATCAACCGCAGATGCTTTGCCATATTGCTGGTGACAACCGTCTTGCAACATAATAGTTTGTCACAATAATTACACTTAGCTTTGTCTTTTTGTTAATTCGCAAAATGCGGCCACACTTTAGTGCGCCTTCCACGGTCCATCGTGTGAACTGACTTTTAGTATTCGAGCGGAAGGTCCTCGCATATGGCTATGTCAGGTCAGGTGACTCAGGTCTTGACAGATGACGTGAAAATTATGTGACCGATTCCTTTCTTATGGATCCGATTCCAGAATTGGAATCGAATTTCGATTCCCAACCCTACCCTTAAAAGTATGTACATTATTCACTTTCAGTGTAAACAAATAAAGCCTTCAATCTAACAGCTCACATTGTTATATTTAAAGATTATTTTATTTTAAATGGTTGCAAATCATAAAATTAGCATAAAATCAGTTGTGAATGCTCAACCGCAATGGGTGTGACTGGAAATGTAATCATAGTAATACTGTAATATGATAATATATTATACATAATATGTGCTTCCACACCCACTTGACGCTCATCAAAAGCGCACACATGTGCAGACAACCTCTGAAGCTTAGTAACGTTTCCAATTTTTGGACTCGATGTGCAATGGCCTTTACACTTCACTGCAAGGGGAAGACAATATTTTTTTGGTTATGTGCACTGACCACCGTAACGTGTATAAAAGGGTCAGTTCATCCAATGAAAGTCGTCATTATTTACTAAACCCCTGATGGCTTTCTTTTTTGATCTAGGAAATCAAAATGTCAATTTCAAGACTCTCTTTTTTCCCATTTGTATGCCTTCAGGATACTTGAAATATACGGCACGGGTCGTGTGGAATGAATGCTTTTGCATCCTTTGAAGCTTGAGAAGGGGGTCGCAATCCACTCCTATTAAATAACTCAAAACAACTCTAAAAAAATGAGGATTCTTGAATTAGAAAGAATGTTGAAGTAATAATCGGAAGTAACTGCATTTTTAATTCAGCACTACTCACCTAAAGTTCTTCATTAAATAAATCAAATCCACAATGCTTAAAGAATACAAATAAAAATATCTGAACGAAAAAAACAGGCACACAAATGAAGGTTTTCCAGCCATTCTTTATTATCACTGCAAGTTAGGAAAGTCTCATTACCCAACATGACAAATGCACAGAAATAAATATGAATTCTAGAGCAGGTAGTGGTTGATCTGGGATTAATATTATCGTTTATTTTTATTAGTGATGATCCTGATTAAAGAAAAGCTCAATTTGGCAGATATTATTATTAAAGACTAGGAAGGCAAAAAAGAAATAATCTGAGCTAAGGCAAACATCCTTCATCCCGTGTGAGCGGGATAATGGAATGTCAGTTTCCTCAACAGCGATAATAAAACAACACAGTTTTCCCACCTGTGAATGACAGAAATCATGTGAGGTGTGCGATCGACGGGAAAACTAAAGAAAAACATTCAGTCAGGATTTCCTTTGGAAGCATATTACACACATAGGTTCACAATCCCATTAACCGTTGCCTTAAAGTTTAAAGCATTGCATTAACTTAACACGGGTCTGAAATAAACACAATGAGATCTGCTTGCATCTCACGAATCATAAAACCTCAAAACGATTACATGGATTTCTCTAAATGAATACAGAAGCGTTGATGAGGTGGACGTGGCATCTACTGCATGTAAGAAATATCAGCAACTATACTAACCGACTAAACTAACAATCACTTCTCATAGCTGTTTGGTCATTATTCATCGCATCTAAAATATCAGAAAACCTAACTGAGGGTAGACAGCTTATTTCATTTGATATAAATAAAACAAGTGTGTGAAAGACAGATTTAGCCCGTTCAATGGTTCATTTCAGATCTTTGCTCAACTCCATCCGTTGTTTTTAATGTTCATTTTATTCATATTTATTTAATATCTTGTGATGCTTAAGATCAACACCAAGGTAACAAGACGTCCATCCTTATTCAACTTTAGCTTCATTTACATCAAATTGAATGTACTGTAGTGGCTACGCTGACCGAGGTCCATTGTGCGCTGGTTGACGATTCGAAAAGTCGAGCCACAAAAGTGCTTGACTTCAGTGCAAGCAGTCACGCGAGACGTTCTTCAAATGTTTTTAATAATCTCCGTGCACGGTTGCATTTGGACTGTAGCGTCCCTTTCATTAAATGATGCGACGATCTCAAAATAAAACACCGGTATCATTCTGTGTCAGAATTTAAAATGCTTACATAGCTGAAAACGTAAAAACGGAATGATGACATTCCCAAAACGACAGGGGCGCCATGCATACAGGCGTACTGTTTTCTCACTTGGGTCGAGCGGGCTGACTTCCTCAGCAGCGATGACGGTTGTAAGATGGACGCGGAGATGTCAGATTGAATGAGCAGATATAGCTGCTCGATGAGGGAAGTTCAGGGAGCCGTTTTGCTTCACGGGAACTTTTCGAGAGCCACCACAAAACTAATTCATTCAGAAAACTTTCTGAATGTACTGTATTGATATAACGAAGCCCACAAAACATGTCAAAGAAACGTCACGCGCCGCGGCAAAGATACACACGCTATGCTGGATTTTCTGGCATGAATAAATACAATTTGGATGATCGGATCTGTTCTTTGCCCCACACACACACACATTCAACATCACAAAATAAGCTTCTTCAGCAAAAACAAATAGACAAAACAGGCATTACAGTGACGGCAGAAAGCGCACGCTGAACCGTTACACATTAGACAATCTCCGCAATGGGGATATTAGTGGAGAGGTCCGTCCGGACCACGAGGCCACGCCCCTGTCCAATCACACGTATCAAGCAGCCGGGGACGGCACCGCACCCCCCCGTGTCACCAGTTCTTTCCAGTCACAAACAAACATATAAAGTGTTACATTACATTCAGTAGTATGTAAATCTCAGATGAACACGATCTGTTCGGAGCCTCGGTGCTCCTGGCATCTGAGATTCTGGAGGTCAAGTCTTGTGAAAGATGGGCGTTCTTCCTCCGGGTAACCGTGAAGAGATGAGAAAGAGTGAGAGACAGGAGGCTACTGAATCATGGGACGGACGGACGGCGTCCGGTTTAACCCGTGGCTTTGGAGCTTTCCCCAGGGGTGCCGTCTTTACTCAGATGAAAGATCTCCTGAGACAAAACCTCCAGATCCTGCAAGACGACAAACCGAGAGTTCAGGGAAAAAACGAGTTCTGTTTTTAACTCTGAAAGGAACAAACAGGTGCAATGCTAATGTTTCATGCTGTTCATTACAGAAAACTATTTCCACATAGTTCTCAGTGTGTACACAAGAGCAGGCGTTTACAGTAAATACATTAAACGCACAAGCTAGAAGGCAAGCAGCCGGGGCTAAAAGCAGAAATATGAGCATACATCTGCAAATCACTTACATGAATTCTTAAGTGAAGCAAGTTTGATATTTGAGCTTTTTTAAAAAGTGGGATTATCATCTAGGTGGATGTCCATTACTGATCCTAATGGGTAAAGTTTTAGAGACGTGAGATGACCTGTGTGTTCCATTTTATACCCTCATCCGTATTTTGTCTTCTATTTGAAATTTTATCACATGCAAAACAAAAGTACCATAAATAACATCAGCTGATATATTTTGCAGAGCCTCGGAGGGTCCTGTAAGTGATTCGATCACACCTCGATCTAACACGTGTAATGCTTAAGAGATCCGGTTGTGCTGTCCAAACAAACACATTGTTGCATATTTGAAATGTTTATGTGCAATGTTGCTTGCGTTGTAAATGTTTTTACTGCTTACTATAAATTACTGCGTTTACGTTTATTGACTTTATGCCCGTTCAATCTGTAATAGAAAGGAAATAAAAATGTAAAACAGGAATGACCAACAAACAAAAGTAGAGTAAAATGAAATGAGTTTTGACAAACCAAGAGACGAGTCAAAATGCTAATCAAAATATGTTCTCGTATATTCAACATAAACGGTCTCATGAAGGCGGTCAAGGCTCGAGTTTAACTGCGATTTCACGCACATGTCCACGCACACACGCAGAGACAGCATGTGCTCGCTCTGAAGCAAAAAAAGCCATCAAATATTAACCGGGCTGTTTGTTTCAGGGCTGACTGCCCCAACAGGCAGTAAATATTCATGAGATGGTTTCTTGCTGGTAAAGCGGGATTAGAGAGAGGCGTCTAAAGCCCACCACAGCACACGGCGGCCATTTTCCTCTGGTTTTACGTATAGCTTCTCTGGCAGAATCTTTACCTCTCACGGTAAAGATTTAATTACACCTTGATTTCTTATTTCACTACTCAAGAAACTTGAAATACGCTTGGATTTGGGCTTTGATGAAATGAAGGGATTCATCTAAAAGAGAGAGAGATGCCTTTATATTCTCCTTCACATATGTTTGACACCGGCCCGGGCCCTCGGGTCACCCGCAACCTCGGGTCACCCGCAACCTCCACTCCTACAGACGCAACAGAAATGAGGTTTGTCAACACTGCAATCTTCAGTTACCGCAGCTTGAATTCATCAGCGTTTAGGCAGCGGCACATTCATCTCATCTTGTCTACAGGAAAAATGAAGGTTTAATCTGCCGTTAACAAGATAAAGACATCGTCACTGCTGCCCGCGGGATTATTGCTGTACATCAAACGTCATCCACACACCGATGTGCAAACCGTTATATTCCGTTTCATTTGCATGTCATTTAAAGCACGAAGAAGATCCAAAGCTTTCAACATGACAGGCTAAAACGCAAACAATGCGTTTGCTTATATAAAAAGGAAGGAGAACGCAATATGACAAGATACCAGTGTTCCATAATAATTACCTTTAATAATAATCACAAATAATTCTTCTTAATATAGTAGATTCGTTTAACTCTAAACTGCACAGTTGCCAAGCAACCTGGCGCATTAGAATAAAACTCTGATGTGAGATGTGTGTGCGTTTCGCAGTTTTATAAACATACAAACTGCAGACATTCATGATTTTTACAATCCACTCCTTTTGAATGACCAGGCTTGACCCTTGAGAAGTGTGTGTGATGTTTCTAGATAGGAATCTGGAAAGTTCGCTGCAACGCAACTTTTTCATCGCAAACTTGGTCATTTCATATTGGTCTTCGTTTGCATGGTTGGCCTTTGCCAAGGTTACGGCAGGGTGCTTTTGTAACCTACAACTCCGCCTGGGCAACAACCAACACTCCGCCAAAATCCAGACAGTCTTCATCAGCTCCGACGCCCCCTCACTAAACATTTTATTCATGTACACACAACATGATCACACTAGCGTGCAAAAACATGTGCTTCATTCCATACAAACATAACTTCCCACATCCGAGTGCAAATCAACCATTTATTTCTTTCAATTCGATAAACAAACGACAGACTGTGAGGTGAGAGAGAATCATCACCGCGGCAACAAGCCTGCCATTACCGCTGTACTGAAAATATCAAGAGGGGTGTGAGAGGTTAATTGTCATTAGTCAATCTGTCTGATGGTGTAATCCCATCAAACCTGCAACCCCACCCATCCCCCCCCCCCGCAGACCGCCTGACGCGCGCTTTCTATTCCTGCTCGCGGGAACGCTTTACCGTTAAAACACGCCCACCCCCTGGCTACCGATGAATAAGAGCTCTCAGGACCGCATGACAGCGAGCCACCTACACACACACACATGCGATGGCACGCTCTGCCCATCACACGGCCGGTGAGATTCTTCTTCCAGCAGGTGGATGAAAGCAGCTTTTATGGTCAGCTCACTTCTGCTCACCTGAATGAGTCATCGCTCTACACCAACCTGCTATTTCTTCTCTGTGCAAACTTTACTTTTTGAAATGAGTTTCTGGTCAAGGATGCAGGCAATCATGAAACCCAGTTTGGCATTTCTCCTTATGTCTATTCTGTTTGCTCTGGTGTAAAATGTACTTTCTGTGAAGCTGCAATGCAAACATATCTGACGACACGACATCAGCTGAAGTATCCAGATTTCAAGCAGTATCACGAAACTTTGCAATGTTGTGGTAATATATATTTTAAACATATAAAAGAACCAAAATGTCATAGATCCAAATAAAAACAGAGAATTCATTTTTAATGAGAATTAATAACTAGCTATAGACCACTTCGAAAAAACGTAAACAACGCTGGTTTAACGCTGGTCCAAAAGAACTTCCTGTTTCAGTTTTTAACACTACACAAACATTTGAACAAAATACAGAAATATCTTAAAGATGTATTTCTATATGTAACATAAAAAAATACAATGAAACCGTTAAAGCTTCTGGACCATTCTTTATTTCTTGTGAAGTGGTCTATATACAAAAACTAAAGACCAATCATACAAATGGCATGAAGCAAACCACATGAAAAAATATTATATAAAATTTTAGTAGTATTAACTATAGTAACTGGATACTAAGTAACTGTAATATACTTTAATGTTTACTCAAAAACCCAGTAGTGTCTGGGAATCCTACAACAGTTTACTATAATAAATACTGAAGTAAACACATTTTTTTATTTTATGGTGAAGCTAATTCAATGTGCAATAGATTTCATCTATACAGTCATGTTTGGAAAAATTAAATGTTAGGCTTAATTAAATGTGAAACTAAAATGGCCGATTCATTCAAACGCAAAGCTAGTGACTGTCTACATTCACTCGGTCATCCAAGGTCATGGGTCCAATCCCAGGGATTGCACATACTTACATAATACATAAAACAAATGTATAGTATAATACAACGTAAGTCGCTTTGGATAAAAGCGTCTGCCAAATGCGTAAATGTAAATGTAGTATTATCGCCTGTATTTTGAAGCTTTAGCATTACAGTTCTGTTCTCTGTGTGTGTTATAAAAATAAAGTGGACTGGACTGATTCAAACATCAAAAACATTCTCGTAAGCCAATCATAAATAGGGGGCGTATACGATCAAAACAGGAGAGAGAGAATGAGCAAGCGTTAGTTATTTTGAGGGTGAGGTTTCATTTTGTGTTCGATTTCAACCAACATCAAAGTTTCTCAGAAACCGCCTACTGCACCTTTAACAACTCTGGTTAGTTGAGTGCTGATTATACAATCATTTCATTAAAACAGTTTATCAAACTTGAATCCTACATTTGAAATATGATGCCTATAAAACACAAAAGACAAAGATTTCAGACCTGAAAATGGATGAAATGACCTACAGGACAAAGGTTGAATAGATTTTGTACATTAAAAGCTTCACGCCGCATGAACTGCCGAAAATTAGGGACAATGAAAAATGAATACAAAGAAGAACAAAAGTAATGCAGTGCTGCAAAAGTTATGCAGGATTCTGCACAGCCCTGTTGAATTTTTAAAAGCGCAAGCTATGCCGACCTGAACTGACCGATGGTTTTCAATCAGGTAGGTTTGTTGACCCCACATCAATTGCTTTTACCTTCTGGAGATGCATGTTCTTGGTCAGTTGCTCTTCCAGCATGTTCTGCAGTTTTTTGTTCATCTCACGCAGGTTCTCGTCTCCGGGTTTCACCAGGTCCCTCAACACGGAGCTCAAACCTCCACGCTCTCCCTGAGCACCATGAGCCACTCCAACTCCACCTGACACATCTGCGAGAGAGTGAGAAAGACAGTAAACATTCTTTTACGGCAGCTTGTGCTTTTTAACCGTGTTTTCTCCGGTAATGCCTCAGCGTTCATGAATAAAGATGATCCCTATCAGGAGGCCATTAGCGTCTGAAGACTCTCGCCTCATACAGTACACACAGCAACCCTTACGGGCGACTGGAGTGCGATCACCCTCGGGTTTGACGGCAAGGCGTTCACATCTCAGAATTGGTTAATAAACGTCACTTGACTTTACTGCGTTAATAAGAAGAATGGCATCTGCCGTGAACGAATTCAAACCCTGAACCGTAACACAAACCCCATCGAGGCGTGACGGTGATGGCGAGGTCTGCTGACAGGGTTCACAGCAACACACAACCCCGTATGAAGAGGTTGAAACTGAACGAGGTGGCTTGTTAAAAAATGAAACATGTTGTTTAATAGATAAATAAAAGAGGGCAGAGAGGAAAGAGTGAATGGAAGGACATCAGCAACCTAATGCTTTTTCTTACAGGTCGGTTACCCAAGTGTTGGTCAGCTTCCTGTTGAACTGTCAGATACTTTAGTGGAGTTTTTCCTCTGAGGGAGAGCAGAGAATCGAGCCGGCCGGTCTCTGCGTGTCAAGGGCAAAAGCAATAAGTTCGATCGGACTGCTTCTTTCTCGGTTTTCACTTCATCTGGGTGAGCGGAGACAGTCAAGGTCGGCCGAGCGCTGCCTTCCTAAATGGTGCTGTCAAGTAACTTCTTACACCTGAAATCCGATTACGGGGAAATGTACTACTTCCTGTGGCGGTCTCTAGGACGCATCAAATAAAATCTTATTAGATTTGTTTTATTTAAGATGTAACTATATAGCTTTACTTTTTTTTTGTTGCATTAATGGTGTTTGCTATTACGCTTGTTTACTGGACATAAAACAAGTTGCTGTGCTATTCGGTTGCCAAATATGACTCAAATCCCTCCTCAATCCAAGTCTAAGATTATTTCACCTGTTGAATATTCTTGTAAACATAAATAAATTTAGTCGTATTTTTAAAACATCAAATGCTGTTCTCATGACACACCATGTCACGGTTAGCAGAAGAGCTTAAAGCATTATTACATCACAGTATATCAAGCTAAGTGCTAGCAATCTCACGCCTCTTTAACCTTATTAGATTGGCGTAAGAGTGGACTCACGTCTGGCTAACAGAAGAGCATCACTCGTATCAAAGACTAGAGAATTGACGGTCACTGCGAGCCGGTCCCGTTGCTCGAAGGCAAAGAATGAAGTACAACGTGACGCATGGATGCTAATGGAGATGTTAACCTCACCCCCCTGAGGTCTGTTTAACCTTTGAATGCATGGCTTCAAGCGTTAAAGGCCATGAATGACATTTGCCTCGGCCCTAAAGCCTGACAGTAAACAGCACGAGGTACCAAATGCACTCTTTGCTCTTTATCTGGACTATGAGATAAATAATCTTGTCATTTTACCACAGAACTATAAAATGAAGACAATGCCTGATGAAAATTCCCTGCTTTGCAACATCAGTTTAGGTAAAAATCTTAAAAACCTTTGGATTTAAAGTGATAGTTCGCTCACCCTTGTGTCATCCTAAACCTCTTCTGCAGAGCACAAAAGAAGATATTTTGAAGAATGTTGGTATTAACCAAACAACACTGGATCTCATTGACTTCCATTGTATGACCACAAAACCACCGAAACATTTCTCAAAATATTATTTTGTGTTCCAGAATAAACGAAAGGTTTTGACGAAAATGAGACCAACACATTATAACTTCTTTCATTATTTCATCATTTTTGAAACGAAAGAACTGAACCAAATAATGAAGAAAAATGAGACTAGCTTGAATGGGAACTCTAATACTGTTTTCATAATTGTGTTTTCAACATAATTTCCAACTTTTGCCTCTCTATCGCCATCTCTGTTTACGACATAAAACTGCAAGTAACATATCTTAAAGTGGAGTGAAGTCAAATGATGTCAAACTGAAATTTCCCATGAAATCGTACCCAACAATACATATTTTGATGTACTTGCCTATAATAACTGTTTTTAAGCATAAAAGTGATGTATTGTAGCTTTAAGTTTAAGGAGTAAGTGACCCTAAACATTTAGTAGTGTTTCCCTTACCAACTTTTTGTTGCTGTTTTTCAATTTACACAAATCAATTTATAACGTGCAAATAGGTAATGTGAAAAAATATCAGCCTTAAAATTCAAAGCAACCTGCTTAAACCTAACAGTTAAATAGCCCAATGCATTGTTTCATTAGAATTCTATTAACATCAGAAATCTCAGAATGCATCTCCGCATTTCACCACCTCCCATCAGGAAGAACTGTTAATGCATCTAGCTCTCTGGCGAACGAATCCTTCGCCGGCTACATCACCGTTCATGCTAATGACATTGCGAATGGAAAACAGCGCACGTGTCTGCAACCGCTATTTCAACAGCATTATTTCTAATTTGCAGGGAGTGCGTGTTAGCCCTGGACAGAGACGCGCGGATAAATCCACAAAGCAGAAGAGGGCTCTAATGGCTGGAAAATGTCTTTCAAAGTTGTGGAACGGTGCCAGGCGCTCATGCATCGGAGATCCGCCGTAGGACCAGCGGGAGAGAAGCCACCGAGAGAAAGTCAATGGAGATGGGGAGGGAGGCGCTGAAGACATGCAGCAGATGTTCCTAACTCACGACTCGAGGGAGCCCTGATCACACGCTCGGCTGGGTTACGACAGACCGGCGTTGAGGTCACATCCACGAAAAACGACCTGGAGCTTAACAGAGGAAAGAGGCAGATAGTGAATGAGAGGACAACGATAAAGACAGAGATGTCAAGCAGCGTTTGTCCTTGACGGGTGTCCCCTTCAGACCAACGCAAGGTTAAAGATAACGGCAAAAAAAGACTTTCCTTGCATGCACCATGTGACTAAACTAGAAGTCTGCAGAGACCCAGAGAACAAGACCAACGGACAACTTCGAAAGCCTCATTGTGAATCTTCTTGGCAGTCTCGAATCAGACCCTAAGCCTTTACACAGGAAAGATGACAACAACCAAACCCATTGCCGGGGGCAAACAAGCGTATTGGATTTCATCTCCACAACAAGATTCATTTCTGTTGCCTTTCCCATTTACAGGACTGACATTTACCCTACACTTCTATTTCCCAAATGACTGTTCTTTTTTGCACATCTTTCTAGGGATCTCAACGGATGAAAGGCCTGTTGTTAGCTTACGCCCATTAGCACACACTCCCAGCGGTGTAATTCTCTCTAAACAGGGGCGAACCTGCTTACAGAGGAAATAATAATAATTCTCGCCTGGCATGCTTTCCCATCATCTCAGTGGGTTCTGGAGCTATAGGGCAGAGGATAAGGATAGTTTCTCCGTTAAATGATGCAGGACGGGTTGGAGTACACTGAAAGGTTAGCTCACTTCACGCATCAGTAGAGGCCTAACAGGGTACGAGGGTTTCCAGACTGCGGCAGTGCCCGAGCGTCTCTCCCCGGCTGACTTTTTCAGCAGTGAGGAACACTCAGCCGGAGTGAAGACTGTCCACACATGATTCCACGTCGTACTACTCTCAACGCTCGGTCACGCTGAGAGACGGTTGGTCCCGCAGCTGTCATGCATCACGGGTGAGGCTCTTCAGATGCCCGTTCATACGTAATCACGTACCGCTGCATAGCGGCTCACTTTTTCTGGATTTGTCTTACATGTACCAAACACCACTAGAGATAGAAAAATATCAATCGGTTACATGTATTGTTTATGAAATATTGCAAAAGCGTTTCTATCAAAGAGCACAGATCTCTTTAAAGTCCCAGTGATAAAAAATGACAATTCTTATTTTTCCATGAAATATTGCAGCGTTTATAGTAAATAGAGCTTATCAATGCGGGTTACCCTCACAATCTTCAGTTAAAATCTGAAAATGCACTTCCGCCCTGAAATGACTATCCATCTCAAATGACGTCAATTAGACGGCTTGGGCGGAGCATCCGTTAACTCCTCCCCTTCAACTGTGAGTCTGCTGCCAGTTTCATTTCAAAATGCAGCGGCTGTTTTTACACATCCAATCAATTCGCAGTGAAAAACGCAAGCCACGGCCACTAATTTTCTCCTTTGAAATTCCTTTTCACTCGGAAATGTGCCAGAATACGGAAGTAAAAACGATCGCAACTTCCGGTTCACGGGGACTTTAATGTCGCAGTTATCTCTCTTAGACATCAATGAGATTAAATAGAGAGCCAATGGAAACTTTTGGTTTGGTGTCCTGATATTTCTCTTGAGAAAAACAGTCAGAAACTCACAAATGTCTCAGAAGAGACATTTCAGAAGTTTCAGAAGAGATCTCAACAATGTCACAAGCTGAGCTTAGATTTGTCAAGTCTGCAATCAAAAGTCGATATTATTGAAGATCTCAATCTGAACTCAAACATTTCTCATCAAATTCAGATTACTTTCCCTCTACAATCTACATTTCTAATGTCTCGGTTTCCGTTTTTATTTCTTCTTAAGTTATTAACTGGGAACTCCATCGAATCTCCTGAGCTATGAAAGAGCAAAACTGCATCTGAATTCAACAATTCTCCATCTGGAGGCATGTACATATGGCTTTTCTCTTACGGCCGGTGAAACCTTTCCTGACTTTCATTTCCTCACCGTTCCCGGTGACAACGGAAACCGTTCCCGACACAAAAGGCTTCATCTTCGATAAAACGTTGCACTGTTTCATCTGTTATATCACTGGCATGAATTTACGGGGGAAGCGAGGCGGGGTGAGGATAAAGCAGAGGGGAGGGGAGAGGACGGAGGAGACAAGAGGTGCTCAGTCTTTCTGCTGCATTATTGAGGATGAGCGTTGGGCTCACTGAGGCATGTCGGCATTCTGAATCATTTACATCCTGCTAATGTCAGCTCTCATCTAGCATTGCTACCTTCTGCAATGCTTTCTTCACTTTTCTACTGAGTTTTCACCTCTTCCTCCACATTTTTACATCTCCCCAGGTCTATCTCCAACTGGTGTACTGCAGGACGGTGTCTATCGCTATTGGAAAAGTCTTCCGGCCGTTAAACATGAGACTGATGGGCTACATTAAAGATCGCAACGTTTCAGATAGCTTCGGATAAACAATAAAATTGGGTTATGTGCTCGTACAAATTCTTTCACAGTCAGGGATGATCTGCTGAAAAGATTTTTCTGGGGTTGTTGGGAAAGCTTCCCTGTGCAAACATCCCGCTTTCACTCACCTTCTTTATTAAATGACATGTAAGACCGACAGGAAAAGGTAACAGTAAATACAGTAAATAAACTAAAAATAAAACAAATGTTTGAATAAATAAATGTCATTATTTACTTTCATTCTGTATGCTGTCATTTTTACCATGGAACACACATATTTTCATGTTTATATTTTAAATACTTTATCATTAATATTAATATTATGCATTAGATGTTATAAGAAACAGAGGCATTATTTCACTGGTTCGTTTCTGACTGTCATAAAATGTCCTTGCAAGGAAAAACAGCAGCATACAGGTTAGACGAAGCATAAGGGTAAATAATTTCCGGGGTGAACATAGAGAAAAAACAAAACAGTTTTATGAGCTCTCTTAACACCCCAAAGGAACAGAGATCTTAAACTTTTATAGCACAATATTTACAACGACACCAGCCTTAATGGAAACTAGTCTGCAAGTAAATGTTAAATCAGTCAGTCATGAAATTAAAACAGGAGACCACATGGGAGGTGGGGGACGGACAAGATGATGCAACATTACCGCTGTCGTCACTGTTCTCAGGGAAACACAAGAGTAGCGTTTGAAATGATAACCATGAGTGCCTGCTTTTTACTAAAGTTTCCTTTATAGCAACGACAATCGAGACAAACTACCGTCCCAAATTATGTTTCAGAATGTCTGCTATCAACGTAAACTTTTAAGAAAAAGCATCTGCTGTACCTCACACAGAAGTTTCCTTACAAATAGCTGCAATACAACCAGTAATGTTGGAAATTATGCCAGGGTGTGACTTTATATCTGAACGAACATAGTGTTGTTGATGTTTGGATCATACACTTAACCCAAGTACACTGCGCCGTGCCGCTCGCGTGCGGTGTAAACAGTGTACGGTCACTTTGTGTATTTACAGTAATAAAGATTTGCTCATGCGTGAGGCGGCATGTCAAGACGGAGGAGGAGAACTTACATGAGATGAGAGAACTGCTCCGCCGGCTTCAGGTCTTCATTTTTTCTTGTTTTGTTTCTATGACCGAAGCTGGACACCTTTAATGTTTTGTCGCTCTAATCTGCATGTATGCTGATGACTGTGACGATGCACAAGCAGCCTTATGTTGTTATTATCTTAGAATGAGCTATTTCTATCTACATACACCATGTTGTTTCTACAGTAGTCCTAAATGGACAAATGTTTCATAAATACGTTATCTCCATCAACCTAGAAGCGAAAACATGACGACATCTTCGTTCTGTGTCAGCCACAGTAGTGCTTCGAAAGGGAGGGTTGGAGTGAGCCGTTGGTTGCAATTCACAACCTCACCGCTAGATGCCGCTAAATTGAATACACTGGATCTATAAGACATATTTTTCTCACCAACACAACTTGCCCATTCCTTGTCCTAAAAAGATGGACTCGAGGATCCTTATCAAGGCAGACTAGTTTACAAAATTTACAGAAACGAAGCAGCAAAAACCTCTCATTCAGAAATCTTCGTAATTATTACCAACAGAAACATTTACTATGATTGCCCACATTGACATATTAACGCCTATTTGTATTCTGAATCTCGAGTGGCCCTGTCGAACAACACTATGAACTGTGCCAGTACTCAGATGTTAGGAAATAAATAAACAGAAAAGATGTCATTTAAATGCAAATGACAGTGTTAATCATTGCTAGCAAAAATTGCCCGAGTCAGAGAGACTGGAAAATTGAACAAATAAAGAACTATAGAATCATTTAATGTAAGTGGACTTCAAGGTAAAAACAATAAATGTTGGGTTATGTACCAAATGGGTATACCTCTTGTTCAACACTACCATTGCCAGGCACCAATTTAAAATTGACAAAAAATGCCATATATACAACTTTAAAAGATCTAAACAACTTTGCACAAGTTTTGAAACAAACTTTCACATAGAACTAGAGTTTCTGTAGGTGAGTTAAGGTGGGGATTTCTGTTTGTGACACATGAGAGCACTACGGCTATTTTCCTACTAGGGTGAAATGTTTTTAAAAAACTGTAAATTTGGGTGCAGAGATCTCATGCCTCAGACCGAACCAATGTCTGCGAGACAAGCACCACCACACCAGTATTATTAGGCTGAATGTTTTCATGCACACAAGCAAACCAAGCTGTCAAAAACTGTTTCGAACTCTAAAAACAGGTCATGATGTGTCAGTATGCTTGTCCACCCGAAATGCAAATTTTACTGAAACTGAAAAATGAGTTCAAGTTTCTCTGTAGTTCTGAGCAATATACAACTGCGGAAAAATTTAAGAGACCATTTCAGAGACCGTTTTTATGATTTTAAAATGTACTAATTATAGACCCCTTTCTCGCCGACGTCACGCTTACAATCGACAGAATACAGTCTCCAATTTGATATTTTAACACATACTGTACCTGCTGCCACTGCCAAACAAAAACACGGACGACAGCTGTAATTAAACACAATAAAACTAGCGGACTGAACCGAAACGATCATCAAAAATGCTCGCGTTTCACTTCATAACACTTAAGATTAAAAAGCTACTGTCTTTTGTTGGTGTGGATTATGATTTGGGTATGTGTCTAAAAATATCTCACGTATGCCCAAATCAGAAACTGGGGAACAATGTTATTTTTCACGCAAGTTAGGGTTAGCTTTTGAACTCATGCTTGCTAACTTTGTTAGTTATACAACTAGTAACTATCGGCCAGAAACTAAACAAAGGAAACTGTTTGTCATCTCTTTTTCTTTAGTTGTCACAAGTGCATTAGTATAAAGGGAGAGGGAACAGTGAGAATGCTCATGTTATGTATCAGGTTTGTGTTCAAGTAAATGCATTTGCTAACGTTTGCCACCATTAGTACTACACGCAGGCATCTTTAGATTTATACGCTCTCAGGTTATCTTTACTACACGCTTGGTTTCTCTGTCTGGTAGGTGTAATAGGTGTAGATGTCAGGCCATTTAACTGGAGGTAATCCTTTCAGTTCGTCCCTGGATCCATTGAGTGAGCAAGGTCGGTCAGGTTCATGGCGTTTAAGTTAAATGTTTCAAAAACAATCGCGGTCCTAGACAGTGAGTGACCTTGAATGTTAAAACTTAATCTGATTTTTCTAGTCATTGTCAAAAAGCAAGCAAACAAAATGTGCTACCTAGCATTAGAAATGCCTCCAGCTAAGCTCCGCCCACAAATACGCGTCACAATGTTTACTAACAGTAAAGGCGTCTATAGGTATGTGTTTAGGTAAAATGATCACTTTTGTTTTATTCTGTGAACTACGAACAATATTTCTTCAAAATGTAAAATAAACATTGTTTCTATTTGAAAATTTATTTTGTTGAAATTCAACAGACTCGGCATTGGAATGACCACAATACATCTAAATGCGGATTTAAAATGAAAATTTGGAATGGTCTTGTAACAACTCCACCACTGCCAGCCACGCCGCCCGCATCAGCGCCTTCTCCCGGCTATTCCCGTTCCCTCTCACCGGACTTTTGATTCCACGAACTACACTCCCCATGATCCCTTGCACCAGTTCACATCATCTTTGATTACACCCGCACCTGATTCTCATTCCCTTGGACTCATATATACCCTGTGTTTGTTCTTTCTCAGTGAGTGCGTTTACATGCACAGTCTTACTCCGATTATGCTTAATAAGCTGATAACGTGTAAATCATGTAAATGCATAAAACGGTTTTCTTTTATCTGGGAAAGCTCATAAACGGCGTAAGCAAAACCTGCTCGGCAGAGGTAGTTTTTTGCCCATTACTCCGGTTTTCTCTCAGTTTTGTTTATGTGCGCATGTCTGACAACGCTATAGTAAAAGTCCCAAACGGAAGTTATAGTAAAATAACGCATAAAAGTTCGCTCTCGAATCCTGCAGTTGATGTTGAAACGTCAAAATGAAGAACTATTGTTGCATATGCAGGTACTACGGACTTGAGAAGAGATATAAAAATACAGCTTCTGACCGTTTTCACGCTGCATTTTTAATTACAAAACAGACTATCGACGGTGATGTCACTGCACGCAAGAAACCCGGCAAGTCTCAAACTTCCATGTAAACGTGGTTTTATGCATAGCCGGTTTATTACTATGCATGTAAACAGGTGAAAACAGGTTTCTTTTTAAGCTGATTTTTGATAAATATCCATTTATTTTGTGCATGCAAACACACTCATTGTCAGGTCTAGTTGTCACGAATCTATAATATTCTTATTATCATTCATTCTTATATTGTTAGCAAAACATTCAAAAGCATTAAGAAATACAATTTTCAAAACTTCATAAGCATGTTAGCAAAACGTACTTAAAACATATGTCTGTTAGCTGGGAATCCGCTCAATTTAATTTAGCATTTACTATCACAAAAGTTATTTCAATCTGCGCTGTCCTTTGAAAATTACACACAGTATATATCTTACCATAAGGCTTTTAGGACGCACTCTGTATTGCAAAAAGCACCATATATAAAATGACTTTGCGTTTACAATGAACTTACAATGGTCATGTATGAGGAAAGACACACACAAGTATAACTATATGCACTGTTATACATCAAGATTTAACCATTATGCATCAACAAAGGTGTGGTAAAATGAATTCTGTTAACAAAAACGAACAGAAAACAGAGGTCACTCTGTTAATAAGTCAAGTGGATGAGAGTCAAATCTAATCGTTTCAAAATGGCCAAATATCAGCCCATTAATCGCCCTTGGCAGATAGATTGATCCGTCACTCATTTTTATTACAGTAATAACACCCACTGTAACAGAGAGAAGAGCAAATGTGACTGAGATATAGAGGAAACACAGAGCTTCATATAAAACATAACTCACTGCAGTCCCAACCCCTAACCTCACAAAGTCAGACCTTCATCTGCAAAACCTCTGCCCAGCAACTGAAATTACTTGATGCCACGGCACTTCAAAACACCGTAAAACAGCAGAGAATATGTAGAGACCGTAAACGCAACACAAACCCTTGTGCCTTAAATCAGCCAATCAGATAAGAGCTTACTGTATGGAAAATGTTTTTCCAGTTTCACATGCAATATGCATCAGGAGAATAGTGAACGGACTGTGGGTGGTCCATGCATGTGCCGTCTGAGGTTGAGACTATAAATCCCCCATCAACAAACCTTGTTACAACTGGAGAAGATCATGTAACATTCACAAGTTTATTAGCTCTTGTTTTTTTCTACAGCAAAGTGCTTTTCAAGTGCACCTGAGAACAGTGGCACCAAAATAGCAGCATTATAAATAGGAGCAATTAAACATTTATAGGGACATTATATGAGATTGTGCAAAGACACGAGTTCACATGCTAAAATAGAAACACACAAAAAAAACCCGATTAAAATTAGTATTTATGCAAGTTCTCTGCATAATCACAAACACAAACGTATTTAAAATTTCAGCTGCAGAAATTAAGTTACATTAGTTGCAATTTTACATTACAGTTCACATAAAATATTCAGCAAGCAGAGCAAATCTCGTTAATATACCAAAAAGCAACATTTGTTTATTTGATATATTTAAAATCTAACATTAAGAGTTTTCCAACACGAAATTAAAATGTAGGGCTCTTCAAAGGGGACATAAGGACCAAAGCGATTATGCGGCTGTCAGCTTTCTTTTGAGTAAAAGCAGGAATAGATGCAGATATCATCGCTAAACCATTACGTTGTTTGCGTTCAGAAAACAAGCATACTCAAAGACAAAAACAACAGCGGAGATGAAGAGAGAGAGACGCTTACCTCTCCGGCTGTCCATGACGTACGTCTCGATGATGGCGCTCTTTTTGCAGATGTCATCGGCCATTGAGGCACAGCTGACCTCCAAGTGCTTCACCTGAACGCAGAAAACACAGATAAGATCTGCTGCACGTCACAGCGACACAAACCTGTGAAATGATCACTTCCAGCAATCTCAACATTGATCGCCGGTTCAAATCTGGTTATTTTATTCATTACATGAATTATTAATCTCTCATAATTATAACCATAGCAATGAAACGTGTGTGCGATACTATAGATATAAAATAAAGCTATTTTGCATACTGACTTATGACATAACAGATCATTTATGACGTAACACGCAGACTGACATTGACATGTTTGGACATCTCCTTCAAAGCAGAAGTGATATAACTTGTCGAAGCTCTAACAACACAATTCCATCCCAATAGTTACTGAACGAGGCAGATCGATTAAAATGTGAAAACGTCAATATCGGCATGCATATTTCATGATTCAAAGACACAATTCTGCACTTACAGCCCCCCACGGAGCACACGGCAGATCTGCCCGAACACTGCTGCAGTATACAGACTGAAACCTTCTCTGCTCTACGACAGTCGACTTTTTTCTTAGCAACACAAGACATTGGTTAACCTAAAAGTCATACCTTCTCCTCCAGCATCCATTTCTCCTGCTGGACCTCCGCGAGTCTCTGGAAGAGCTCGCTGACCTCGTCGTCTGAAAGATCAGCAGGTCGTTGAGATTGAGGACTGCTGGTATTAGACTGCGGAAAGAGGGAAAGCAAATGTTGATGTTTAGTGATGTTCTCTGATGTTTAAGCTTGGAGAAAAAGCCCAAATGTTTGAAATGTTTATTAGAAGCCCCTAAGTTCACATTAAACTACCAAACCAGAGGTTGATCTCTGAAACACTGTCTCGGGGTGCCACTTAATACCGACGTCCCTTAAAAGTCACAGGAACCATTTCTATTCCTAGGTTTGTTCGTTTCAGACCATTTCAAGGATCTGGAAAACATCCAAGCAGAAGGTCACCTCTCAAACGTCCTGTGTGTGCTTGCTCTCGGTCCCTTGAGACTCGCTGTCCATTTATAAATGAGCTTCTCCTACTGAAGGATGATGACAGTTAAATACATCTTTCAAGTCACTCTGTCTGGCTCCATTAGGTTTTAAATTGATGGCTGAAATCAGGAGCTTTGACAATGCTGTGCTTTTGATAAATGCATCTTAAAGTCTATTCGATTTTTACTATGGTTGTCAACTGCTTATAAAAAGTCATCTAATTATGCACATGATACGCTGATTATGAATCACAATTAGCAGCATATAGTAATATTTGCAGAGAAAATCATCCAAATGCAGATAATTCCAAGGAATCACATTATTGAAGCAAACAAATCATAAATAAACTGAATATTTTGAATATACAGCCGCGAAAAAGAAAAAAAAAAACATTTCAAAATCTGTACTATTTACAGGTATGTGTTAACATAAAATCATTTTTGTTTCATTCTGTGAACTAACAATATTTCTACTAAAGTTCATATTGACTTTTAAGCAATACAGCAGTAATACAGTATTTGTAAATGTATTTAGAAAAACTTATGTGATAACCTTGATTCTTATCAAAGTTAAAAACATTGCTGTTGGATGACATTGGGCCCTATTTTAACGATCCAAGCGCATGGTCTAAAATGCAGGGCGCAAGCAGTGGCGGAGCCAGAGGGGGGACCAAGGTGGCACTGAACACCCCTGACATCCAATTGGCCACCCTGGGTGCCACCCCAGAATTTGATTCGCTACTTATGTTGATTGATCTGATTTCACCTCTCATTGAACAACGCTTTTATTTTGACGTTCAGGACCCATGCTTGCAAGTGACGTCACCGCACACGAAATTCAAGCAAAATTCAAGAAATTCAAGAAATTCGAGTCTAGTTGAGAACGGAAAAAAGTTGTGCGATGGGTTGTACAGCGCGAAATCTGAGATTTCTTTTTAAAGACTGACGAAAGAGAGAAAAGAAGCAAATGGACCGCTGCAATTTGCTAAACAAATGGAATATTCAAAAGTACCCGCTTGCTTGCTAACCATTTCAAGTCCGACCCATCCAGGTACGTTTTTTTGTTGAACCATACCATTATAGTGTTATCTACCTACTTTCTAACGTTACACTTTTAAATCTTGCGTAAATGTAAAGTTTTCCCAGCGTTTTCTAACCTTAGATAAATATAAACAGTGTTGGGAGAGATCCTCTACTTCTTTTAACATTCTAAGCAGGTGTACTTCATACAAACTTTAGAAGGAAGAAATAAGTTTCCCTCTTTAGCCTTGGCTTTAGGATTCCTAAACAACTTTTCATTGTGTAAGTTTATGTTAGGCTCCATTAACAGATAGTAAATCGGTTCCCAACATAACATACATTGTTTACATCAGGGTCGGAAATTAACAGAGGCTTGACAACAAGGTGAACAAATCTGCTCTCCAAGTTCAAGACAAAAGAGGAAAAATAGTCCATGCATAATAAAAAACTAGCTATGACAGTCGCAATCTAAATAAGCTTTAGGTGAAAATGAACGAATGTGGATGACAGCTTCTTTGCTCTGCTACAGCTTTGAGCATTACAGCCAATCAAGTTCAGGGTATGAATATTCTGACCAATCAGAAGCGTTTAAATGATTCATCGTTGAAGAAGAGCTGTGCTGAAGAGCATCACACTCAAAAAGTTTATCATTAACCGCGTACAGATACGATGTAAGAAAGAGATTCATTAGTCAGACTCTTTACTGTATTACCTGAAGCCATTGAGTGTTTTAGTGATGTTGGATGTTCTTTGTTTGTTTTCTACATATTTCCCATTTGAATAACTGCTTTTTATGTTCCTTAAAGAATCAAAAAAGCAATAAAACAGCAATACAATAATTCATAAACGCTTCTCGGCTTGTTTTGTAGCGTGTGACAAGTGTTCATGTATCCTAATATCTGAAAGTAATAATCAAGATGACAACATCAAGGGCAATAATCAGCATCAATGATTTTGTTTTAATCTTGCAGTCCTATGGAATGAGTTTATGTTTTATCAGATATATGCTGCTCTGATCCACATCAGTTTAAAGACACCTCTGGTGCTGCTTTGTTTCTGTTTAAATTGAAGTTATCAAGTTAAGCTATGTTTTCAACATTTTCATTATTTATATTTTATTATTCATTTCATCTACATACATTTAGAAGTAAATTATCACTTATCAGCAATCCTGGGATTTTTTTAATAATTTGATGCCAGGTCAGGGTTACACACACATTTTCTGTCATGGTATGTGGACCCCCTGAAGTAGCCTTGGCCACCCCCTGGCCTCCCCATATATAAAACTCTAGCTCCGCCACTGGGCGCAAGTGCACTTAGGGCGCGTCCGAATCCACTTTTGCTAGTTTAAGGACGGGAAAAATGGACATTGCGACAGGCGCTTGGTCTAAAAGGGTTATCCCGGTTCTCTTAATGAGGCCGCACAATTGGGCGCAAATGCATTTGCTATTTAAACAAAGTGGCGCAGGACGTGAAAATGAAAATTGCGTCGGGCTGAAACAAGCAAAAAACACTTGCGTCTGCACTTGCGTCACTTGTGTGGTGCTGCATTGCGCCAAGTTTATGATAGGGCCCATCATGTCACTCCAAAAGGTTTGATTGTGTTAAAATTCAACAGACACTGGACTGGAATGGCCGCAATGCATCTAGAAATGCTGATGAAATTAAAATTTGGAATAGCCCCTTGATTTTTTCTGTGGCTGTATTATTGACTACTCGCTCTACCTTGAGGGTCTGGGATCATCATTAAAAGCCCTTTTTTTAGTTTGTTTTTCTTCATTTTAAATAACAAATTGCACAAAATTAACTTGTTAAACGTTTCATTTTGCTGAAGAGTCAAGAGGCAGTGAAGCATCTCGCACAAACAACGCAGGATGATTTATATGGTTAGCATAATATAACATTCAGGACGTCTAAAGCCTGGCTCAGATTACAGGATTCTCGGCCAGAATTTACCCCGATTTCCCCTCCCGAGAATCTTTGAAAAAATCGGGTCCAGAACCTCGATCGGGTCCGAGATTCGGCCCAGATTATCACGTAATGTGAGGCGTTCACAGATCGAATCTTACACCTCCCGATCTGCTCCGAGAGAAATCGGGGCCGCCCCGATCATATCAAACATGTTTGATATTTAGGATTTTAAATCGGGGTGATGACGTTGGTACTTTCGCAACAGCCAATGAGAGGTACATCTGCAAGGTGACGGAGGTGACTGACAGACCTTTAAAAATGTCGACCGTTTGTTTTTATGCTGTATCTTATAATCACATTGGCATTCCTCTTTATTCTCGGCAGCGACTATTTTTTTTCTTCCGTTATTTATTAACATTAAACTTAAGCGGCTAGCCCAAACCACAGTCATAACTTCAGCCCTAGCAAAAAGCATTATAGCACCCCCTGCTCAAAATACATTCCCGCGGCTTTGGACAGACAGACAGAGAATCATTCAGAGAGCGACAAAGACGTTACACAACCGTTGCCAGGTGAGATCACGTGAAATTAACTTTGCGATGTCCCTTTGTTTACTTCTGTTTCCCGGTGAGATGACGTAAGAGGCGTCCTCTGGTATGATAATCTTAATATTATCCTGTAGTTTGGATGTCTTAGAATGTCTTTTGATGTGCAATTATGAAATAAAAAAACTTCCAATCAAACTTTCTAAATGTTTATTTTTGCACTTGCTACCTTTAGTCTTATTTATAAACACAACTTTACCCCCCAACGTTTTCTTATCTGGACATTTCACATTCATAAATGCAAGTTTACAAAGGGCAAACCTATTTTTGTAGTGCTTGAAAAAGAGATTCAAATGTAGATGTGATGTCAACATCTAAAAATAGTAAACCCATTAAAACGGTTACTATTAGCTCCTTTTACAAAACTGCATATCCTATGGATATGTAAAATATGTGTAGTATATATTTAGTTGTACACTGATGAGTCTGAGCTTGTTTAAGAATTTAAATAAAATAATCTGTCAAAATTGTTTTTATGTGTGTGCTGCAACCAGATTTTTAATCTTTCCAGATTTTAAAACTCCTGTAGTCTGAGCCAGGTTTAAGATTTTAAATAAGAGAATCTGTCAAGATTCTCCTTATGTGTGTGCTGCAACCAGAATTTGAAATCTGTCAGGATTTTAAAACTCCTGTAGTCTGAGCCAGGTTTAAGATTTTAAATAAGAGAATCTGTCAAGATTCTCCTTATGTGTGTGCTGCAACCAGAATTTAAAATCTGTCAGGATTTTAAAACTCCTGTAGTCTGAGCCAGGCTTAAGTATGGCCAAATGCAAAAGTGAGGCATTATGGCACGCACCAGAAATGAGCAAAATGTTCTCATCTCAAAGGACAAATCATTAGTTTTGTTTTACAATAAAAATGCCCTAGACCACACTCATGTGCCTCAAGTTACTCCCAGCATGTCACGACAAACATTTTTCGCTCCCCTGTTTATTCACAGGCACACTGTATTTCTGGAATTTACACTGTTTGAAAGTTTACTAACAGAAAAGCAGTGGGAGCCCTGGGAGATAAGGAAAAGCGTACGGGTCACGAGATCCCAGCGGCGGCTCTACCTTATTGGTGCTGGGTGCCGACGCTCCTTCTTTCATGATCTCCCTGTAGCTGAAGGAGGAAATACTGCTGCTGTCACCGGTCTGCTGCGTACGGCTCGGGGAACTGATTTCTGACAACACCAGCTCCTCCAGACCTGTGTACAAACAGACAGGAAGATTTTAACAGATGAGATGTGCCAGTGGGTTTTCTTCAGACACTCTCTGCCTCTCCTATGATGATTTTTGTTGGAAACATGGTGCAACTCTGCGGGTTGGAGAGAAACGTGACAAAAAGTACTGCACTCTTATTGGTAACTGAAAGCATTTTCAAAATGAATCATCTTCATAACAAATACGAACACACGCAGGTTCTGCTGAGCTTGTTGATTCCATGTGGTGTTGGTTATCACTCTGTATGTTCTGTTGCTTAAATCAAGTTCTTTAGAGACGTAAAGCGTAAAGTTAAATTTAAGTAAGTGAAGTAAAAGTTTAAAAAGCTGTTTTTACTTTTAAAGCTGGTCCAAACTGCTCTAAACTCCAACTGTATCTAGATAACAGAGAGAAGGTCCCTAAAATAGAAAGTGTAGTTTGCTTCATGTTTTTTACTCGTAGGGAAATTATTGGTCAATAGGTTTGCTTTTGTGAATGTGGCTGCATAGCTTTCATTCCATTTGCTAATCGCTTGAACTGAACTGAAACAGACTCGAGTCTAAAGCGAAAACAGCCTAATAATACAATTTACACCTTGGATATTTCTAATGCACACAATCCATTAAAACCAGATAACAGTGCAACTACATTTGCAGTCTACAACAAATACATAACAAGTCTACACTACACACTACAGCAGGGCTAGTCAACTGGCGGCCCGCCAATCATCTTTACCTGGCCCGCCTTAACATTTCAAATAAGTAGAGACTTTAAGAAAGTCCCAAACGCTGCTACATTCATTACGAAAGTATTTCCCGCGGCTAATAACGATTGACGTCTTATAAAGCGATTTGATCGGTCAGTCCAAGAAACGTAATTATTTACAACGTTATAATCGGCAAGTCAGGCAGTCGCGATAGGTCGTGTTCCAAAACGCGTCTTTTGCCCTTAAAAGTAACCTCAGATAAGGGAAAAACTGTGTTGTTTTTATTACTGCATTCATTTTGTATGATTTAAACGGCCAAATTTATGAAAACCAGCTGTTCATCTCCCTCCAGAACTCGCACTAAAGGATCTGCCCTTCTAATTGCGTGGACTACATGAATGCGATTGGAATTCACCCGAAAATGCGAATTTTTGCACAGATCAATTGATCAGCTTTATAATACGCCAGTTTAACGTCAAGGGGCAGTGATAACTGTTGTGCTGATCGTAGTAGCGTTTTTGACTTTCATTGATGATTTTCATTTATTCAACCAAATATCGTCATAAATAGGCTATCTTCTTAACAAAAAACAATGCCACCCACATCTTGGATGGAATGGTGGTGAATAAATCAACAGCAATTTTATTTTTACGCTTTTTTACGTTTATTTTAAGGCTACAAGGAATATAAAATCAAATTAAAAAGACAATATCCCTCTTAATTAAATATCATGAAAAAGCACAAATACCGGATGCAATATTTGTGTGCATGTTTTAATATATGACCTATAAGTAACGTATAAAATGAACAAAATGCAATAAATAACAGAAGAAATGAGGATAAGGTTTATACTTTTGGAAAAGTAGTTGAAGACCCCTGCACTACAGCAAAGCATTCTAACACAGACTACTTAGAATAACATCACTATTAAAACAGTGCATTGATGGACAGACAATCTAAAAGGGAAATGACTGAAACAAAGTTAGATCACACCCATTTTTATGTTTAAAAACAAAATACATGTAAACATATAGGCAGAAGTTCATCTTCATGTCATTCAAAAACCTGTATTTGAACATTTTGGAAGATATTTTGAGAAATGTCTCTGGTTTTGTGTTCACACAATGAAAGTCAATGGGGGCCTATGTACAAAGAAAATTCCTTGTGTGTGCAAGCACACTTGGCAATAAAGCTCTTCTGATTCTGATTCTGATGTAGTTTGGTTACCAACATTCCTCAAAATATCTTCTTTTGTGTTTTGCAGAAGTAAGAAAGTCATACAGGTTTGAAATGACAAGAGAGAAAGTAAATGATGAGATAATTGGCATTTTTGGGTGATCTATCCCAATAAGAGACTAAAGTCCAAGCAGGATGCTGAATAGAGAGTAGACAGCAGATTTTGGAACAGATCTTTTGAAAAGAAAGGGAAATAAATAGAAGCCATGAATAAAATCTAAATGCGTTCTGCTAAATCGTCTTTCGTCTCATCTTCGTGTTTGAACCAATGGACTACTCTCATCTCAAACACATGGTGCTGGTCTTGTTCAGACAGACGGTATGTGTGTGTTTGTGTACGTTTGGACTTCAAATCCTTCTGGCCCCTTGACAAAGATAAAGCTCCTACTTTAAAATGTCTGATTCTAAACTTTCTGTAAAGCAACCATTAAACATTTAGAGTCGTTTGAATTATAAATGGCTCAGAAGGGGAGTGCCCTGGCACGGCCAACAATCTACAGAGAGCAAATGCACGTATACACGGATCCGTAGCACTTTTTATAGAGGGGGGCTCCATGAAATATTTAAGGCCCCTGCCTTTGGCTCTTGTGTGTTGGGTTCGCCCCCACAGGAGTTACCGATTTGAAGGGGCAAATGACCAAATGTACCACAGAACTTCTTTTTAAGAGAGGACATTACGTGTCTGTTTTTGAGTCAATGTTGAACATAAATACCTGGACACTAGAAAGTGAAGTCTTACGTTGAGTTCACATCAGGTTTGAGGTATTCGACAAAGCATTCACAACTTAGCATTTCTGACCTGGAGTTTTATAAAAAGCTTCAACTTATCAGATTTTGTCTCACGTCAAAGAACGTTACCGAATTTATCTGCTTCCATGTCTATGCGTAGCTCTGCGTTTTTACATGTCTGCTTTAAATGTTTCACGTTGTCCACGTGTGATGTAACAGTAACTAAAAGCGGGGATCTACCGCTTTAAAACAGACACGTTTCTTCTAATACTAATTCTCAAGTGTGATAAGCAAACAGGGCAGAAGAGAAGTTTACCTGTGCGGGTCTTAGTGTTGGTTAGAATCTCCTGCAGGCGCTCCTGAAGTTTATCTGCTCGCTTTCTCTCCAAATGAAGTTGCCTTTTCAAGTCCTTAAGCTGCGAAACACAAGAGGGATTCCTAGATATATTGATTTTATGGAAAAAAACATCCCTTGTTAGCCAATGTCACGTTGGAATGATCATATTCACGTGTGATCATAAGGAAATTTAGATCACGCTCAATTCAAGACGTACTTGCGTAGTTGAAAGTTGACTGTACAATTTGTTTTGCAGGCATTTTGTGTACAGCAGATGAAAAACAGCCCCAAAAGCCTTCCAGTAAATATGACTCATTTAACCAGATGATAAGACTTGTGTGGCAAAAATACATTTCCTCTTCCCTCTGGTTTTTGTGTGGGAAATGTCCCTTTGAAGCAATTGGCAGGTGCTTTTAGCATCTCACAGTGCATTTAAGGTACGCATTACATAAGTTCCCAAGCAATGTGCTTCTTTGATGTGCAGACTACACACTTTTAAAACCGACTAGGTGGTGGGTTGTCTGAACGCGTAGGTTGTAAAGGGTTATTTTACTTATTCACCCGTGAAAACAGCTTTCCACAAAAATCACTTTACATAAGGATTAAGTCCGAATTATGAACTTCCCAAGAGGACTTGAAGACAGCATTTATAACCCCGACTAATAAATGTTGCCAAAACAAACAAAAAATAAACTTGCCATCAATAAATCGTTATTTATCGAGCTTCTGTAGCTGGAAACAGCCGCACACACACTATCGATTAAGTGTCAAAGCAGATTGACAGTGATGATGGTACAGGACAGAGCGTTGATGAAAGCGGATGGGAGGTCTCGTTTCAGGTCTGTAGGCCAAAGAGGTACAGTATGCTGCCTATCGCCTTGGACTATTTTAATTCACTTTCTGGGAAATGGAGAGAGGGAAAGTCCTGACTCATCTATTTTTCCTAGCTGTTAAGAGTTTGCGGGGCCTTACCGCCGAACTGCCTTTTTTCTCCAGGATTCTCTGTCCATCCACTACGTCTTTCATTTCCTGGAAAACACACAGATGTTACTGCAACTTTACGCTTTTAAATGTCTCAAGGTTTTGTTCAGTTCAAAGTTTGTATTTTATGGACAAATTTCTGTTTTATTCTGTATAGACCTCTTTGGATGACGTACTGTAAACAATGCTGGTTCAACGCTGGTCCAGAAGAACTTCCTGTTTCAGTTCTTTAACACTACACAAACGTTTGAACAAAATACAATCAACAGAACATACATTACTGATTTAAAATGTAAGATTTTATTATATATATAAGATAAAAAAAACTAATAAAAAATAAATAAAACTAAACGGGAAGTGCTACTGGACCAATGTTTACATCTTGCAAACTGCAAAGTGGTCTATATTTTTTGTTTCAGATTGGTAATCGTAGCAACAGAACATTGTCATATTATTTAAGTCCAAAATACATAAGATCTTTTAAGTACCTGTTACCAGAACAATGCATCTTAAATGTGGTATATGAGAAAGTATTTTAATAAAAAGAAGTTACTTTTTAAGAAAAATTAAGTTTCATTTACTTTCTTTAGAAAACCGTTAAATCAACAGCTGTTCATGCTAGGTTTCATACATGAATACGGAATTCATACATGAATCAGACCAGTAACATCACACAAAAGGTCAGATATACTAAAACCCTTATGGGTGCTTGAAATGAAATTCTTTGTTGCTCTAAAAAATATTACTTGCCCAATGAGCAATGAGTTCAGACACACGCAAACAGAACAATCCATCCCACTGTTGAGTCATGCATTGTTCATGAGTCACATCTGAAATTACTAGTGAGCTCCAACAATCACACCCCCATAACATCCTCCATTTGAGCGCTGCTTTATTTAGCATCTTAAAACACATGCTTTCTCATCACACTGAGCAGCAGACGCTCCAGCAGAGCTACGAGGAAACCGGCAGAGAGAGGATACTTTTCTACTCACACACCTGTTTCAATTTGCTGATTGTGTTCTTGAGATCTTCTCTTTCCTTCTCCATCTCCGTCACTTGCTGTTTGACTGCATCCACCTCTGCAGCTTTAGCCTGAATGGAGGAGGTGAAATCACGTTCTTCACTGTTTGCTTTCGGCACATAAATGCGACATAACTGATGTGTATACTACAATACTAAAACCCTGGAGGGTTGAAGACGACATAAAATCAAAAAGGAACCATATTTACTCGCTATAAACTAGCTTTTGATGACTTCAAAATGTAATAACTGATCCCAAAATAACTTTTCCTTCGTAACCAAGTCTGTGTTAAAATCCTGCCTTTCGTGATCGCCCACTGAACACTGTTTATTATTTTTATGGATTTTTGCCTGTATTTGACAGCACAGAATATGGAGAAGAAAGCATGGGGTGAGATCAGGACCTGACCCGAGCAGAAATCGAATTTGTGTCGCCCACACATAACCGCGAGCAACATCCTGGAGTACATGCGCTACCCGCAGAGCCACGTCTCTGACCCCAGATTCACGTGGACATACTTTATGTACTTTAATGCTGTCTTGAATGCGCATTAGTTTTATGTCGAGCACGGATCCATTACAGCCCTCTGGTGTGAGAGTGCAAGACTATAAATATGTGTGGCAACAACACATGCATCATAAACTCCGGCCCTTAAGATCTGTTGAAGATAAATATCTGCTGAAATACAAATAGCGTGCTGTCATACACTCATACACCTGTTGTGCGGTTTTGTGTACCTCCAGCTGAACTGTGTGTTCTCTCTGCAGTCTCTGAATCTCCTCTGCGTGCTCCAGAACTTTCTTCTCCATGGTCTCCTGCTCGGACACACAACCACATAAACTGTCACTTTTGGAATACGAATGATATGCTAGACATTTCTTATAAACGCAAACATAAGTTTAGTTTAGTTTAGTTTAATCATTCAAACTTTTGAAGTTCAGTGAGACCCAAAAAACAACACTGACATCAAGTGGTCAGATTGAAACTTTGATGTAAACAACAGTTTCAATCCTCACACCTCTGCAGTATAACACACACACTGTACCTCCGTTTCCTTCAGTCTGCGTTCAAACCAGCCCTTCGTTCCCTCCATCGACTGAACCTGAGCTTTTAGCTCCTCCACGTACGGCTGAAGGCCCTCCAGCTCTTTGTTACGTGCCTGAGAAGAAGCAAGACGTTTAGAAGCTTTTTATTTTCTGAAGTGCCCATTACAGTGTCAATAACTCTGGAGTAAGTTGAGGTTGAGTGCCTTGTGATGCCGTAGTTTAAAGATCAATCCTGAGGGGTTCGAACCAACAACATTTCAATTGCTGCTTCTGAAGAATAGGTTGAGTTTAAAAGAAAATGATTTCAATGAATCTCTCAGTTAGCAAAAATGCGGTTGCATTCCTCACCCTCTCATCTCGCAGCTGTGAGCGGAGCTCTTCTTCCGTCCGGTTCTTGTCCTCGTGGAGGCCGCGGAGCTCCTTCTCGTAGCGCCCCCTGATGCTCAGCACCTCCTTCTCGTGCTGGAGACGCACATCGCTGAGCTCCTCTTTGTGTCGAGACTTCTCCTGAGCCGTCTCGATGGCCAGTTCATCCAACATGACCTTACGCTTATCTGCAGTCTGGAAAAACAAGGAAATACACGTGTCTCTGACTAATCATCAGTGTGGTTCGGATTCATTTCAAATGAAAATTGGCGATTTCAAAGCTTCAGCCATTCTGACATGACGGTACAGGATCATTTTCGTGTTTTTGCATTACGATATTGTGAATTTAGGGGTGATGTGTTAAACTGTCAAGAAAATGATGTCACAATGCCTCAAAAGGCATTTTGCGTGTTCTTTATGAAAAATGCTTTCTTTTTGGCAGAACAAAAAGTAACCCAGAAATTGTTTAAAAAAAGACTCAAAATACATTAAACCTGTCAATCATAACAGAGGTCTTTTATGTACATTAAAAAAACGAAAATGTCAAGTTTAATTCTAAGGATCAGAGAAAAGGTGTCAAACTAAATGGACTACTTTTTGTGCGAATGACCTTAACTGACTTCAGGAAAAGAAATAAAATGATGTAAAAGTATAAGATATGAGTCCTTTGATATAAAAAAAAACAGGTGGATCTTCCAGAACTCATTTAAGTGTAAATCGGATTGTGTCTTTTGTATTAATAGAGACATTATGATGGTCAAAAGATCAGAATATGAACTGATCGACTCACAGCAGGAGCTTAAATAAAGACAAAGATGGTGAGAGCTAAAAACGTCAATGTTAAAATAATTTGACCTTCTGCTGTTTGAATTTAGAAAGGATCAGAAGGGTGTGTGTTGGCTATACATATATCAGCAAAATACTATTTTGAAGTCAGTGGTTCCCATAAGGAAAACTGATTAATAAACATAGTAAATGATGTACATTTACTAACCCCACCCCAAAAAAGGGTTAGATTTAGTTTAGAAAATTTAGAAAACCCCATTAGGTCCATCTAAAAACAATAGAGGTCTATGGCAAGTCCCCACAAAAATACCAAAACAAACTTGTGTGTGTGAGATCATCACCTTTCTGGCTTCTTCTAACTCCTGCTGTAATTTGTCTTTATCTAGTCCCACTTCAGTGAGTTGCTCTAGGAGTCGACTGTTTGCTCGGTTTGACTCCTAATCAGTGGAGAGAAAAACATCCATAAATCCATAAACAAATAAATCAACATTATACGGTTATAACACACAGCCGTTAAAAGAAGTTACTTATACTGCAACATACACAGCAACACATTAAAGTGACTCGCGCTTATCCAGCCAACATCACGTCTGTTTTACGCTACTTTACTTAATGTTTCTTTCTGATAAATGAGAGGAGACAGTCGAATCAAGGGTATCGGAAGTCTGAGCCAGACCTTTTAAATGGAAAGCTACTACAGATAACTTAGAAAACTTGTCTGAAATAAACATTTGGAGGAACGGCTAAAGTAATTCAGCTTTTCTATGTTGAAAAAAGAGGGTTAACCGTATGTATAGTATCATATAATATGATTTAAAACTTAATGCACACTAACTTAATAAAATGAGATTTGTGGACATAAACAAGGCTGTGTGGATATAAAGAACAGTGTCAGAACTGTTTGTAAGTAAAACTGAATGTTGACCTGTAGCTGCGAGTTCAGATCATCTCTTTGTGCCAGGAAGCTCTCCTGCTCAGTGCGTCTCTGCTGAAGCTCGCTGTTAAGTGCCATGTTTTGCTCTCTCAGCAAATTCAGTTCCTGAGTCTTCGCAGTTTGGATCTGAGAAACAAGACAGGTATAAAAGTTAAACACTCACAACACTGAACTCAGTCTTACTGGATGAGTGAGAAAATGTGAACCGATGACAAATAACCCATCTGTCCTAATATGCCTACTTCTCTACTTTGCAGTATGTGGAAATCAGTACACAAACTGAGTATGCCAAAATCCCCAGTGTATAGGTTAAGCATGGCTGTGCAATTCAGCACAAAGCAGAATTAAATATCAAAATAAATGCACCCATGAGTGCTTTCAAGCTAAATATAACCTTTCATCCAACATTAATATAAAGTGTATGCATGCATGTATGTTTGCCTATACACAATTTCCAGGCTTGCTAAAGAACACATGTAGGGAGGAATATATTAAAAGTGAACATGTTTTAACAAAACTACGTAAGTTTTAAAGTGCTGCTTACAGCTGATTTTGTAGTCGACACACTGCAGAAGTTCGTCTTCTCTTGCGAAATAAACACTATATGGCCATGGAGTGTTTCCACAATGAGCTTCTATTTTGTATTGAATGCAGAGCACAAATTTAAATGTTTATTATAACTATTTGAATACATTAAAATTGTTATATTAAGGGATTACAGTTGGGACTGCTAATGAGAGACGGACGAAGCATTAAAATGCCAGAGCTGTATCTGGGTAGTGGAAATATAATGTTGAAGGGATACTTCACCCAAAAATGAAAATTCTGTCATCATTTACTCACCTTCGAGTTGTTCCAAATCTGTATACATTTCTTTGTTTTGATGAACACAGAGGTGATATTTGGAAGAACGCTTATAACCAGACAGATTTTGCCCCCCAGGACTACCATAGTGGGAAAAAATACAACTGTAGTCAAAAGTGCCCCAGAACTGATGTCCTACATTCTTCAACACGTCTTCTTTTGTGTTCATCAGAACAAAAAAAATGATAAAGTGATTTTTCCAACTATGGGAGTCAATTGGGGGCAAGATCTGTTTGGTTATAAGCATTCTTCCAAATATCTTTCTCTGCGTTCATCAGAACAAAGACATTTATACAGATTTGGAGCAACTTGAAGGTGAGTAAATGACGACAGAATTTTCATTTTTGGGTGAAGTATCCCTTTAAAAAGAAGTAAACGCAGAATGATGACGATGCAGGGGCTGATGAAGGTTGTGATGTCATATCAGGGGAAGGTACCTGTTCTAGAGCCGCCAGATTTGTCCTGAGAGCATCATTCTCACTCAGCATACCCTCCACCTGCTCCTGACTGACCGCGCTCTGACATGCTACCTGCAGCTCCGCCATAACACCGCCCAACAGACAGAGAAAGAGAGAGAGTATGGATAGAGAGATGGAGAATGAAAAGAAGACCAGAAATAAGGAAACAGACAGGAAGAATGACAAAAAGAAAGAAAAGAAAGATGAAAAGATAAACAAAAAGAAAAAACAACAGACAAATGGAAGGAAGAACGGACGCAACAAAAATAAAAAAGAGAAAGAACAAACGAACGAAATAAAGAAAAACAAAGGAAACAAACAAAAAATCAAACAAAATAAAGGACAAACAAAACAACAGACAAAAGGATAATAAGAGAGAGAAAGAACATTAAAGAGGGAGAGAAAAAATAAAAAAGACAAAAACGAAAACAGACAGAAAGAAACGACAAAAAAACAAAGAAATAACAGACAGAAAAGAAAAAAGAGCAAACAAATGAAAGACGGAAAGGAAGAAAGAAAGAACAGACAAAAGAAAGGATGAAGTAAATAAAGAAAAAGAATTGAAGAAAGTGGAAAGAGAAGGAAATGCAGCAGGCATGTGTGGGATGAATGAAGACAGACGTGTTGGTGTGCAGCGTGGGAATGTGAAGTGAGCGATGATGAAAACAGGAAGAGTACATTAGTGGGAACAAAAGAACAAACCCAAAAAAGTCAAAAGAAGACAGAAGAAAACAGGCTGAATTAGAAACTCAAGTCAAACAGTGAAGAAGTTTTTATAGATGCAGTCAAGCACTTTTCCACGTCAACAAAACAGCTTATCTGTCGCTTCCTAATTAACATGTGTGACCTCATGAAGGAGGACCAGCCCTCAGGGGCCCGTGTGTGCCCCACAAACCACCTGCACTGAGCCTCACTAATCCTTCATTATTCACATGATCTTAAGCACCATCTTTTTTTAAACGCTCCATTAAACAAGCTGCTCTCCGGGTATTAATAAACTTCAGAAACTTCTCTTTAAGCCAGACAGAGAGAGAGAGTCTGCTATATGGAGAAAAACTGATGAACTAAATGGCATGCATCCTGAATATTAAAGAAATATTTTACCCTTTCATAGTTTATTCCCCATCATTACAAGCAGAATGTCAGAATATTTCAGGATCTTTTCACATTGAGGACAGACTCATAGACTTATAGTGGATTACCCATATTTATATTATATAAACTTGTAAAATACAAACGTGAATTGTGGACTAATAATATATAAATGAATATTGTCATTTTTTATTAACATGTATAACCATTTTTTATTTCCGGTAAACTATTCCTTTAAAACTGAAGAACACTTAGCAGAGAACGAAAACAACAGTTAAAAAAAGCATCCAACATTTAAATGAACGTTCCAATTTTCACTATTTATCTTATAAGCATGCAGCACTATAAAAATGTAATTATGTTCTACACTGCTAACAGCACCCACATGAGCCTTATGTGCTTTATTTGTACACCGATAAAACAAAGATTATAATTTCATCCATTACACCTATTATCATTACAGCACTAACGCTATGCAGATTAATCGTCTGCTTTCATTCATAAGCCTGTCAGTACACAGCGAACCGACAGACGTGAAATTGCAGATGAATTCTCTGGAGATGTGCTAACAACCATCTGTGATGAAATAAACATTTAACAATCAAACTAAAGTTGAAATGAACTTTTACTCTTCTGTATTTTCCCCATAGGTCTCAACACAATACTAGAAACGCTAGAAACTACTTCTTTAAAATAGCATATGCAGTACGCAATGATAAACTTTATGAACAAGTTCAAGCACACTGGTGGGCTTAAGGATTTGTAAAGTATTCTTTATTTCTATACAGAATATCTGCAGATTATACATAACGCAGTGAAGGAAGCGGAGATGGAGGGGGAAGATGACTACCTGATCTTTGAGCGAGTGGATGGCCATCTCATGCTCTTTCTGTTTACTCTGCAACTGTTCCTTCAGCTCAGCGACATTCTGAAATCACACACACGAGCCGCCCGTCAGCCGGGAAGATTCAATGCATTTTTAGTACGACAGTGATGGATGCAGTACAGTGTCTATGGCCCATTAATCTCTGCAGATACATCCCAGAGTCAGAGTTCCTTCCTCGAGCACTGACTGCACTCTCAGGGGTTTGCAAATGTTTATCATCATATTCCCTCAGTGGCCGTCCATCGATCGGCCAACGATACCTGCAACAAATGGCCTGTAATAGAATGGAATTTGGCAGGGTGATCTCCGGTGGATCTCACCTGGTTGGCGGCAATTAAATCTGCCTGCAGTTTCTGCACGCGAAGGTTTATGGATTTCAGCTCCTCCTCTTTCCTCTGCTGGATCTCATCAATTTTAGTCCTGTGGAAACAAATACATCACATGCCATCAAGGTCTTGATATGAATAATGTTTGGAAGCTCTGTTTCCAGGCATAGGTAAATGATTGGCAAAATAAAAGTGCAAAATCAACGGAAATAAACGGTATGGTGACGTGCAAATCCTGTAATGTGAAGATTTAATGTAAAAAAACAGGGTTCCAAAGAAAAAAGACGAGCATTTAAAGGTCTGGTGTGTAATTTTTGGGAGAAATGCAATATACAGTAGTATACATTAATATGTCTTCAGAGGTGTATAAAGACCTTACATAATGAAGCGTTATGTTTTTATTACCTCAGAATTTCTACAGTATATACACCGAGGGCCCCCTTGCATGGAATTCTCCATGTTGTTTCTAAAGTAGCCCTAAATGGACGAACTGGTCTACAGAGCGCGTTATCTCCTGCGGCAAAGAAGCAATAAATGTGACGACATCTTGGTCCCGTGTCAGTTGCCATAGTGCTTTGAAAAGGACGGGGTGGAGTGAGCCGCTAGATGCCGCTAAATTTCATACACTGGACCTTTAAGATTTTTTATAGCAAATTAGTTTTTTTTTTTGAGTTTTTGAAAACTTTGATTTTGTTAAGAGTAGCATGAAAGGGCACTTACAGTTTGATAAGCTCCACAGTGGTAGTGTTTTTGTAACAGTATTCTAGTTATGTAACATTAGCTAGCTACCCAACTGTAGTTAGCTATGGGATGTTGTAGCATGAAACCGTAAAAAAATACTACTAAAGTACTATTTTTTATGAGAAAACACCTTCTACACGTGGGTTCTTTTCCATTCTCATACAAGTTATTGCTTCAAATCAAATGCTAGCTGGTTTGGTTCAAGACCTAGAACTATATTTCTGAAAAGCCTATGGAGAAAATAAAAGATAAAGGTAGTCACTGCTGAACCCTTCTGGTTTCTCTCTCACCTGCTGTCATTGTAAAGTGCTTCCTTTTCAACCTGTAGCCGCTGAAAACTGAAAGAGAGCATAAAGAGACAAGACAGTGATAAATAAGCTATGTGTTGACCAGAAGCCCGATGCAGCAGTCTGGAGCTAACATGAGTTGACGTTGAGAATCTTTATTGTGTCACGAGGACTGTCGCCAGGCCTGAGTTACCACGGCACCCAATATGGGACATTGAAACAAAAATAAAAATTCAGTCTTCATTTAATTACCCTCGAGTTATTCCAAATCTGTATAAATTCTTCCAAATATCTTTCTCTGTGTTCATCAGAACAAAAAAATAATACATTTATTTAGAACAACTTGAGGGTGAATAAATGAAGACAGAATTTTCATTTTTGGTTGAACTGTTCCTTTATGTTGAGTTTAGATTGTCTGAGAGAGGTTTAGCCAAAGAAAACGTCTCCAATAATGTATTAACTCTAATCAGATGGAGTTGGTGGAAGAAATGACAGTGATTTATCTTGTGGAGGTAATGTGTTTGAAATATAATATCATCCATTAGCACTACCTGTACATTTGATTCTTTGATCCATATCTGAGCTGGTGTGTAAATCATTTTATCACTGTCTCTCTGAACACATCACTGCAGGATTACGTAGGTTTCAGCAAAACAAAATGCAAGATGAAATAAAGAAAAATGAGACTAAGAATGTCATTTTTTCACGTTGCAAACTTCTCTGAACAAAGATTTTGAAACAATAAGAAAAGCCAAATTTTTAATAGGCAACTAGCACTTACCTCTCTTGTTTTTTCTTCAATTTGTCAGTCAACTATTAAAAAAACAGAAACATATGAATCATTAACAATCATAAATATCAAGCCATTTTTATTGAAACATTATGAACTGTTAAGTCATGCACAACAAGACAATAAGCTTGCATGCTTTGTGAAAATGCCACGTCAGACTTACTTTAGCATTTTCTTCTTGTAGTTTTGCCATTTCTGTCTGCTTAGTTGTCTAAAAAGGAAGATACAATTTTTTCTTTTAAATGCCAGGACAAACATTTTAAATGTCAAGATTTGGGTTGAGGCCCCTTAAAAAACTGCATAACCAAATAATCAAATGTCTAATATTCAATTCAATTCTGAATTAACAATATTTAAATGGTAAAATATTAAAACTTGTTTTACTATTATTATGACTAGGTAAATCTGGAGAAACAGGTGAAAATAACAGAAAAGATGCTCCACCTCAAATACTGAAAAAAAGTTCATATTCACTTTAAAGCAATACAAGAGTAATATTTCTACATGTATTGAAAAAGTTACAATTACAAATGTTTGTGATAACTTGTTTTGGCATTTTCGCCTTTAATTGTACAGCTATTGTTAGAGAGGACAGGAAGCGAAGCGGGAGAGAGAAGTGGGTGGGGTTTGGGAAAGGACCACGAGACGGGGATCGAACCCGGGTCGCCCGATGCGCAACCGCGCCATATGTCAGAGCACTGCCCACTAGGCTATCGGCTCCTGAGGTTTGATTTTCTTGAAATTCATCAGACACCGGACTGAAATGGACACATCTAGAAATGCTGATTAAATAAAAAATTGGAATGGTCTCTGAATTTTTTCCACAGCTGTATATATTATAGATGTGAAGGTTTTTTCTGGTGCAAGGTGAAAATGGACATCCAAAACAGCCTCAGCAAGCGTAAAAACACAAACTTTCATCAGCAATCTGAACACTGGTGTTTCTAAAACGTCCTTTTGTGTGTTTCCTGCAGGACGGGGTATTTAGAGGGTGACGCTGATGTTTTACCTCCAGTGTTTGGAGCTGCTCTCTCAGTAAGCATTTCTCCTCCATCTCTGTTTGGAGCTTCAACTCCACCTCTGAAAGTCAACAAATACATATTACACACATTTCACTCGCAACCAAGTGCTGCTATTCAGAGAACCACAGGACAACCTTCTGTGGTTCTTCTCGAATGACTTTTCTGTGAGTTTGATGATGTCACAACTTTAAAACGAAGCTGTCACAAAGAAAGTACTCACCGCTCCGATCATTATCTCGCTGTTCTGCTTTCACGTTCTGCACTTCAGCCTGCAGAGGACAGGAGGACGTAAAACCCTCAACAGACTTAGAGTGAGTTAAAAACCAATGTTCCTAAAAACAGCCAAAAATGTAAAACGGGCAGAGGATTTTTCTATAATCCTTCTATATTCATTTGCATACTTCACTTTGCCTTTTTACAAAGGTTTGATTCAACATGGTATTACCAATAAAGACAACTTACAATATTTACGCTCTTCGTAAATGTACTTTGGCTTATTGCTGAAGATTTCAAATTAATTTAAATGAAACAGGAGCAAAATTATAAGGCAGTTACAGCCTACATTCTCACAATCCAATCAAATCCTGATAAAATCGTGACCCGTCTCATATACCTATTTTACATCTGGATAGTCAGTTTCACTTGGAAATGCATAACATTATTCCAATTAAAATGCCCTGTTAACACTGTTTTATGTTGTCTGTAACAGAAAAGCAGACGTGTCGTTGCTCTTCATTTGCTAATGCTAACAAAGAACCTGCTCACTGGTTAGCTAACGTTGTCTTTATATTTCCTGGAGTGTTGCCACAGAAAAGGATGAAAAGGCGTTTCTGCTGTGTCTGCCCATAGTTTACACAACATCTGTGGCCTCTGCATTAAACATGACCTCTGAGAACTCCAACGGAAGAGAGCTGAATCAACTACCATCAAAGCGTTTAACTTTAGGAAACTACAAGCCAGTTTAGAAACAGCTTTACAGCAAGCTGAAAAACAAATATTTACATTGCAAACATGCAACGTGCAGTCCTAACAGAACCGTACGATAAGACACAATGGCCAAAGACTAGACTGCTTTGAACTTTACTGCAAAGAATTATCATAGCCTTCACAAAGCTGTCATTTGGATAATGTCCCAGGTAAATGATCATATCGGAAAATATTAAGTCTAAAGATCTTGAATGTGCATGTGGTGAATGTGTTCCACAACTCAAACCCATGATCTGTTACCTGGTCTGGTTCATCACTTCCTGGGACAGCGGAGTCCTCACCGTGACCGCTGGCATCTGATTGGACACCGTTAGTGTTGGCCGCTCCCTCGATGACGACATCCGAGCGTTCTTGAAGAGCTTCATACATACATACAGAATACAATATCAATGCCTCTTCAGGCTTCTCATGCAAACGTTATTGCAAATGAATTACACAACAGGTTGAATGTATGTTTGTATGCCTGACTGGGATGAGCTTGCCGTACCTGTTAATTTCTTCTGCAGGGCAGAGTTTTCAGCCTGGAGCCGCAGGAGCTCAGCATCCACTGGAGCAGAGGTGGGGCTAGAGACGGGTCTTTCCAGACCTTGACACTCCCTAAATCCTCGATTTTCGAACTCTAACTGCTCGATCTGGGAACATAACTACAACAAAACATGGTAACCGATTAGAAAAGGCTGATTAACTTCTGGTTACGCTTGCAGGTGTTATTCAAGAGGATGAATATTATTAATATAAATAAAGTCCCTTTGTGGTTTGAAAAAAAAATTGAGGTCCCCATGGGCAAAAAAAGCTTATAAATTGTACAGAACAATATTTTTTAAAAATCTAAAAATGCAAAAAGTTTTCTATGATCTTTAGGTTTAGGGGTTGGGTTAGGGGATAAAATATACAGTTTGTACAGTATAAAAAACATTACGCCTATGGACTGTCCCCACGCAGATAATAAACTAGACGTGTGTGCGTGTGTGTGTGTGTGTGTGTGTGTGTGCGTGTGTGTTCAGCACCTTGGACAGCTCTTGCATAAGGGTGCTGTTTTGCAGTCTAAAATCATCTTCCTGACTGTGTAACTTGCCCTGAAGCATCTTGTTCTCACTGAGTAAGGCATCCACCTCCTTAATAGACAGAAATATCAATATACAACAGGCATATACATCCTTCCATACTTCTTGCCACTGAAATCCCAAATCAAAATTTTTTTTAGCAGAAAAACTCACCTGTGCTTTCTTGCTTTTATTCAATGCCTGGGGGTAAAAAAATAAATACATTTACAACAGAAATCAAATCAATCACAATTTACATGCAATAACTGCTAGGAGGCAGAAGACACAGAAAATCCAATGACAGATGCAACTTCTCTGTTTTTGTACTTTAGAGGAGATACAGTGGCGATGTTAAAGTGTGGAACTTCACAAAATGGAAAGTATGTCTGTATTGAGGTTTCAAATCTGTGACCTTGGCGTTGCTAACGCAGTGCTACAGAAACTCTTGAAAGCAGAACTCTCTGTGCTTCGAGTGTAACAGCAATCAATGTAAAAGTGTGAAATAGAAAAACTAGAGCAAACTGAAATAAACTGCACAGTCAATTACTCAGAGCCCATTAAAATAAAAAGTGAGAAAAGCGCACACACGGCACATTCCCAAGGCCATACAATGAAACAGAGGCCAGCAGCAAAGCCAGGCCTTGATCTCGTGAAATCGGACAGCTGGAAAAACTGAGCATACTTTACCTTCTGTGCTTTGACATAGTCTTTCTCCAAGGTCAAGATCTTCTGACGAACACTGTTGAGCTCTATAACACAGAATATGACATTTAACTACAAAAATACAGTATAACTTTCATATTAGAAATATGTACTTTGTTCAATAATTGCATTCGGTTGTCAAATATTTTATATTATAACCACAAGCTTGACTGTTGTGCCAGAAAACCAACACTCACCCGTTCTTTCTTCCCTCATGATACAATTACTTTAACTAAAATCAATATTTAAGATGCACCTATTTTGGCAAGCGACTGAGTAGCAAGCGAGATAATTGATATAACCAATAAGTATACAAAAACTTATCAGGCGATACAGGATCCTGATTACAATATTCTGCCATTACTAACAGACTATACACAATGTTTTACATTAATGTACCACGTCTGCAGACCTGACAAATAAACATAAGCAGCTAATAAACAGATGGCATGTTTTGTAAACAACAGCCTTCACCCCGCACAATTGCTTTGGCAAAACAAGTGACAGAAGTGATCTAACATGTGGGTATAAAGAAGTAAATTACAGTCTGTTGAGCAATAAAGTCTGTATCTTAGTGTCTTGAATAAGTAAATAAAGGTTTGGGTTTACAGTCTTTACTCACCCGCTGTATTTTTCCGCAGCTCATCAGATAACTGGTAGTTTTGCGTTCTCAACTCCAAGAGCTGAGCCTGAGAAAACATGTCAAAAGCAAGATTTAACTAATCACTCTTCTATACTGTACATATTGATTATAATGTATAAAGCAATGGAAATTAATTGAAAAGACAATGACACATCATCACAAAAAAGTCAATCCCTGTATCTGTTCGTGTTATACATTCATTTAATATAGTGATTTTCAACCTAGAAATTATTCATTTACGTAATGGTAACATTTCTGGTTGCTATGGAACTGAACATTAGATGAAACTGGATGTAACAACAAGATGATGCTAGTACAAAAACAAGACAATCCCATTTAAAAGACTGAAAACAAAAATGTTAATTTAACTGACAGAAAATTAGTTAAAATTCATCACATGTGATTAAAAAGGTCACCTAGTTGCCCAAAAAAAAGAAATATAACAGCGTTTAGCTAGCGCTGCTAATGGTCACTAATGACACATTAGCATGCTAGCAGGCTAACACACGTCTCTACATTACACATCAAAAACCCCTCAATGTCATTTCTCAAGACGGTCGTCTCGCAAACCAAACTATTCCATTCATTCATTAATGACTTCCAAAACGACCATAAAATACATTTTCCTGTCAAGAAAACAGTTAGCTGGGCGTGCTAGCGGCTAAAGCTAACAGGGCATCTATCCACTAAGATGACCATCCACATCTTACAGCCCCTAAGCGAACACACCTTTACAAGCAGAACCATTCTTAAACACATTGACGATCTCATATCTGTATGATAAGTAACATAAAAACCGTATATGACGCTGTTTGCACCTGCATACGATGAAACTCCTCCTCAGATAACGCTTGCGCCATCTTCACCCACGGCAAAACACTGACTGACGAAATAAACACTCTCCGTGTAGTATTACTGTATTTTCGGACAGCTCTGCGTGTCAAAAAGAAGTGTCATTATGATAAAATGATGACTGAAGCTACAGCTGCCTGACTTCCCATCTCAACGACTCGGCTTGTTGACAGGAGCGCGTTCATGTGTACACCTGTCCTGCAGGTGGCGCGCTGACACTGTGCAGTGCTGCTTCTATTGCTTGGTCGTGTGATATAGGCTGTGAGGTATAAATTGTAGTAAGCTGGCTAGCTAGAAAGCATATGTAGGCTGTAAAAGTAGGCAACTTAATAGTTTTTGATGCCCTCCTTAAATTTCATTATCGTTTTAATCATTACATGCTAAGTTATGTATCATTTGTAATTGGGATATAATACATTCATTGCTTTATTTTGAGAAATCAACAACTTAGGGTGGTGACATGTGTAAAGTGACATGGATTTCAAAAATGATATATTTAGTTAATATTTATGAATATTAAGCATACCTGATGTATGGCAATACGTGTAATGTATTGTTGTGGTTAAACAGTTAAAAATGCAGCAGTTTACAAGAAATTATTCTGATGTTATCAGAATTTATGGATTTGTATCAACTAGGCAATGGGTTGAAAACTGTATGTTTAAATCCTGCTATATGCTACAAATCACCACTGTGGTCTTGTAAATCACCAATCTAGTGTACTAGACCTTTGGATGAAAGTGTCTGCCATGCATAATTTCTTGCGTTTAGTAGGAACTTGAAGAAGCAAACACATCTTATACTGAATTTCATTTTTCAGTACAAGGCAGTCATTTTACTGTATGGTTAGATTAAACATCAACTTTAGGTGTCACATGAGTAGTTACTAATTCACTTTACCATAAACACATTTCACGCAGTATGGTTTAGCCTACTGTGGCAAGAATTTCGATTACATTTTTTGCAATAATATATTATCATTTGTGAGTTCTATGCTCCAAACTAAAATTTTAGTATGAATACATCTTTACGTGTTATTGCTTTTTTGTCCAAAGGGTAAAAAGTAGCACCAGGTTCCCCTTTACAAAATAAACTAGACAACATTGTGGACACAAGTTAATCATTAGCAAATACTTTCCCACAGACCCACTGAATTTGCATGTCAGCTCATAATTCCTCTTACACAAGCAAAGAGGATTTAAATAATGAAACAAACCCATCCAACATGGAACTGAAACTGTCACTGGGTTTGTGACCATGTACTGTGTGTTTATTATGATTTCAGGAGGCTATAATAAAGACAGAGAGCTACTGTCTGTTTGAGGGGTGGTGGAGTATTTTGGCAGGTAACAGATAAAGAGACGGTCCTCTTCCTTCTTGAGCCATCGCAGCAGTCTGGTGACTTCACTGATAGCTGATTTCTTCGTGACCAATGGAGTAAAGCAAGCATACAGCTCGAACCTGCTAGTGACCTACAGTACACATGTGCAGGAGAATGAACACGCTTATTGTAATTAAATGCAACAGTAACACATAATACAAAAAATACAATTAGGAAATGTGTAAATAGCTTTAGAAAGTATAAAGCAGTGTTCCAGGTTCAAGAAAAGTTAAGGATACATCAAAGATATTGGTGTATAATCTGAGCACAGGAAGTAGTTTACAAATATTCTCTGAATCTTTAACTGTTTCAGCGTTAGTCAAAGACTAAATCTTCAAGAATGAAACAAAATCGAATTCTTTATGTTAAACATTTGAACATTGCTTTTTTACTTGTCCAAACATACTTGGTATTTACTTGGTTATGGACAGACTGCCATTCTCAGCTGTACTCATTTTGAACCTATCACAATGCTTTAAAGGGACAGTTCACCCAAATTTCTTTCATCACTTATTCATTCTCATGTCATTCTTCTGCAGAACACAAAAGAAGATATTGTGTAGAACGTTGGTAACCAAACAACATTGGCCCCCATTGCCTTCCACTGTACGGACACAAAATCACTGATATACTCTCAAGATGTCTTTTGTATTCTGCAGAAAAAATAATTTCATGAGGAAATGACATGATGGTGAGAAAAATGTTGCAAGAAAATTTATTTTTATTTATCATGAACTACTGAAAATAGTCCGTATTGCACACACCCACGTCAGCACAGTTTCTCTGTCTGTTGTATGGTAAATTAGTTTCATGGGCCGTGACACACTGTGAATCCGCCTGTGCTGCGATACAGATCCAGTAGATGTATCCTCTCCTCATGGCTTCTGTATGGCATCTCCATCTCTGGACTGAACAAAGTGTCAGAGGAAAGCATCATCTACTTGCATTCGCATCATTGAATATAACAGCAGCTTGCAACCTCGATGCACACCTTGCATATCACAGCGGTACACATCTTATGGAAACTAACACACGTGTAAGCATATAAGTGCAAACCAAACCAACCATAAAAACGCCGCGCTGTTTCAGTCGCCTTATAAAGGACCTGCAGCTCACCACAGGCTTCTTTCATACATCACATGGCTCGATGCTTCATCAAATCGCTTTGATCTGATCAGTTAGTTGGGTTGATTTGCTCGTATTTTTCCATATAAGTGACCTCACATCTTTCAAATATTCCAGGCATGTGATTAGCCGAATCAAGTGCTTACTGTTGCAGAATTCATGGCAGTGTGGTTTAATCTTTCGCAGAATGTGGAAATCCTGGCTAATAGGCCATCATTTGTCAGGAATTAGAGTCCCATCTGGTGTCTTTGATGGCAAAGGAATCATTGATTCAGATAAACAAGAACTAAAGGGTCTTTGAATGAGCCAAATGACTGAAGATTCAATTGTCTCATTTTAGTGTAATGTTGTTTATGATTATATATACCGACTCGGTTAATTCCAAGACATCAAAGAAAGCATTCAACGTCATTTGCAACTCATTTCAGAAAAGGATGAAGTTTAAAACTGATAAATCGTGTATTGAAGGGATAGTTCACGGAAAAATTTTAATTCTGTCATCATTCACTCAACCTCAAGTTGTTTCAAACCTGTATACATTTTTTGTTCTGTTGAACAAAAAGAAAGATATTTAGAAAAATGTGAGCAACTGAGATTTCTGGGGCATCATTGAATGCCATAGTAGAAAAAATTAAATGGTTGTCTAAGGTGCCCCAGAACTGTTTGTTTTCCTTAATTCTTCAAAAAAATCTTCTTTTGTGCTCAACAGAACAAAAAATATACATTAATTTCTTTCTATGGTAGTCAATGGTGCCCCAGAAATCTCAGTTGCTAACATTCTTCCAAATATCTTTCTTTGTGTTCAACCAAGCAAAGAAATGTCTACAGGTTTGGAACAACTTGAGGGTAGGTGATGACAGAATTTTAATTTTTCCGTGAACTATCATTTTAAGAATGTGAAACGGAGTACATTTTGATTTCTTGTTAACTTAAATGTTGACCCATTAAAGGGACAGTTCCCCAAAAAATGAAAATTCTGTCATCATTTACTTACCCTCAGCTTGAATTTGAATATACTTTATTGTTCCTTTCCTGGGAAATTTGTCTTGGACATCATGACACCGCCAATGCACAGCTTACATCCCCACAACACAACATACAATAAATAAATGACACATTAAAATACACATACATCATTAGTAGTGACCTGTATAAATGTCTTTGTTCCAATGAACATAGAGAAAGATATTTGGAAGAATGAGAATCTTCTTCCATAAAAAATATTGTATTTTTTTGTTCTGTTGAACACAAAATAAGATAAAAATCAAGATACTTTGAAGAATTTAGGAAAACAAACAGTTCTGGGGCTCATTTGACTACCATTTAATTTTTCCTTCTATGGTAGTCAATGATGTCCCGGACTGAAAATTACAGAATAAAATAAAAGAATAAATACAGAATAAAACAGAACAAAGTAATTTATACAGGTATGACATTGGATGGTGGTAGATTTTATTTTAGACCTTATATCCAGGGAAATGACATTGAGAGAGTGCAGTCTTATAAATATCTGGACAGATATCTAGTTTGGACAGATAATACGGATGCAATTTATAAGAAGGGGCAGAGCAGACTCTTCCTGTTGAGGATATTGAGGTCTTTTGGAGTACAGGGAGTACTATTGAAGACCTTTTTTGACTCTGTGGTGGCCTCGGTTATATTTTATGGAGTGGTTTCCTGGTGTGGCAGCATTTCTACTGCAGATAGGAAGAGATTGGACAAATTGATCAGAAAGGCCAGCTCGGTCCTGGGGATGTCTCTGGACACAGTACAGGAGGTGGGAGCAAGGAGAATGGTTGTTAAGCTATCATCCTTGATGAAGAACGACTCCCATCCACTTTATGAAACAGTCTTATCCCTGAGAAGCTCCTTCAGTAACAGATTGTTACATCCCAAATGTCTGAAGGAGCGTTACCGAAGGTCTTTTCTCCCAACTGCAGTTAGACAATCAGAGCTGCCCTCAGTAAATCCTAGCGCTAGTGTGATATTTGTTTGATAGAGTTATTACTATTATCATTATTGTTTCTATATTTGCACTTTGTCTGTTTTTTGCTGCTGTAGCACTGAAATTTCCCCACAGTGGGACAAATAAAGGTTTATCTTATCTTATCTTATCTTACACAAGGGTGAGTAAATGATGACAGAATTTTCATTTTTGGGTGAACTATCCCTTTAAGTCACTTACCATGTGAACTGTGGAAGCTGTCGATGGTGGTCTGACACATCAGAAGGCTTGTACAGGAAGTGCCTCAGATTAGCCACGCCGATATTGTCAACACCGTACGACTGAGTGTTTGCTACACACTGCAAAGCATTCTGGGACGTGACAGCCTCCTCAATTTTCTTCTTGCATTCTGCCAATGCATAAAATTCTTCCCTATCTGTAGACAAAAGTATGAGGCAGAAGCGAAATTCCGGTGGGTCTAGGTACGACACGTAGGCATAAAAGTAACAGTCATGATTGAACAGAGGCAGGCAGACGGGTGTCCATTTCTCTCCAGCCTGGAAAGCAGAGGTTGAAGACGCCCTGATGAGGTTGAAGAGGAGGTGAAGGTCTGTGGGTTTCAACCTAGCATCCTCCACGACCATCTTCTCCTGAACGATGGAGACGAGCAGGTTATGGGCGATAAGAATGGAGAAAACAAAATTCGGGGTGATGGCTTTTTGCAGGATGCGACTCAGAACATCTCTTGAGGAGGATGCTAGAGGAAGACACTGGACGGCAGATAGCATGAAGCTGGGCTCAGAATCCATGACATCGAGAAGACTGTCCAGAACTTTCTCTGAGCCGAAGAGCAGACGACGAAGGTCATAGTTCTTGCTGTGTTCAAAGATGCGGTTTATGCAGGCCTGGGTTAGCAGGCTTACGATTTGATGGTAAACATGGAGCAGCTCGCTCCGGAGCTGCTGTTTGGATTGCCGGGTGGTGGATACGGATACAAACACCAACGGTCCCTTCTGGAGGAAGACAATCGTTCGCTCATCTGAAAGAGAAGGACACAACTCAGGATTACTTGCTATTATGTCTCATTGCTTTACATCTTTTGAGCTAAATCAGGTTCTGTTAGACCATTTTCTTCTGTCTACATGGCTATGTCCAAGGTGCTGCAGGAACCTTTTTGGTCAAGACACTATCAACTTCTAAATCAAGTTTGTGGTTCTCACCTGAAAAAATGGACTTGATCGTGTTGCCTCCAGCTTGGATGAAGGAGACCAACGCCATCATAACCCCAATGGTGGAGGAGAGGGCCTCTTCGCTCCCAAAGCGTGAGTAGATGGGCTTCCCTGCCTCACTCAGCACAAACACATGCTTCCTGTGTTGTCTCCAGCTGTCTGACATCACATCCTCATCCCGACCGGACAGACTCGGGTCCTCCGTACAGTCCTCTTTCTGCCCATGGGGGTTTGTCTAAGTCAAGTCGGCTGAAGGTTCAGATTGAAACTCCCAACTTCCTCTTTTCTCACTCAGGAGCATGTTGCCAGTGTCTCATATCCGTCTGTCAATGTCTCCAAACTTGAGTTGGTGCTCTTTTAAGGGTGCAAACATTTATCCTATTGATGTTACACAAAGGATCACTGTGGCTCTCCATTACATCTCGTTCTGGAATCCCGAGGTATCACATGATTCTCTGGTATCACAGAGCGGTTGAAACTGTGTAATAGGATAAACATGATAGTTAATTTCATACTGAAAGCATTATTTCTCAGTGGCTGTGCTCACTGCAGAGAGGTTACAATGAGGCAGACATGAATATAACTGTTTGAAAATTACTCTGTCAACGTTGGGTGCATGTTGACTTTACATGATTAAATAGAAAGATTATCAGAAAAAAAGCCAATAATAACTAGATTTGTGTATTAGATAGCCCCATTTGAAAACAAGGGTAATTTGAAAACAGCCTGTATCGGATTCAAGTGACTAATGCTTGCCTACAGGACCATCACTGGACCCGCACCAGCTTACCTTCACACCCTCCTACACCCCATCAAGAACCCTGCGTTCAGCAAATGAGGGGCGTCTTGTATTGCCTTATCAAAAGGGCAGTAAATCGCTTTCCCGCTCATTCTCCTTCAAAACTCCTTCCTGGTGGAACATTCTTCCTTACTCAGTCCGGTCAATCACTTCTCCAACAACATTCAAAAAACTACTTAAAACCCATCTCTTCTGTGAATACTTTACAGGCAAATGAAAAAAAAAGTATTGTTCTGGCTTTTGTGGAAACTAGTAACTTGGTATTAGCACTTATTTTGTTTATTGCCCCTGCATGACATATCGCTTTATTGCTCCCTGAACTTAGCGTCTACTAAATGACTGAATGTAACGTTAAATGTAAATGTAAGGGTGAAGTAAAAATGTGCACAAATAACTTCCTTCTAAACGCATTCACTGTGCAAAATGATTTAATGGTTTAGTAAACTTTAGTTACTGACTTCTGCAACCATTAAACTGAAGGCTCACTCGTGGATATGGTAAACTAAATTAAACCTTTTATTTATGTTATCATTTTTAACAGTTTTCATTTTACGATTCAAAGCTGTGACGTAATGACGTTTGAACTCACACTCTGTCACGTTGCTTTACAGAACTTCTTAGCATTGCGGTGTTAGGCGTCGAAACTAACCGAAGCTGTTTCGCTGGGCCTAGTGTAACATGCAAACATATGCTCGAAACCATAAAATGATAAATAGATTATATGTGAGTACACAGAGGTTATTTTTTCTGATGCGACTGAACACCGAATCAGCCGAGCCTACAGGATTGGTCCCATAGCTATTCTCAATGAAAGCATGATTTAAACCTTCGTCCGAAGATGACAAACTGAAAATGCTTTAAAAAACGCATTCGTAAATATAATAAAGACTGCTGTATCTTGTATAATATCACACCTGTGTATCCGAGGACACGTTAATGTCCGCCATATTGGAACGGTCAAATGCAATCCGTGAATATTCGAGAACAAGCTTAACTACAGGTCAGGTTTAACTGTCTGTTTATCCAAAAGAACGCACATTGCTGTCTTCATTTTAATGCATTGCTGTTCTTTTTTCGGTTTTGCTCCGATAAAAGAAATCCTAATTTATCGTGTTTGACCACGTACTGTTTTGGACTGTGACCGTTTTATATCATCACTTGCGAAATACATAATTTGGCTCATTTAAATGCTAAACAAAAGTTAAAGGTTTCTTTCATTATTTTAACAAATATTCTTTTTATTATCTAAAAAGGTTTATTAAAGAAGATGATCAAATAATGATTATGGCTTGCAGTCTATTTAAGGTGGTTAATATACTCTTCTTATATGGCTGAAACTGTGGTTAGTTACAATGTCAAATTTCCTCTTCCACGTAGAGCTGCTAAACAGTGGTGAGAGCGTTTGTCTCAGTAAATGGCAAATTCGCAGCTATTCACGAACCGCCAAATGTAAAGTGCATTCGTAGTCCTGCGCATATGCACACTTTGCACAGACCAATTGGCGTCTGACAACGAAGTACCGCGAGAACGAGTCAGCGGCAGTTCTCTCGCGGTACTTCAATGTCAGACGACAATCGGTCAGCGCAGCGCCACATTCCGACATCGGATTGGGCGGTATGCGCAAGTGGGCGTGACTAAAATGATGATTGACTTCACGCATGCTGTAGAGATGCGAGGTGAGCGACTGACGAACATGATCAGAGATCAGTGGGACAAACTTCCCTGTGTCTGTTGTGCTGCCCGGACAACTTTGCAAAGACGGAAACAGATTTGCTTTTGTAGTTAGACGCACCGTATATTTATAGTAAAGCCTGTTTAGACGCTCACACTGGTTCAGTAAGTTATGTTTGTAACTTGATGCCGATGATGAGAGCGAAGAGTTGGTGATGGAGACGCACCTGTTGAGATTTGTGGAGCGGGTACGCTGTCTGTCAGGAGATCAGCTCATCTCCAATGAGTTCGCCGTGAGTTATCCATCCATAGACGTTTATTCCGTAATTACGCTTGTGTTGGCAGTGCTTTATAATAACGTACAATGATCATTAAGTAAGGGATAATGTACAGGCAGACAGCCGGTTGTTATCGCAGACATTGTGATCCGGACCCGACGCGAAGCGCTTATTACACGGCTATTGCCACATGAAAAAAAAACTGGGCATGAAATGTGAATTTGAAATATTTTCTTAGCTATTTCTTACCGAATGCAGACCTTCCGCAAGGAAAAACGACGTTCATGTCACGAACAGGCAATTTGGTTTAATCATTTGTAAATATAATGTCATTTTTGTTATTAAAAGACATATTTATATTTATTAGAATTTTTTTGCTGCATCCGGCTTGCCGTGTGTTATTAGTTTTGAGCTGTAACCGAACCGGCAAATGTCGCGACTGGCCAATCGGAATCAAGCATTCCAACGAGCCGGGTAATAACAAGCTTTATGTGGGCTACTTTTATATATGTTTACGATGTAATGATTAACATCATCATATCATTGTAATTGTGACTACATAAGAAGTACACTTGTACTACCATGATTTTGAACACTATCTTGACAGAAATACCATTATGGTGTAATTGTGAATGCTCTGTTTATATATTATGCAAGTTCCATAGTGTTGTCATCTGATAGCGTCCCTCCATAGTACTGCTAGTTTGCTGTGATATGAGTATAAGTTGACTTTAGATTATATTTGGACTCCTAAACCACACTTTAAAACGTCTGAATGTGTAAACTGTAAATGACAAACTGTCAAACAAAGTGTTGTGTGCCAACACATGATGCAAAATGTTTTCACGAACTTGTGTGAGCTGTTTTTTGCACAACTTTTAATCATTTGGTCTCAAATGGATGTATGAAATAGTTAACACATAAAAAATGTCAAAGAATCTTGTTGGCGCTTTTGCTTACATGGAACAAAAATGAAGAGTGACTGAGGCGGTCGGTTACTAACATTCTGCTCAACATTCAAGTATGTTCAAAATAAAAGCAATTTTTCTTTGACATGACCTTACTTTGTCAATATTAAAGATATCAAGATTATATTTTCACAGAACGTGTAGAAAACTGTAAATCATGAAAAATGACTTTAACTAGGTTTTCACAGGCTTGTTGTTTTAGTTTTGTTGTCTAATTTACATGACGTGTATCAATGCAATTGAGCGTGCAACCTGGATTAGATTTAGATTACAACTAAGGGTTCCTTACCCTTTAAAGTCGGCATGAAATAAAAAATGATCATTCTAATTGTTTTACACAGTGGTGAAGTATTTATCATTATTATTATTTTATTTATTTGCATTTGCAATCTTTAATCAAAAACGTTAGCCTCGTTCCCCTCTCGAAACGACCTCTCTTCACTTCTGGTAATGAGGAATAGCGCGAGGGAGGGGGGGCTGCAATGACTGCAAACTGGCGTTCAAATCTTTCACCTTTTAACGATTCAATCAGTTGTCGGTGGATGAAATCAAGTCCCGCCCTACATTTTTTTCTCATTTCAAAAGTCGTTTCACTTGGGTATAAACCACGATACGGAAAAAAAGACGATCGCTGCGTCCGTTTCATTCTGACCTTAAGGGACGTTGAAACTGGGCACAGGGATGATCACACGGTATTTTTCATGGTCAACACCTCATTGGGGATGATAAGCTATTACTAAACAGGCTGATATATTAAATAACCTCTTACTGTCTATGTTACATGTAATGATATAAAAATCATCTTCTCAGACCTAGCAGCACGCTCTTTTGCTGTGGTTTACACTAAGGCCAGGCCTCAGTCTTATAGAAGTGTTTTTTGCATTTATTAGTGTAAGTGAGAAAGCAATTGTGACACGCACAGATGTGAGTTCCTCATTGGGTTGTGTCAGTTGTGTATTCACCTCAGTATTCAGAACAGCAGAGACTGAGACAGAAGTGACTGGAGATGTTCTGTGGCAGGTTAGACTGAGAACCAACAAGTATCGTACTGAATTAACTTCAGACCATGTCAGCAGTTCTGCTTTTTGAGAATGGAAGTAAAAGTAGCTGTAGTCATAAAACTTTACCTGCTTCTCTGTACTGAGTCTGTTTACAACCATTTTTACATTTACTGTACACATACTCATTTCCCGGATGCATTCATTCAAACGGCATTACAAGGTGTACGTTTTATCAGTATGTTTTCTCTATGGGCTTTGCAGTGCTAACCCAATGCTCTACCAATTCAGCTATTTTAACAGTTTAATACTCCCTGTATGCCTTTTTTATAAGAAGATGCAAGAATTGAAGACCAAGATGTTGCTTGACCTACAATGACACTTCTTTCACATTGTTGTATGTGTGGTTTCGGTGTGTTCGTCATAGCAACGTAACATTGCATTTATTAGGGTCGGTTCTTGAATGTTTCACAAACCACATCACATAACAACAGACTTGTGTTATAGGCATTGAGCCCGCCCTCATTTTTGCTTTCATGCTCTGCTCTGCTCTGCTAAGGAAGCCATGGTGGTATGCAGAGGCAAGCAGTAGGACACCACCTTGTGGTCAGATGCTGTCACCCACCCATGTTTCACTAAAATGAGAGCGATGATGTTGTATTTACAAACCATACCCTTGTGTTTAATGTTACACGTGTGCTTTCTCTCTACTTCTGCAGTTAGTGCGAAAGAAGAGCACGTCAATCAAAGAAGACTATGGCCTGACCACCGTGGCAGGAGGAATCAATGGAAATGTGAAGAAGAACCGCTATAGGGATATTTTGCCCTGTACGTAATACACAAAGATGTTGCTAGCGTTTCCCTTTATCCAAATAGAATCAATGTATAATGGACGTTCAATGAATATAATTTTTTCTATTTGAATTCAGTGCAGTTATATACATACATATTAATGGTGTTTTATGGTACTAAGTGTATTGGTGTTTTAGCATCACCCGTAGGCAGAGATCTCTGTATGGTTCAATTCATCAAAATTATTTTACATGATTCTCTGTCACATTGGAAATATTCATTGACATAATAAACCAAATCTGTCAGAGCATGCCACCGATGGTTACTATACTGGTTTTTGCCATATTTCATGTTTTGTTTTTCTAACAGTGGCATTAAAATAATAGTTTAGCTAATAATAATTGAGCCTCCGAAATGTGTATGGTGTATATACTGAAAGACCACGATCAATCACCCTGAAGAGAGAATCATAATTATAAACGTGCCATTCCTTAATACTTGTCTTCACTTTTCTTGTACACCAGATGATCAGACCCGAGTGTGTTTGACTCCAACCACATCTGAATATGAGTCTGATTACATTAACGCCAGCTTCATCAAGGTACTGCAACGCTTTTCCACTTTAAACTGTGTATTTGGGAAAGTGATAAATGTTAATAATAATAATACCTCTTATGAGTCATTTTGAAACGTTAGAAAATGTCTGAGCCGTGGTCCAGTGGTTAGCATGCCAGACACATATGAGCTGTTGGCTCAAGGGTTCGAGTCCGACCCGGGTCATGTCCCCGATCCCACACCCCAACTCTGACCCTCATACTCCTGTCTGCCTCAACTGTCCTATACATAAAAGTACCCCCCCAAAAAAGATTAAAAAAAGAAAATCTCTTCATAGTGATGTCACTGCAAGTTGTATCCTGTGTATAATACTGTGCTTATCTGTGCATGCACATAAGCAAATTTAATAGTGATGCTTAAACTATTCTCTGCATACATTTTCTATCACATTTTATCTATGTTGTTTAACTGACTGATGTTATAGTGGTTTGAGCAGATGTATGAAGTCAGTTCTAAATTATGAATAAATATGCTGATGTTGGACAACCAGTAAAAAACAATGTTTAGATATTTGTCATATCTAATGACATATAGAAAGTCAGAAGAAAGAAAACTGTGTTTTCATGTGTTCCATATCTAATAAAATATACAGTATGTATATATTAATTGCATGAAGTGCTTTTCTAGGGAGCGTCTGGAGACAGGACATGTATCGCTACTCAAGGTCCTCTGAGCAGCACTGTGGTGGACTTCTGGCGCATGATTTGGCAACACAATGTTAAGGTTAGTGTTGTTACAAGCCTATTTAATTGTTTTGATAATTGCACAGAATTGCTTAAATCTAGTGCTGGGCAACAATAACATATTTTAATCGCATGACTTTTCATCGATTAATCGCGATTAATCACATTGTTTAGCGTAAAATTCAATAATGAATTCAAAAGTAGTGTATAGTGCACAAGTACTGCTATATGAACAAAAGTGCAATAAGATTTGGTTTGCAAACACTTTAAACAAATAATGTGCAGTATTTCCTTTACAAGGTAGCATTAACAATTTTAACGTAAAACTTTATAATGCTGCTGCCCCTTTAAGAGCGCTCTATGCAGATATACGGATCTAATATACTGTACTGTGACGTGTCCGTTTTGTTTCCAAGCTGTTTACGTTCATAAAACAGACTACTTTTACGTGGACCCTTGCTAATATTATAATTTTGACGTAATTTTGTGTTTATTTGTCCATTTCAGAGTAAGAAGTCGTGAAAGAGAACTCGGTTTAGTAGTTTGCGCTCTGACTCTCTAGGCGCGCATGTTTAAACATGTTTACTGCATTAGTCGCACACTGCACACGCAACACAATTCGCTATCGTTGCTGTTTTGTACCTTAGCCGGGTAAATTTTTGTATTCTGCAGTGCAGGCTATTGATTTCCTTCCGTTTTATCATCAATAGCATTAATGCACGATCAAATAGCTGTCAGCGTTAATTAATTAATGCGTTAACACGATAATAACGCGTTAACTTGCCCAGCCTTACCTAGATCACATTATAAAGTTGAATGGTTGGATTAAAAAAGGCCTTTTTTTGCGTTTTGGTTTGTGTTGTTCTGACAGGTCATAATCATGGCTTGTAGAGAGTTTGAGATGGGAAGGGTAATCATCTTTAACTTTCTACAGCTGAGATGATAACAGTTTTTATATACACTAAATATAACACACAATGCATACCTTCAGTGTTCTTTAACACTGCTTTTTTTTTTTAGAAAAAATGTGAGGCCTACTGGGCATCAACCACAGAGACATCCGTCTTCGGCCCCTTTACTGTCTCGGCTGTAAGTGTTTACAGTGTTCCTATCTATGAACATCTACGTATGAACAGTGTTTGTGATTCATCATTTAGAGCGCTGCTGCATGACCAGTGTTGGGTGTAGGGTTGGGAATCGTTTCAATTTTATCGATTCCAATTCTGATTCTGCTTATCGATTTCGATTCTTATCAATTCCCAGTTTCGATTCCAGAGTTGAAGTAAAACATTTAGATATCAACCTGTATGGTCATTTAGCCTGCTTATTGACTTGTTTGCAAAATATATTTATATATTTATGAGCACCGTTTTGTGTATATTTACACATAGAAACAATAATACAATTTGTATTATCATAGTTGAACTACATCATGGTTAAACTGCAGTTACTATAATGCAACTATGGTTAATTTGTGATTCCTGTGCTTTAATGCAAATTCTATAGCTAAACTATGCTTACTATAGTAAAAAATATCGATAATTTTTATAAGGGCTTTTATTGAGATATCAGCAGATCATGCAACGCATGTACTTTTCTGAAAATATGCGCACAGGAATTGATGAGAGGAATTCAAATTTTAATCTCAAGTATCCGATTCCTATTCCTTTAGATTCCGATCCGATTCCTAGCCTTTCGATTCCGATTCCAAATTGGAATTGATTTTCGATTCCCAACCCTAGTTGGGTGTAACTAGTTCCTAAGTTATTATTTGCTGTAATTAAATTATTTTACCCATGAAAAATTAAGTAAGGGATTACTTTTATTTTTTCTGTAATTTAATTACAGTTACTTCTGATGTAGTTCAACTAAATACTGTGTGTAATATATGTGTGTGCAATAGTGGAATTGACATCAAAATTCAAAGTCTAACTTTAAAATCTGTGCTTTAATGTATAATTCTCACATTGTAATACTTTGGTCAGTTAATAAGAGAACTTTATGTAGTTTAATATTATTTATTTGAATGAATTAAAAGAGCCGTTTCATGTCTATCCTTGAATCACTTAACTAATCAAGGTTGATATAGGATATAGAAAGTAATTAGTAATAAGTAATTAAACACTTTTTGGAGAGAGTAATTTGTACAGTAATCTAATTACACTATTGAATATGTAATTAGTAACTAGTAATTAATTACTTTTTCAGAGTAACTTACACAACACTGTGCATGACACATACAGGATGTTCACATTGCACAACAGTTCTATTTGATGTTATCTGTGCGCTTTGTGAAAGATGGATGTTTTTGTCAGTTTCACGTCCGCCGTTTGGTGCACGTGTAGTTTGTACAGGTTGCAATATCTCACAAGAGGAAATCTACTGATTCATCTACTGATTACTGGCATTTTTCTACTGCAGCTCGAGGAGTCCCGTTCAAATGACGAAATCATTGTTCGGACGTTGGTTGTTCAACATTCTGATGTAAGTGTCTCCTGTGTGTGGCTTTCAAAGTGAATATGATAATTTTCCAAATAAGGAACTTCTGTATTTATTTCACTGTGGTACATTTCCCTTTTTAATTTGCGTCAGGGGTTTCAGTTTGATGAAGAAATTGTTCTGAGGTCAAAATCATTCATTTTTCTACACAGGAAACTCGCAAAGTTTCTCACTTCCAGTACACCGCCTGGCCGGATCATGGAATTCCAGACGTGCCGGATGGCATTCTGGGAATGATGGAGCTGGCTCGCCAGAAGCAGGGCGACCAGACGGACCCTGTAGTCGTCCACTGCAGGTCTGTGTCACACACACACACACCCGCGCCTCATTCCGCGATTGCCTCTGTGTTTTTCCACGCCTCTGACAAATGACCCATCTGTCCATGAAAATTCATCAGGTCGTTGGTAGGGCGCAGCAGTGCCGGCCTGTGTTGCTCCGGTTCCATGCATTTTAATGTCACCATTTAGATGAAGCGAGACATGTTAAATATTCAGCACCTGATGTGGAGCTGGAGAAGCGGTTAACTTCCAGACTTCGGCACAAATTCACTCATTACCCTTTCTTTATAGAGAGGCTCTGCTCGACAAATGGCCCATAATCCCCCGTTGACCCTTTGAACTGAGATTTCAGGAGAGAACTGATCATATCATGATATGGAAATCTCTTCTTTTGCTTTTGCAGCGCCGGCTGTGGTAGAACGGGGGTCATTTGCGCTATTGACTATGTCAAAGATCTACTGCTTACAGAGGTATTAAACACACATACAAACCCAGACTGGCCGGATTTGGTCTAAAATATTTATTATAATGTTTATTTACTGTCACAATGTGAGATTTTCACTACATGATTATTTTGGCTAACAGAATTTACAATAATATTATCACAATATCTTTAGGAATATGCTATCTACTCAATTAAACTTTTATTTTGTTTATTTTGTGTTTGTAACATTGTGGTTCTTAAAGTTAAATAGGTGCAATATTAGTGTCAACCGGATATTGGTGCTGAATTATTATCATATTTGTTATTGTCACATTTTTTGTCAATACTGTTATATTGTGACACACCTCATATTTATCTATGTATATTTAAAGACGTCGTGTGAAATATTTTGGTGTTAAATGCTTAATTTTCTCAGTTTAATATTCAAATTTACTGTCGAGAGAAATAGAAAATACAAGAAATAGTAATGATCATTTTTGTCTTTTTTCTCAGCAAATCAAGGAGCATTTTAATATCTTGGACCTTGTGTTAGAGCTCAGAAGACAACGACCTTCAGCCGTGCAGACCAAGGTAATGTCTAAAAATGTTTTTACTGCCAAAATAATGATCTTAAACGACGTCGTGGGTCTTGAAGTTCAATTGAAGCTATTTTTTGAATAATGAAAAGTCTGCATGTGCGAGCCATGTTTTTGTGTTCTCATTAAAACTCATGCATGCACACATTTATTTTTCTTTCAATGTTTATACATCTGGTCTTTGTGAATTTCCACAGGAACAATATGAATTTGTCTATCATACAGTGGCTCAGATGTTTCAAAAGTTCATGCACAAGCAAAACAAAGACACCAAGGTAAGACGTAATTACAGTCGTGGCCAAACATATTGGTGATATAAATGCTGTGTTTTGCAAAGTGTCTGCTGAAGCTGTTTTGGTGTTCACATTCAATTCACATTGTTTATAGATTATTATGCCGAGTGATCCGATGCATTTTAAACAATGGCAAAAAAAGCAACTCCCCAGATGTCAATCCCGTATAGAGAACCTGTGGTCAATCCTCAAAAAGTGAGTGGGTAAGCAGAAGCCCACAAATTGTGATCATCTCAGAGCACTAATAAGGCAGAAAGGTTCGCCATGAGTCAGGATTTGGGCCAGAAGCTAATATGCAGCGTGCCTGAGCGAATTACAGAGGTTATGAAAAACAAGGCCCAACACTGTAAATACAGAGTCTTTGCATGCATATATTATGTTTTTGCCTATAAACGCCTTTAAAGATATGCTAACTTATTACCCAGCTCGTTGGAATGCTTGGTTCTGATTGGTCAGTCAAGACATTTGCAGGTTCGTTATTCCCAGATAACAACCTCTCAAAACTAATAACACACTGTAACCCGGATGCAGCAAATCATTTTGACTGGTTTTTTTTGACAAATTAAATACAAAAACGTCTTTTAATAACATAGATGACATTATATTTACAAATGATTAAACCAAATTGCCTGTTCATGACATTTGAACATTGTTTCTTACCTTAAAACCGAAAGTAAACGGCTTTTCCTCGTGGAAGGTCTGCATTCGATAATAATGAGCTCATCAAATATTTCAAATTCACATTTCATGTCCAGTTTTTTCTCACGTGCCAAGTAACCGTGTAATAAGCGGGATAATGTACAAGCAGCCGGCTGTTATTGCGAAATAAGCCCCTCCAGTGTGATACAAGATAACAACCGGCTGCCTGTACATTATCCCTTACTTAAGATATCCGGTATACCATAGAAACACATGGGGAAAGAATCTATGAATAAAGAAGTCGGCAAACTTTGCAAAACACAAAATTTATGTCACGACTGTACATCAAACTGAAAAATTCAGTCAATTTGACTATTTGTGCAGAACCTGTATTGAGAACAGTGTTGGGCAAGTTACTCTGAAAAGGTAATTAATTACTAGTTACTAATTACATATTCAATAGTGTAATTAGATTACGGTACATATTACTCACTCCAAAAAGTATTTAATTACTTATTACTAATTCATTCAAATAAATAATATAAAACTACACAAAGTAGTATTATTAACTGGCAAATGTATAACAAAATGTGAGAATCATACATTAAAGCACAGATTTTAAAGTTAGACTTTGAATTTTGAGGTCAATTCCACTATTGCACACACATATATTACACAGAGTACTTAGTTTAATTACATCAGAAGTAACTTTAATTACTGAAAAAATAAAGGTAATCCCTTACTTTACTTTTTCAAGGGGAAAGTAATTAAATTACAGTAACTAATTACTTAGTAACTAGTTACACCCAACACCGATTGAGAAAACATTGAGAAAAGCTTTATACAAATGAAATGTAATTAAAGTGTTTATGCTGGTGTTTTCCATACAGTAAAAATGAACTGCTGAGATCGAAATGAGCTTGATTGATGCTAAAGTCCATTTGTTGTTCTGCATATGAAGTACCCCATTTGCTTTAATTGTATAAAAAGAGAACTGCCTTTTGTGTTCCGCTGAAGTTATAAAAGTCATATGTAAACAACTACACAAACTGTTACTTTCAAAGATTCATGGTCTTTAATAGTTAACGTTTGCTGGAACAAAATGTCACATAATGTTGTTGTTTTATTTTCTGGGGTAGTGATTTTCCAGTCATTGTGGTTAAATTGACTGATGTCTAAAGAGTGGCGACACTGCTTTGACTGCAGGCATCTGTGATTAAAACAACTCTGCCTTTGACTATTTATACATCACATCATGTTTTACTTCCTCAAGACATTCAGCACCGAGCTTGAAAAAAAGAACTTCAGCAGGAAACACTCTTACTGTGTGCTTCCTCTATGCAAAACGCTCAGTTTAACAGTTTAACACAGACGCTCTGTCTAACTGCCTTCTTCACACACTGTGCACGTGTTAAACTTTTTTCTTTTTGCTTCCCATTGTATATCATTTCAACAAAAGACTTCAGACTCTTTCTACATCAATGCGCTTTCCCCGAAGACTCCTGTGAAATCAGGATCGCTAAGCATCGGCGTATCTCCAAAACCAAGGTGAGACCTTTTGCGTGTTTTCCGACCACGTTTGACCTTTTGAAGCCGTTTGTGATTAAGACCAACGCTGGCAACACAGACGTACTCGGTTAACATTGAAACCAAGCAAAATTCTGCTCAGAGCATGGTCGTGTAGGGTGTACGTAGTCATAATGTAGTCTTGGGGAGCAATCTCAACTTTCCCCATCTGATCCGATTGGTAATGCGAGGTATTCTTGCGCTTTTTGTAATTGGTGTCATTTTGAAAAGGTTTGTGTGGTTCATAATGTTTGTAATGCCTTCATTTGTATTTCTGGCTGTGGGATAATGCATTCAGCCCTTTGCTTGTTTATGCGTTGCGTACACATGAATGTGACTTTTGTAGTGATGATTGAGCAAAATATTTGAATGTTAATGCCGAGATTATGCCGAGCAAACAAAGCATTTAATCATTCTTAAATCACCGTGTTATGCCATTGTAGTTCCCTGTGGGTCAATAACATATTTCATGAGAAACATTGAATGCAAATGGTGACAGTTGGTCATTAGACATTGCTGTAGATATGGTCCCACACTTCACTAATGTATTCAACCCACCCCCGGCAAAATGTTCAAGATAAACCATTTTCTTGGTGTCAGAAAACTCACTTTATTCCACTAGATAAACTGCAGAATGTCGCTGAGGCGTAATGATTTATAAAACACCATGGAGGGTGATATCTCTTGACCATCTGGTTATGAGATAGTCATTTCTGTACTGTTAATTCGGTAATGAGCGCACAAGGAAAATATTATGGTTTCCGCATCTGATTAGATGCAAAATTCATCGCTGTGGAGCTGCAGATGGTTGCCAGGACATTGCTACGCAGTTTCCTTGTTGTTCTGAGTGCTATTTAGCATGTTGCTATTGTATGCATTTGCTAGACCATTGAGAACTGCTAGCAGACTGTTTCAAAAGCACCCTAAAAGAAACATTATCTTCATGTGTTCACTTTCATAAAATCTGTATGTGGCTCTTTCTTTAGTGGAACACAAAGAAGATTTTTTGAGAAATGTCTGAGTGGTTTTGTGTCCACAAAATGGAAGTCAATGGGGTCCACTGTTGTTTGGTTACCAACATTCTACAAAATATCTTCTTTTGTGTTCTGCAGAAGATAGAGGGCCCTATTTTCATGATCTAAGCACATGGTTTAAAGCGCAAGGCGCAGGTGCGCTCAGGGCGTGTCCGAATCTTTTGCTAATTTATCGACGGGAAAACGGTCGGCGCGCCCGGGCGCAAGGTCTAAACGGGTTGTCCCGATTCTCTTAATGAGTAATGGGTGTTTTTTTGGGGCGTAACGTGCAGTAAACCAATCAGAGTCTCATCTCTCATTCCCTTTAAGAGCCAGTTGTACAAATGCATTTGCTATTTAAACAACGCGGCGCAGGACGGGAAAATGAGAACTGCGTCGGGCGGAAACTAGCAAAAACACTTGCGCAGAGCGCGTTTCGTAAATACATTATCTCCGTCAAAGAAGCAAAAACGCGACAACATATTAGTTCTGTGTCAGCCACCGTAGTGCTTCAAAAGGGAGGTTGAGCGGTGGAGTGAGCCGCTAGTTTGTTTATATACTTCACTAAGCATGAACTATTAACAATGGGGTTTTATTATGAGCGATTTTAAAGATATCTTTTGCCATTTAAGTAAATAGGACTTGCTATACTAAAATAGCTGGCCGGGGGTGTTGAAAACATGGTCAGGGCTTTGTTTTGGTTCTATATATGGCTAACATCTGTATTTGAAAATCGTAAGTTAGGTCACTGAAAAAAAGAAATGTCATGTCTCTTCTCAACACAAACGGTGCTGAAGTGAGAGATTTATTCAAAAAAAGTATTTACATCATTCGTCTGTGTATCTTTTCAGAAATCCAGCTCTCAAGCCCCGACTGTCTTATCCTCCGCAGACCAGTATGAACAACACTTACGCTGTGGTCAACAAGCCCAAACTGCTTCCGCCCACCGTTCATCACTATGACAATGCTAATGCAGATAAGAGCAATAACAACGCTCTCTATAGTACAGTCAAACCTAAAAACAGACCTGTAGCAACTTTATCCCCTGCTTTACCAACCACACCTGCCAACGACAGAGCAACAGCCAATCAGAGAGGAGGGACGGCACCCAAAGTGATAGACAGTGATGGTTATGAGGTATTGCCAGGTAAAGCCTATTTTAATTCAACTAGATTTATAATACAGTATTTGGTGTAAAGGACTTTTTACGAAAAGCATGCAAAAAGAAGAAACAAGTTTGTAATGTTATCATTCTGGACAAACAAAACCCACGTTTGTTTGTTTGTTCTGCTTTGTGATTTTATATTCACATGCTCTCTGGGTTGTGTAACTTGAAACATTTCTGTTATTTACCGATCATATTACAGTAGCATATCTCTTAGGGAAGTGAAATACCTTGTACATGTAAAAACTGTAGATATAAAAGATATTTTTTTCATAAAATAATTATTCATAGTCATTTTCTGTACTTTTTCAAGTTATATTTCAAAACTTCAATCATTTCTATATAAACCTTTTTTTATTTATTTTTTAGGGGAGTTAAGGTCGATGAACAGAGACGCACAGGTAATTCTCATTATAATGTTTTGTTCAGTGTTGGGTGTAACTAGTTACTAAATACTTAGTTACTGTCATTTAATTACTTTTCCATTAAAAAAGTAAAGTAAGGGACTACTTTTATTTTTCCTGCAAATGAATTCGTTATTTCTTATTTAATTGAACTAAATACTGTTTGATATATACAAGAGTGGAATTGACATCAAAATCTAACTTTAAAATGCATGCTTTAAAGTATCCTATGTATGTATATTACATTTGTAATACTTTGGTCAGTTAATAAGAATACTTTATGTAGTTTTATATTGTTTATTTGAATGAAAATCTTTCCTTGATTCACTTAACGAATCAAGGTTGATATAGGATATACTGTACGTAGAAAGTAATTAGTAATAAGTAATTAAATACATTTTTGAGAGAGTAATTTGTATAGTAATCTGATTACACGGTTGAATATGTAGGCTAATAATTAAGTAGTAAATAAATTACTTTTTCTGAGTAACTGAGTAACCCAACACTGGTTTTGTTTTATGTGATCATGACAGATCTCAAATGAAAATGGTATTATCTGATAACCACCGCTCACAAGAAAGCAGTTGAAGATCTATAGGCATTTATAGATGCTTTTATTGGTCGATATGATGCACTTTATCTACACTGTGTCAGGTTCATGTCTTGTTTGCGTTTCTCAACAACATTGCCTCTTCCTGTGATATGAGGCTTGTAGCTGAGATCACACTTACGTTAACAAGATTTAGCAGACACAAACACACAAAATAACACGATCCTATTATTATTGACTGATGCACATGGCCTTGGTCTAACCCCGATAATTACATTAAAGAATGTAAATACAGTGAATAAAATATTGTTTATTTTCCTCAGCTACCCAATCATCTGTCAAGATCTTCAAGTGCAAGTAAGTTTTTTTCATTTATTGTAGAAACTGCATTTCTGAAAACACGTAGCAGTCAGGGACGGATTAACGCACGGGCCTACTGGGCACGTATCCAGGCCACTAGACCAGCAGGGGGCTCTGGCAAATTTAATGCGTGTACGTTTTTTATGTATTTTATTTTCTCAATAAAATAGCGCTGAATACTGTGGAATAAAGGGATTGTTATATTTATTAACTGTAGCAAATCAATCAAATAAGTAATCCTAATGCATTGCCGCGGTGTTGAGAGGGACATCTAGAGGCGAGGAAAAACACTGAGTAATATTGTCAAGAGGCTGTCACGACCAAGGTGTGACAGCGAGCAGTAATGTAAATTATGCAAGGAATAAACCTATTCCCACATCATAATCCGTCCTTGGTAGCAGCGTAACATGTTTGTGTACATGTCATTTCTCCGACAAAAGTTGTCGGTGGCTTTTTTCTTACCAGCCATTGAGTGTGAAGTGATATCACACATTAAACAGGAAGTTTTACTCTCACACAAACATGCACAAAGCTTTGTTGTTGTTTATCCTCTAACTTTGTGCTTTTCTCAGCTGAGAGTCATTCCTCTACAGACGACGGTTATGAATATTTGACGGCCAACGTGAAGGAGACCAGCAACGTGTTTTCACCCGGCAGTCTGGGTGGGTAACACAATATACAGATACAGAGCCATGGAAAAAATAAGAGAGTATTCCAAGCGTTCATTTAATCAGCATTTCTGGATGAATTGTGGCCAGTCCAGTGTCTGTTGAATTTCAACACAATTAAACCTCACGAGTGACACATCACAGCAAAGTGACACTGTTGGAACAAAAACCTTTCACCTTGATGCAAGATCCATCCAATGCGAGTGATCGTTAGGTGATTTATAACATTGTCTTGTGTTTCAGGTTTCAACAGCCGAGTCACGAAACCCAAAGGCCCTCGAGACCCTCCGGCCGAATGGAGCCGCGTAGAAAGATGAAACAGGTTTAGGGTTGTTCAAAACCAACATTAGATGCAGTTGTTTTAAGACTGTAACCCTCAGTGATTTCAGGGCAGTTTTGATTTAATATATATTTTTATAAATATTGTACCCGAGATATTTTAAAGCTGAAAAAGTGTGCGATTTCAAAGAGTCGTCATATTTCTTTGCCATTGTATTTTTTTCTTATTTAATCCTGCATCTTCAGTAGATGTCATTGTGTAAATGTTGTAGATTGAGCACATAGTTTTAATAAATGTTTTTATTGTACATGAACTTTATTTTAAAAGGGAAACTTATTTCTCACCATGACCCGTTTAGGTCAAAAGTGCGTGTGGTATTGTTGTGATGTGCTTTTGATGTCAGTAGAGGGCAGTGTTGAGGTAGAGTTTCTCATCTCGGCTCGTTTTAAAAAAAGGCCTGGTCACTCAGGTCATGAAAACAAAGTTATTAATAGACGCTAAAATGTTGATGCCGCATCACATGAAGCTTCTTCATGAATTGACCTTGTTGATTTTTGACGATGCACTCGGTATTTTTTCCTCATTAGAAAGATTTCACACAAATGAATAGTACAGAATAGGGGAAAAACAAAATCAGGCAGCGCAACATAAAGAATAAATGACCGTAAGAATGTGTTTAACACTTGTGTTCTTATATAGCGATTTATATTCAGCGCAGACAATCTGTTCTCATCTCAGAGATGAAACTATAAAGCTTGCCCTCTAAACTCGTGTGCGATTTTATTTCCGTCATGAAAATCAATGGAATCTTAAGTTGTGCTCAAAGCAGTAACCGTGTTTTCCCAAATGCACCGTGTGTTGGCAGTGTTCCTGGATGTGTGTTTGATGATGAATCAATCTTTCTGTGTGGTAACGGGAATATAATGCAGATCTGCTGTGAGATGCTCTCTACTGTTGTTTACGTCGTATCATACAGATATCACATGCTTGGGTAAAATTGCTTTATAGTGGCGGCAGCAGGAAGACATAAAGTGATTTTCTCTTTCTGAATGCTGATTGGTCAATGCTGTATGCATTAGACAGATCTAATTATGATGACCTGTTGGCCGCTGCTTGAAGGGGGCACAGACAGTTACAAGACGGTTAGCGATGTGAATATATAATTGTAATATTTTATGTTACCTAAGATTTTAAAATGTTTGGACACCCAAGGAGTAACAGCAAAATATATATTTATTTTATATGCATACCAATGCATTATAGGAATGGCCGTTGTGATTATTCTTTCATATCGCCGCTGTCCTTATAACCTCGTATCTCCATATTTTGTGACTTTTATTTTTTGCCATAAATCTATTATTAGTCAGTTTGACAGTGGGTTTTGCGAATATCTAACTATTAAAAAAGTATTCAAAAGTGCTTGTTAACTTTGACATCACAGTATTTATTTATTCATTTGAAAGTAGTGTTTTCATTGCTTGAAAAACAGCGAATTTGGACATCTGAGGTTTCGGACAGCGTCATTATGCCATTTTTATTCTATATATATTCTATATCTGTAACTCTTTGTTTAAAAACAGCAAATATCAGTTAATGGGCAAGTATGGATTGCACTAACAAATAAATCACGGTGTACTTTTTGAGTACGCTTTTGATCATCGAAGTGATAATAGAAGCCAAAACAGAACTAACATGATTATTACATCAAAATGTGTTTTTAAGCCTTAGGGAGATTATCTCTGAACGTGTTGCAGTCAGCGGAGACCGCATTTTTAGTCATGCGGTGAATATTATCCAAAACATTCAAGCCCTGCGTCAACTCCACGTGTGTGTGTGTGTGTTCGAGTGTATTGTGTGTGTGGGTGTGGGAAGAGTAAACCCTACGGTATGGGTACAAAATGTCCCCACAAAGATGGCAATATCCTTGTCCTTGTGGGGACATTTTTTGGTCCCCATGAGGAAACGAGCTTATAAATCATACAGAATGAACTTTTTTGAAAATCTAAAAGAGCAGACCGTTGTGTGTGATTGTTAGGGGTAGGGTTAGGGGGAATATGATATACAGTTTGTACAGTAGAAAAACCATAGCGTCTATGGAATGTCCCCATAAAACATGGAAACCCAACATGTGTTCGCGTGTGTGTGTGTGTGTGTGTGCGCGTGTGTGCGTGCGTGACAGAAAGGGAAGAGAAAGTGATTGTGAGACACTGAGTTTGAGGACACACAGACACAAAGAGCCAGAGAAATCGAAAATAAAAATACCAATAAATAAGAGTCTGAGAGGAGAGATAGACTGTTTGCTAGTGTTCGGCTAATGGCTGCTCTGTTAGCACTGAAGCCTGTAGGGTAAATGTGTGTTTGTGTGTGTGTGTGTGTGCTGGTCTCCTCTGAGTTTCTCTAGCTGGGTAATCCCATTCAGCACATGCTAATGTGAAACCAGAATCTAATGACCTTCTGCCATGGCTTTTCAACCCAGGCCTGGAGCTATCTCACAGCAACATCTCACCCATAGACGCTCTCTCCAAGAACGCCCCCACACAAGCAAACTAGTGAACAAACTCCTCCATAAAATCTCTCTTATCCACATCATCGCTGCAGAATGGGTGTGACGGTGCGCTTTAAGTGAATTAATATTGTAATTCTACAGTACAGACACAGTTTCTGACTGCTTCTCAATTTGCACACTCCTATACAGTATCTGAGGATGAGTTAGGATCAGTGCATACCAGACCATAGGTTGGAAATGGTGTGCCAAAGTTGTGGTGAACGTTTTGCTGGGGCATTTTTTGAAATATGTCCGGCGTACGCATGGCTTAGATATGTACAGTGGTAGAAATGGCCAAGATTCACTGGGGGATGTTTTGTTTTTGCATAAAATGACAATAAATGTATGGACGAAATATGCACAGCGTTTAGAGGCTATGTCATGGATAAATGTCCATCCCCCACTCCCTGGACTCGCCACGTTTCGCCCCATTTTCAGCCCTTGATATGTATACATAGATGCCATATTTGACCACTCTGTCCGCCATCTTGGAATGGTTTATATTTTAGTTGCTGTCGTCACTCACAGTAAAAATCAATGAGTTTTCCGAGATACCACAACATGGCGCAGGCTTTGCTAGTAAAAATCACTTAGATTTAGATTCTTATAGGATGAACTTTCACAATCACAAGCGTTTTATATGCATTAGAGTGATAGTTCATCCAAAAATGAAAATTCTGTCATCATATACTCACCCTTTTGTCTTTTTAAACCTTTATGACTTTCTTTCTTCCGCAGAACACAAAAGAAGATATTTTGAAGAAAGTTGGTTACCCAACCGCACTGGACCCCATTCACTTCTGTCGTGTGGACACAAAACCAATGAAAGGGAATGGGTGCCAGTTAACAACATATTTCAAAATATCTTCTTTTGTGTTCTGTGGAAGAAAAAATCACACAGGTTTGAAATGACAAAAGGTTGAGTAAATAATGACAGAATTTTTATTTTTGTTTATATTGATCACTTTAACACAACGTGAGTAACTTTGAATGTCATGTTAGCTTACATCATTGTCTCTTTGTGTTGTATTAGTTTAGCAATATGTTTGAGGCTACACTAGCCTACGCTGTAAGAAAATAAACTTGAAAACGTTTTAAAATGTATAAAAACAATTTTTGAGTTATGTCAAATTGGCTTCATCAGTCACTTGACTTCAAATAATATCAAACTGACTTCTAGTTGCATTTTGTATATGAAGCTGATTATTTTTTTTATGAAAACATGTTAACATGCCTTATTAAGCGCATTTTATATTCGTACATGCTTAAAACTACGGTTGCAGACACACTCTTGAGTGTTTTCAGACCGCTTTTGACTGTTTCCATATGATGGATGACTTGCATGTAGTGGGTCATTGAAACTGCAGCTTATGAGGCATCTACGTAGATATGTCTATGGTGCACGGATTTTGAGGCTATTATTACCCACAAGCCCTTGCGCTACGGGAACGTTTGTGATCGCTTCATTTCAAAAAATTTTTAATTTTAATTATAACGTTACGCTACTTTGAAATGATGTGCATTGGGAAAAGCGCTATACAAACAAATGTGAATTGAGCCTTTGTAAAGGTATGACCGGTAAAAATGTCAATGCATGAAGTAATTGTAAATTCGAAGATCTTGAAGCTAGATGGCAACATTTAAATGCAAATGCGTTACATAACAATGGGTTTTCTGGTATTTTGATGCAGTTTTATTATTGTGGTGTGTTGCTATCTATACTGGTGGCCTACTGGTGGTCATTGTGCTCATGTCAAAACTGGAGAAAAGCCAGACTGTAAAAACACATTTTTCTTGTGTTGTCAGATTTATAATCACGATCTGATTTTTGTCGTAGCTTTTACACTGCAGTCACATTCAGCGTTGACTGTAGGACTTCACAGCACAAGCAGAACAGTTGGTACATTTACCAGCTCTCACAAAGGGGGGAGTCACTTAACACTGTTCGTGGTTCTTCATTGTTGTTTCAAGATGACTTCACAGTGATCAGTTAGATTATTAATCAGGGCACGACTTTAAAAAGCCTTTAGTGGCCGCTAAAGAGGACCGCCGGTCTCTTCATAACCCCCCGTCATAAGCGTCCCTTTCATCAGCGTGTCCACAGTGAGTAAATGGTCATCTCTGATGAAGACAAAGGCTTTTAGTTGTGTGTGTGAGAAACACGGAGAGAGCGTCTGTGGCCCTCAGGCTGCTTTGGATCCCACAGACAAGAGAAGCCTGTGTTCAGTAGAGCACATGGATATTGATCTGTTCCCCGCCGTCTCACCGCCCATCTGTTTGGGTGAAGGCTGCGATACCTCTATGCTACGACTCCCGCCAGACGTCTCCATGGAGACCAATCCATTTATCCCAGTGAATTACAGTATCGGGCAACTTTTGTTTTAAGAAAAACAAATCCACTGTGATGAATATGAATACGGTTTTATCTTATTGATTAGTGCAGTGGTTCTTACCACGCTTAATTGGAGAGCACATGGCAAGCCAACACTTGTACAATTAATTATTATATAAACATAAACCAATACAAACTATTTATTATGTTTACACACTGCATGTGAACCTGTTTGATGTACCTGTTTTCTTTCAACGAGCACGGTGTGTGTTTTTTGAATAAATGGGCACCAGTCTGTCTGTGTTTTGCCGCGTACCAACCGACAGATGTGTTGCGCCAAAATATCATTGAGTTTCATTGGATGCGCGACCTTTGACATCAACGACAAACAACATGGTGTTGGTTTTCACCCTTTTCACGATTCCTAAGCATTTATTTGGCTATCCTATCTATTGACAATGGAATGGTCAGTGCATTTTATTTGTTTACATTATGTTTACATTTATTTATTTAACAGACGATTTAATTGAAGTGAATTTAAGAGACAACAATATGAGCCAAACGTCCCCAAATTTGTTCAGCCTCTCTCTTAGCCTTTAAAATGAAGGAATAGTTCACCCGAATATAAAAATTCTCTCATCATTTTCTCATCCAGCTGTATATGATATGATATAAATGCACTTCTTATGAGGGTATCATAAACTCCCACATTTATGTCTTCTAAAGTGAAAAAAAATACATTTGCGAGAGAAAATTATTCATATTTTGGCCTGATCGGGATGTCACATTTCCATGGTAACTCACAGATGGGGTTTACTATGGATTCAATGTTGATGAATCTCATTGGCTCTCACATGTCTCGTGCTTGTGCAGTCATATGTGCGTTTCATCATGAGACAAGAACCAATAAGATTTGACAGTATCGCCGTACTTCCGTATTTGAATTTATTGAATTTACTGCCTAATTTACTGCTGTGAGTAAACTATGAGAGAAATTTCATATTTGTGTGAATTGTTCTGGCTGTTTGTTGATACTGTACCTTTAAGACTTGAGACTTAATGGGCTTTACAAAAAAGCAAAGCAAATTGTATTTCTTTTCCCTTTTAGGTAACAGAGTCGAATGAAGTTCCATTACTATTATATAAAATGTAACAGAATATACGATATATTCTTCATTGTGTACGCGGTTCATTCCTGGTGAATGTGTAAGGTAATGCCGGCTCTTTAGAAGAGAGAGGGAAGCGGGTCATCCACACGCTTTGATGAGTTCTTTTGGACTCAGATTAGAGAGAGCTGCTTTAGGAGGGTGCATTTTTCCAAAAGTTTAAGGGCCAAGACTGAGAGAGGGAGAGGGAGAGAGAGAGAGAGGGCTCGCAGGTCTAAAGAGATGACATGTTTGCTGTAAAACAGGCAGGGCAGAGGTTCAGTCTGGTTTTGATTAGGATGTATTTACGGCCCAGTAGTTTGAATCTGACGCACAGCAGTGAAAGTTCAGTAACCGTAATAAAAGCCAGATAATGAATGAATAGATTCACAGACGTTTGACATAAAACTCCAACACTGCAGAGCTACATCTGACATCTCATCGCATACATGTGTTCTTCAAGATTCCTGATGAATTCTTCAATTAAGTTCAACAAATACCATGGCAGAAATAAGTGTTATGAATATGCAAGAACATATTAAATGGATCACAATTCAGTATATCTTAATTATTTGTGACCCTGGACCACAAAACCAGTCTTAAGTAGCACAGGAATATTTGTGGCAATAGCCAACAAAACATTGAATGGGTCAAAATTATTGATTTTTCTTTTATGCCAGAAGTCATTAGGATATTAAGTTAAGGTCGTGTTCCATGGAGATATTTTGTAAATTTCTAACTGTAAATATATCAAAATTTTCCTTTTTTTGAGTGGATGCCGCAAAATTGCCAACAAAAATGACCAGAAACGCGCTTACAAAATTCGCTCTGCTGTCCGTTCTTTGAGAATGACCCACTCAAGTTTGGTATCAATGCAAAGCGTAGAATTTCCGCTTTCGGGTTCATCTGCTCTCCACAACGTCATTTCAGCGGTACGCGTTAAAACAAACCTGATTCTTCTTAGCAACGGCCTGCTACAATGCCTCTGATAGACAAATTTAAAGGCGATTTTCTCAATATTTTGATTTTTTGCACCCTCAGAGTTTTAAAGAGTAAATAATTTGTGATTTTTAAGGTCCTACTTTGGTTTATGGAGTGTCCAACAACAAGTTTACGTACATACACGGTGTAAAAACACTTTCATTTTCTAATAACAGGCAGTTATTCTTACCTTACTTCTTGACTGACTCTCAAATGATTCGTTCGGCGATTCATCTGTCTAATCCCCTCCTTTCTGTCAGCCTACTCTGATCTGATTGGTCAGATGGTCTAGTCTGCTGTGATTGGTCTACCGCGTGCAGTGTCGCAAATGGAACGAAGGTGGGCATTACACGGAGTGACGCAAATCTGACCCGGAACTGAAATTAGAACGACAGAAAACTCGTTCGCGTGATTCAGAGTCGACTCCTTTTTTCCCAAGCCAATAACGTTGTTATTCGTTCACTTTCAGCTTTACAACTTGGCAGACTGCTTACATTCACACACAGCAACATTACACACTGCATGAAATGTCATTTTAAGGACATTGTAATATTTATTTTTTTAAATAGTTGTATCTGAGCCTAATATTGTCCTATCCTATCATCAATGGAAAGCTTATTTATTCAGCTTTTAGATAAAGGAAAATTTCAATTTCGAAAAATTGACCCATTAGACTGGTTTTGCTGTCCAGGGTCACATTTCTCCAAAACATGAATGAGATCAAATGCACAGGAAATGTCTCCTGTGTCTCAGTTATTTCTCTTGAGAAAAAGAGTAACAAATGCCTCCATTAGAGTTTCAGAAGAGATCTCAACAAGGTCTCAAACTGCTCAGATTTGTCATGTCTGCAATCAAAAGTCAATATTATTGAAGATCTCGATATGAACTCAATCATCTCATCAAATTGACCCAAATCCAGATTATTTGACCTCTACAATCTACATTCATTTCCCTCCATGCACTTCATGTGTTTGAACAAAATGTCTCATTTGTTTCTATTTTTGTTTCTCCAAAGCAATGTTAGTAGAAACTTCTGAGACTGTGATAATACCTAAATGAAACAGATCTTCTGGTTTAGTGTTTCGAGTGAATCCTCATCTGAATGCGCAGTGCTGTTTAATTATGTGCCTCTTTGTCTTAACTGTCTTGTCAGATTTCTCTGACATCATTTGCTTTTGTGTCTGACTCACTGAAATTTCCGCTAACTCGGGCCGGAATTGCTTCATGTACCACAGGTCGGGACGTGTTGTAGTGGATATATTCATTAGTGTTCTGTGTTCATATCCGTTTGTAACGCTCAAAGCCTGAATAAACTTTTCAGGAATGAATCGCAGATGTAATTTAAACGGCTGAGGTAAAGCAGATATAATCTGTTATGAGTATAATATAAAAATAACTTTGGGATTTGTTTATATTGAACACTTCTAAGCGTTCCTAAAAACAAAAAAAAGGTATCTATCTGTCTGTCTGTCTGTCTACAGTATCTGTCTGTCTGTCTGTCTGTCTGTCTGTCTGTCTACAGTATCTGTCTGTCTATCTGTCTGTCTGTCTCTGTTCACAGTATTGTCGCTATCTGTCTGTCCTGTTCTACCATACGTCATGTCTGTCATACAGTTATCTGTCTGTCTATCTGTCCGGCTGTCTACATATCCGCCATTCTGTCTACAGTAAACGCGTCATCTGCTCACTGGTCAGTCTGTCTTCTATCATCATCTATCACCCCAGTATCTGGCCGTCTCTGTCTAAATCGTCTACTATCAGGCATACATTACGGTCTTCTGATCTAACTCTACCTATCTGTCGTCTACATCTATCTATCTATCAATTCTATCTTCATCATCTATCTATCTACATCTATCTTAGTCTATCTATCTATCTACTATCTATACTACTTCATCTATCCATAGCTAATCGTATATCTTCTTCTAGTCCGTCTATCTGATCTTCTGCTATCTCTTCTCATCGACACTGTCTGTCTTCTGTCTGCTCTGTCTTCAATGTCCTCATCATCTACTTTACTACAGTAACTGTCTTCTAATCGATTCTATTCTGTCTATTCTCCTCTTCATGTCGTCTGTTCCTGTCTGTCTGTCATATCTCGAGTATTTCGCTATCATGCGCTACTCTCTCTATCAATTCGTCTATCTTACGCAATATCAGCTCTCTCTCCTTCTCTTCTCCATCTGATTGTCTGTTCTGTCATAGATCTTGCTTCACTAATATCGTCCTGCTCGTCTGCTCGGCTTACTACTATCTA